>NC_042615.1:374987245-375345866 GCF_901001135.1 Rhinatrema bivittatum | reverse complement strand
AATATTTTCAGTATTTACAAAGGATGAAAAAATGTTCAGTTAGAATATAAACACAGTCAGGACTGTGAAGCTGAGTGTAATATTCGGCTGAGACAGAAATATTTTCATAGTTGTCAATGTTAAGCTGGACATTTTCATTGTGTACAGTGATAGGGATTGACTTTAGAAGGTGAGGGGGAGAGAGAGAGGAGTGACACATGATCAACTTGCGTGATGGTTGAGGAGGTGGGAGGTTTTCATCTGAGGGGAATTTAAGAGAAGTATTGGAGGAGATGAGGATTGGAGGTGAGAGGGGATTGGGGATGAGTGAGGGGGAGGAAAGGATGGTGAGAGGATGACAGTCATTTCGGGTTATAAGAAGAGCTTGGAAGTGAGAGAAGATTAGCTAAGGGGATGTGAAAATGGTTGGGGGTGAGAGAAAAGGGATGGGCTGGGGAGGTGAGAGAAGGTCTGCTAGAGGGAAGGAGAGTGGAGGTTGAGAGAAGGGATAGTTGGAGTGCAGGGAGGGAGAGAAGGAATGATTATTGGAGAGGGACTGCACCTCAGGTAATTTGACTGTCATCTTTTGTAGTCATGTGAATTTTCAAGTACTAAAATTGGCTCACATTGGCTAAAGGTTTGGGAAGCCCTGCTATAGAGTCTATGCCAAAAGCCCTGTGACGTGAGACTTAAGAACTTAAATATGTGTATCTTAGAAGGAAAAGAGATGGAGGTGATATGATAGATACATTCAAACATCTCAAAGTTATCATTATCACCAGAGAGCCTCCTCTATCATTAAAAAAAAAGGCAGTGGAAGAATTCTGGGTGGGGAGATTGACTCCAACTGGAATGTTCCTTATCTAAAGAAAAAATGGTTCTTAAAGATGTGATTATTCATAATGACCGCTAGATGGCAAATCTTTATGGTTTGTAAAACTGGGCTGAAACTTTTACATTAATATTTCCCAACCCTGTCCTGGAGGATCACCTAGCCAGTCCAGTTTTCAGGATTGCCACTATGAATATGCATGTCAGATTCACATACCCTGGGTCTCTAATGTATGCAAATCTGTCTCATGCATATGCATTATGGATATCCTGAAAACATGACTGGTTCGGTGTGCTTCTAGGAGAAGGTTGGGAAACACTATTGTGGTGACAAAGTGTTTTAGATTTAAGGGTATTTGGGCCTTTAAGAAGTTAGGACACAAGATCCTATAGAGGGAGTTTCATCACATAATATAAAGAGGGGTACATGAGATTTTGGCAGGTGTTGCATGATGGATTAGGAAAGTTGAGGAGGGTACCCAACCAGGCAGGGCTATCGAGTTAGAGTTCTCTCAAAGGGAATCAGCCAAGGAATAGTGTGTTTTCTCACAAAGAGATAACCGGGGACCCGTCTTGAGTCCTGAAGGTGGAGCTAGAGTCTGGGGAGAAGTCCATGGTGAGAAAAGATCTTTGAAGTAGAAGTTTGACAGCTCATACACTGGGGAAGTTCTTGACAATTGCCTGAATGAGATCTGGGATATTCTAAGGAGAACAGAGTTTCCTGATCCTTGAAGTGTAAGCAGTGAGTACTGAAATGATTGGCAGTATAATCTTGGATGTTGGGGATAGGGATACCCATGGCCTTTCAGAGAGAAGGGAAAATAGCAGAAGCTGAGAAGTGATGAGAATTGTGAAAAGTTTCTCATACTGATGGTACTTTGAGCTATTATATAGAGGTAGAGAGAAAATGTTTGTAAATGATTCTTTTAAATAAAAAGATGAATGTACATAGTTGTGGAAGCACGTATGCTTTTAACGTTCCTTGTAACTTTTCCAGTTGCCTCAGTCTAGCTTTATAAACCTCTGTGCCCATATCTAATGTGTAAATGGCTATTAGTATAGTCCATTCTCTGACTGCTGGCATTAATAGAAAAATAAAAGTTTTATGTGTTGGAATATTCTTTGGAGGGAGTCTCATTTTTATGTAATTAGTGAGGTGAAGTAGAAGAAATATAGCAGAGAAGGTTCATAGAGGGGGTTCCCAGGGCATAAGAGCGCTAACCTGCTAAGGACACTTGTCCATCCTCCTCTGGGCCCTGATCCACCACACCTTCTGCTTGACCCAAACTCCTTTTGAACCCTGTCCCGAGAGACTGGCACTTGGCTTCCACAGGTATTAGACCCTCTCACAGTTTGTGTAAACCCTGTTAAACAAAATTGGTGCCTGAATAGGGACCCAGAGGGTGAAATGTGCATTTCTTCCGTTTGAAAGTGTTTTTCCAAACAGCAAACATGGGAGAACACAAAATCAAACATCAAGGCAGGAATCCTACCCACGTCTTTTAATACAATACCCCAGCCTGCTCAGATGCTGAGTTATTTAAATATCTCTCGGCAGGAGAAATTACCAGGGCAAGTTACCCAAAGGATCCAAACATAGCTCCAAGATCCAAGCTCCTGCATGGTTGCCGGCAGAGATTTGAAAAAATAAAACCAAATGTCCTTGAAGAAAGAGTTCTTCTTTTGGGAAAAGTGATGATACATGGATCCATATTCCAACTGGTATAGTTCTGTCATTAGGGACCTCCTCATGTCCCCTGGTGGGAGGGGAGGATTTAATCCAATTAAGTAGAATACATTTTTTTGCAATCAGACAAACCTTAGAAAAAAACCAAAAATATTATCAGATTTTATACAGTCATCCCCACTGTCATTATTTAAAAGACAAAATGAAGAGGACCAGCGGGCATCCATACCCAAGAGGTCAGAGAGCTGACTGTGACTCGACTCCCACAACCCCTGTATCAGCTCACAGTTCCTCAGGCAATATATTAGTGCTGCCTGAGGGCATCCACACTTTAAACAAGCGCTAGATGCAATCAGCCCCATTCTATGTGCTTGCATGGGCGAGTACGCCATTCCGTGAGAAATTCTTATTTGCATTTCCCTGAGATTCACATTATTAGTTATCTTGTGTATTGAGAGATAGCATTTACACAACATAAGATCATTAAGTTCCTCTGTGACATCAGCTTGCCACTTTAAGAGAAGATTAGCATAGGGTATGATTTAACACCTTGGCAAAAGGTATATAAACGAGAGAGGGAACCTTGTTTAGCCCCAAATAATTTGAGTAATAAAGTATAAAGAAGGGTTATCAATTTCGCATTCCACCCCTTTCTTGTTTCAAGAGCAAAAAGCCCGAAGCTGCTCATAAAGCAGGAAATGAGTAGCCTGAAAACCCAGCCTTTCCTGCAGAGTGCAAAAGAGTGGAATCTACTTGAGACGGGGGGTCTATAAAATCATTCAAACGGAGAGCTTGTGTTGTCTGAAAGCTTTGTGAATGTTGTAGTGTGTGTGTTATTTTTTGCACCATGGAGAATTGGACCTCCATAGTCTTGACTAGGAGGAAAGTGGCCACTGGCAGAGAACCGTCTCTGTGAAGAAAAGAGGATACTTGCACCAGAAAAAAAGAGGATGGGACCTAACCTGGAGTCTGTGTGGGTTAGAATCTTGCCAAGTGAAAATGGGGAAGGAGTTTCCTTGCCAGTGTGGCAGATCATAGTACCACAACCTGGTGAATTAGGATGCATGTAACCAATCCCATTGACTAATCTTGAGCACAAGGAATGAAACACCATAAAGGAAGTGGAGTGTATAGTGGAAAGGTATGTTGTGCAGTAGCATGACTGGAGCTGAATGATGCCATAGGTGTGAGCCAGAGAATTTCCAACAGATATTTCATACAAGAACTCTTTGAAGGAGAGTTGCCACCTGGATTTGCCAGTATTAAGAGATGCTTTCCCAGACCGGGAGAGTCATTGATGCTTGAATGTGCTGACAATGGCGTTCGCTTTAAAGAGCAAGTTCAAGATTTGATATGCTGCAAGATGAGTAGACATTCAGCTGCAGTACTCATGCTGTGATTTGTGCAGTCCTCTTTTTGGAGTGGACTTGGCATGTTTGGAGTGTGTGGAGTGGCGACAGTTGGAGAAAGCCACTGAGCTTGCTGGTTGGTAACAGACGGTGATGCCCCAGTGTTGAAGGTACCAGAGAGGACACCACCATGTGAGAGAGATTGTGGGGCCCAACTATAACCCAAGGAGAGCGCAGTCAGATTATCGGTGGAGGTGAGACCTTCCTGAGGCCTGATGAGTACAAGAATCAGTGAAGGAGTGACTGGCAGGGAAAAATTGAGGCCAAGATTGGGGCCTATTTCAGATGAGGCTATACTATGAACAGGCCTGGGAGCAGAGCCAGTTGTGCACACTGTTGAAAGAACTGCAGTTTGGCTGGATTTTGCTGTGCAACCCAGAATCAGGGCTAGGCCCCATGTTTAATTGATTGTGCATAGTGGTGGAGCATAGGCTCCCCAGTACACCTCAAGGAGAAGACTACAGATGTCACTGTTGTGATCAGTATTGTGCCAGCTGCTATGAACATTTGTGATATTTATTCACAGAAGGCATGGGAAGCAGCATGGAACACTGTGAAGCTGTTACTGAAAATGCATTGCCTTTGGCTGTTGCATATATATATATGCCCTTAAAGTGGTTTCACTAGGGACCTCAGCAGCCATTGTTTTATACTATTAAAGCTGCCCTGGCAACCCTCGAAGAAGGCAGAGTGTCACGAGAGGTGCTGACTGGGTTTTCAGAGAGGACACTGTGGGATCTAATTTAGTGAGAATCTTGGAGGTTACTAGGCCCTGACTCATCTGGGGGGAGGGGGGCAGGAGTTGAGGTACAGCCTCAGATGAGGATGACCACAGTGACCCTGGAGAAAATCAGGATATTGATGCTTTATTCGGCAGTAGTCTTTCTGTGATATCTGGAATGTGACCCATTGAGTGCTGCCAAGGACAAAAGTACAACCAAAATCAGCAAAGCTGAATGTATTGTGAGGTGGGTGCCCAAAACAAATGAAAGAAGCATTATCCCTATGTTCCCACCTGGTTCATGGAGATAGTTGAACAAGACTGGGATGAATGGATCCAGGAGGAAGCAGATGCCATGTTAAGTTAAGACTCTGAATATTGGAATCTACATCCTGAAGACATGATTGAAGCGTGCCATGGTGGATGTGGTGACATAATGGACATATGGAAGGAATCTGTGAACATACTATGTGGAGTACAGCCACCCTACCGGAGGCAGAAAGACTTATGCCATCTGAGTGAGGCACCCTGCATTTGGAGAAGTGGTCAAGAAACTTGACCCTGACTGCTATTGATAGTTCTTAATGTGTTGATGGTGGAAAGTAAATTGTTTGCCTGATGAAAGTCATTCCAGTTTAATATTTGTCTCTTGTTGAGACCCTGAAGATGACGTGTTTCATGGGACCTGACGGAAACAAATCTGAATGTCAACCACCTTAGTTGGGCTGAAGCCTGTAAAACCCTATAGTCTATCTTTTCATTCTAGGTTTGATCAAGTCTCATGTCTTTTCGAAGATTCTTGAGGACTGAATGTGCTACAGGCTGTGGATTTGAGCTAAATCTGTGACTTATTCTCCAGAGACTAATTACCTGTTCAGCAACTGTCAGACAATTCTCAAAAGAGCCACCAAAATGTAAGCAGTTCCCTTCTTAATGTGGAAATGTATTTGTTGAATGGATAAGGTTAACATGAAGTTATTTTCACAGAAATCTTTGCTAGAGAATGGGAGGCAATTTGTGAGTAGCTGGAATGTGTATCATTCCCCAAAGGAATGAGTATGCAGGGGTGCTGGAAATTTCACAACCTCAAATTGTCTAGAAAAGCAGTCCAACTAGATTTTGGAGAAAATATATGAAGCCTGTGTGAAATGATGGAAACCCTAAAGGAGTAGTTATACATTTAGCTCATGAACAAAAACATGATGATATTCCCACAACGATACTGGTAATGGGGAAGAGTTTGTAGTTTTGTCTTGCAGGTCCTGAGTTCTGGATCTTATTGACTGAGGATGGAAGAAAATAGAAGATGAACAAGAAAGTTCTATGGGGAAGTGGGGCACTGCTTGCATGAAAAGTTTAATTGGTAGAACATATTGTGAATAATTCAAGGGAAAGACTAGCTGCATGCTTAAAGTTGTAAAATGTAGTGCTGACATTGCAATATTTCCTTTTCTGAATTGTCAAAGGTTTGGACCGCATTCAAGCTGTAAGCTCAAAGGAGCATTAAAATAATTAAAAAACAAAACAAACCTCAGAAAATATTTCTTCATAGATATGTGGAAGAACCTCAGAATGGAGATGGTGACTGCAAAAGTTGTAAGAAATAATTCAAGAAAACATTGATATACGCACAGAGAATTCTTAGTTGTGAAGACGTACAGGGAATAAGCAGGGTCTATGTCTTTGTAAGTGGAAATTAATTAGGAAGACTCAGTAGGCCTCAGTCCATCATGTTCTCTGTTTCTATGTAAAAAACAAACAAACAAAAAAAAACACTTTGGTTTCACAATCTAAATTTTGTACAGCATGAAAGAAAAATACCTGGAGAATTCTTTGCAAGTTTTGTTTTCTATGGGGTTTGTATGAATTGTTGAATAATTTGTATAGAAAAATCATAATCTATTCTGTTGGCAATTTTGCATGTGGAAACCCTGTGGACAGCAGCACACTGGGTTTTCACTTTGATGGGTCTGCTCTTAATGGGGGAGTTTTCAAATCCGCTTGCATGTATAAAACCTGGTTTTATACCCCTACGTGGCCCTTTGAAAAGAGCTCCCTATTGCACGCATCCTCTTACCTGTGCTTGCGGTAAGCATTCTGCGGGGCGGAATTGGGGGTGGGAATAGGACTTAAATAGAGACTTTTGGATCTTCAGAAGTTTACGTGCGGAAGTTACACAGTACTAGGAGTGGGTGAAGCTTGTGTGCGTGCTATTTTATGTGCACACAATTGTTTTGTGAATCAGCAGCAAAGTCTGCGCATGCAGGTACATACAGACTTTACTGTTGTGCATGGTGGTCTAAAGTTACCCCCAAAAACATAGCATCCCTTTTTAGATTTATTTTCCCATTCTCTTCTGTTCTGTGTTTTGTGTGGTGCTCTTGCCTTCTGTTGTCTTAATTTGTACCCCACCTTGAACCATGGATCTGAGCGGGTTATAAATGTTTTAAATGAATATTAGTGGCCTTTTATAGTAGATTTTCCTGGTTGCCATTTTATCTTCCTTGCTGTGCATGTTTTGAATAGTATTAGTAGCAATCTGATAAATGCTACATATTAGTTTAGTTCATAATTTTAATATATTAGTATGGAGAAATATTTGTGACGATATGGGAGTTGGAGGCATGAAGGCCAGGGCATGGATGCTCTGGTTTTTTGATCTGGTCAGAGAAGGCACGAGGTAGAGTAGTTGACACAGAAAAGGAAAACAATTTGAATATATTTTTAAAGAACCTTCCCCACCAATGGAACCCATATAAGAAGAGGCAAAATGTAATGCATGCAAGGCAAAGTCAATCAGTGGTCACCTAATTTGAGATAATGGTGTGATGCCCAAGACTTAGTTTTATATCAGCCAGAAGTAAAGATCCACAGAGATTGATAAAATGTTTAGAAACATTTTCACATGTACATCTGTGTTAATCCACTGAGAGCATTTCATATCTGCTATAGTGCTGGTATGTAATGAATGTATTTGCAGCTACTGGCAAAAGTGGCTTTTTATGAAAGCACTTAAAAACTGGAGCTATAAAACCAGCATTAATACAATATTTAGAAAATGATATGCAAAATGTGCCAAAGAACACTAATTAACACACATGTTAGCATAAAAATGTAAGTATACCTCTACAGGCATAGTTAAGATTTTGGAGTTAATGTATCTGTTCTAGTATAAATGGCATTTAATGCACATCAAAATTACCTAAGGTAATAGATAATGAGGTAATTTGCATAGTTTTTCATTTCATTGCTTCATCCTAAAATTTTGTTAACATGAATACAAGGGTGTTGATGTTTGCATTAGCACTTATGTGCTTTGATAAATAGACCCCCAAAGCAAAGCTAGAAGGTGTGCTTAATGGGAAATGCTTTTGCATTGGTCAAAATGGCTTTAAAAGAAACAAAGAACAAATGGCAAATATTCTTATTATAGGGTTATACTTAATAGCAGGTAAATAGTTCAATAAAAATTAAGTTGCAAAATGAGTATATTAAACGTAAAACACAAGGGCTTGAGCAGTAAAACATATGTTAATTTTTTTTGTTATGTGTGCACTTCAAATTGTGTCATGGAATTGTGCACTAAAATGTTTAGTGTTATTGCTAAAGTGTAGTGCCTTCCGAACATGAGCACAATTACCAAGCATGCTACTTCCACCTGAATGCTAAATACAGCAGGGCCGCCTCACAAAATAGCATGCACATACTACACTGAGAATGCTCAGTCCTCATTTCCTCATGCCTCTGCTTCCTTGCTTGAAAACTGCTTTTAAAAAAAAGTCCATAACATGGGGCTGGTTGTCAGTATTGAGGTACAGAGTGGGAGAAAAACTGGACCCAAGCAGAAGTGAAATGGAGAGCAGACACTTTGAAGATAGTATAAAAAAAAAATGGCATCTGCATGGTGTGTGTGTTATGTTTTGTACTTCTTTTTTATGCTATTTTCCTTGTGTTTGTTCATTGTTTCAGATCTATAGGTAAGAGGGTGAGTGAATAAGTATGGGTTTCTATCAGACTTCTGTGCCAGGAAGTGTATTGAAAGAGTGGCGTGAAAGATGGTGAATGAATTTGTATGTGAGTGCATGTGGAAGGTGTATGAGAAGTGAATGTGTTGGTCGGAGTAGCAGGAAAAAAGGGAGAAGGGTTGTGTAGTGTAGGAGGAGAATGGAGGTTACAGGAAAGAGGCTTACCACAATGCCAGGTAGAGGCAAAGAGGAAAGTGGTGGGGCAGAAGCAGATCTGTCAGGCCAGAAGAGTGTAGGAGCGGGACCCCGCTTAGCACAGGTGAAATGTATTAGACTCCGAGCGGAAGAACACAAGACAAAACAGTAGGAGAGAGGAGAAAAATGGAGACGTAAAGGAAGAAGTGTCTCCTATGTGTCTCTTATTTATCGAGGATGGTGAGGGAGGGCATGGTGCAGGGAGGATCCTAATGCTACATAATGCACTACAGCAGCAGGGACAGGACCACTGCTAGATATTGTGCTTCACCTGCGAAGAAATGGACTACATTCAGGAGCTGGTTCTGGAGAATTGACATTATGTGCTGTAGGAGAGAACCCAAGAAGGAAATCCTAGCTGCAAAGGAGCACATTCAGAAATAAATAGCATCAGGTATAAGCAGGCTCAGAGTCACACCCAGGACGATAGCATACATGAAAGATCACTCAAAACTGCTTCTGAAATAAATATAAAATTAAAAAAAAAACCTGCTTCTAAAAAAAAGTCCTCTTGGTAGAAGGCAGGAAATGATTTTGTTTTATTGAGCTCATAACAGTGACCTCTCAGAGTACATGACTACAATGTCAGCAATTACTTTGGGGTGAGCTGGTGAGTTCCCTGTGTAGCAAGTGCACAAATTAGAAACACACAGTAAGTGTCCACTAACATTGCTTTCTACGGTTGTGTTACAAGCCTCAACCTGCCTATCAAGCCTGTGGGAGGTAACAGGTCTAGCAGGTGGATGAGCTTTTGCCTAGGTTTTATCTAAAATATATATAAAAATAAAGATCAGTAAACATGTTTTAAGTGATACTTTTTTTATTGGACTTCTAAATATATTTGTGATTAATTTTCAGTCATGTTGCCTGTGCCTCCATGTTGCCTGGGGCACAGTACAAAGAATCTGCACTATATTAATTGGAGAAGTGTGCTTTATTCTCTTTAGCACATATAAAATGTGAGGATATATCTTACTCAAGTATGAATAGTGAAAAACCATTGAGAAAATTGAGAAAATTGAAAAATATTTTGATACTTTTTTATGTGGTTTTACTGTCCGAATATGTGGTGCATCAGTGTTAATTTGGAGTTGTCCATTTTTGATTTAATGCTTCTTATTAAATTTTGCTTTGGAATTTTTCCTTCATAGATGGTTTCAAGAGAATGTGTCCTGAGGAAATCTGGTAAATTTGAAAGGCTAGATAGGAATTTGTGAATAAAAGGTTTATAGCATTTCTCTGCAAAAAGAAATATGAACAAGTTGGTATGTGGTTTAATTTCTTCTGAAGACCAGAAAAAAAATGTGACATGGGAAGTGCCCTGGGGGTGGCGTGTTTATTTTCCGAGATAATTTAGTTTGTCTTTGACTCTGCTCATTCTCTGATTTAGAATACCGTATATTGCTTATTACAAGAGAACATTAGACAAGTTATGCAGATGGTTTTATAAATGTGCAGCTGGTGATGCTAGATATATAAAACTATTTAGCAGTGTATTGCTGTTTGCCACTATGCAGAAAAATCTGATAACTACATGTTTGAGATATAGGTATATCTGTAAGTGTGTGTGTGTGTGTTTATATATATATATATATATATATATATATATATTTGACTTTGAGATTTACTCTAGTATACAGTTGTTTGGATCTCTCTGAATTTTATGGTGGTTCTATACATTTATCTTTATCCGTTGACTTGCGTTTAGGCCTTAACTCCTTGCAGTGTTAGAGGGAAAAACACTATTTATGTCAGTTTGTCAATATAAACATTTCAACATGTGCTATTTTTCAGTTTCTAAGAAAACATAGTGCTTCACCACTTCTAATCTTGTCGTGCAGTCTAAAATAGCAAGCACTTTTTCACCCCCAGCCATTGAAACGATGAACCTTGCTTTATCCAAAATACTTAACTAGAAATGAAGATGTGCAAATGTTTGTGTGTGTGTGTGTGTATATATATAATTTGCATTCAGATGCTAAAATGTAAATAGTCAATCTTTTTCTCACTGTCAGTGGAGAAGTGCAACAAATTGCTTATTTTTTGCATCAGTACATCTGAACTGGTCATGGAAACAGCATGATTGTCTTGGATTTCTACTAGAGGGCTACATTATGCACGTAACAAACATGTTTACATTCCTTCATTCAACTGTAAATAAATGTTTGTTGGTATAACTTTGGACCTGATATAGTAGTAAAGGGTTTTCCTCGTGTTAAATTTAATGGGAAACTGCTTACTGCCTTTGGACTACAATTTGTGATCCTGATCTCTCAAAAAAAAAAAAAAAAAAAAGCCAGAAAGGCTCATCATTATCAAAGCCTTCCCAGTTACTGCTGGGTAATCCATTGGAAAAGTTGCTTTTCTCCTCTTATTCTCGCAACAGTTCTTCGATATGAAAAAAAATAGCAAAATGTGAGAATTGAAAATGTGCCTGTACTACTTGCAAAGTTCATAGCATGGTTTTTTTTCTGCTTGCCTTTGTAATGATCTTCCACACAATTATAGTCAAAGAATGTCATATTTTTTCTGCTTCACTTACTAGAATATACTGTAAAAGGTCATATTCCAGATTGTTTTTCCATCTTTTCATATTTCTTTGTGACACAAGTCCAGTTTTTTTTTCCAACAGACTAGACTGCTCTGTGTACGTTTGATACTCTGCAGATTTCATTTTGTGCCAAGAAGTTACCAATTTGGCACTTTGTAAATGAGATGACAGCTGCTGGATCTCTCCATTATCAGTTTCATTTAAGCTGCACAGCCTTTGAAGTGCTACCTGAATAAACACTATTGTGAATATCAGATATGAAACAAGATTAAAGCATACATTTTAGTAATTCACTGCTATGTTTATGGTTTTGGTTTATTAAAATGTATGTACAGCGACATCATAAATTTTGTAGCGGCTTACAATAAAATGTACAAAATCAATGAAAAATATACAATCAAATATTATATAAAACAAATCATCACAAGTTAATGAACAACATACACTTTCTTAAATACAAAGGTTTTCAAAGCCCTCTTAAAGGCTCTAACTAAACCTCATCCAGGAGAGAATTCCACAAAATAGGGCCTGCAGCAGAGAAGGCCCAATCACGCCTAATGTTAAAGGAAGCAAACTTTACTGTTGGAACCTCAAGTACATTTTTCTGAGCATATCTTAAAGCACCTGGTGGTCTGTACATTTTTAATACAGAACACACTCATCTGAGATGATCAGAGTTAAGCAGTCTAAAAATAATGATAGCCAACTTATACATAATTCTCCACCTGATGGAAAATCAATGCAAATCAGCCATGATTAGCACCAGACAATATACGGGCAGCGGCATTCTGAGCTAACTGTACTGGTCTCAAAACAATATTTGGGAGACCAGCATACAGAGCATCGCAATAGTCAAAATTACTAAGAGCGAGCGCCTGACATACTATGAAAATCATTTGGACAAAGTTTTCTTACAAGACGTAATTTGTAAAAGGAACTTTTGGCAACAGAGTGAATGAGAGAGTGAAATGAGAGATAAAAATCCAGAAGTACACCAAGGTTACGCATTTCACTCTGGGAATATTTATGAATTCAGAACTAGATTTTAAACTGAAGTAATGAGACTCACACCCCCCCCCCCCCCCCCCCAAATCAGCACCTTGGTAAAATAAGGTCATGCAGAGTGTGTGGGCCGCTGTTTGGCTACACACCTTTTCCTGTTTGAAACTTTTAATTAGGCTTTTCATGAAAAGGTAGCATTGTTTTATATATTGAATTCAATGCCAGCTTGGCTACTCAGTCTAAGAAAATATTTTCTTTTCTGAGCGTTGTTAGTTAATTATGATTACAAAATGAGTTTTTTGTTTTGTTTTTTTTTTACTTAAATAAAACAGGCCTAGCCTTGCACCTTTTTTAGCATGTCTATTGGTTTCTCATGGGATTGTTGTTGTTTCCCTCTGCTCCTTTTCACTTCCACCTCGATTGGAAGCAGGACTAGGATCTGGTACCGGGAGCCTTCGTTTTGTAACCTTCTGGGGATTTTAACTTGATTTTATTCCCAACTTAGCCTCACCTCACTGCATGGCTGTGCACAGTGCTGCCTTTGAGCTATTAGGCCGGCCTCCTCTTGTGACACTATAAACTCCAGCTTGGAGCTAGGGGTTTTGCCAGTTGTTAAAAACAGCTGTAGGCCTATTCTTAAGAAACAGAATTTGGATTCTGATGTTTCTGATAACTACCATCCAATCTCTAATCTTCCTTCACTTTTCAAGATCTGTGAGAAAGTTGTTCTTTCACAGTTGTCCAGTTTCTTAGACAGTACTTTGGTCTTGTATCCCAAACAATCCAATTACCACAACGGCACCAGAACCAAGACTGCTCTCACTGTTCTGGTCAATGAAATCAGTTTGTTTTTAGATAAAGGGAAGGCAGTCTCGTTAGTAAGTCTGGACATGAGCTCAGCTTTTGATATGGTTGATCATCAGTTATTACTCAATTGTCTGCATGAAATTGGGGTTCGTGATCTGTCCCTCTAAACTGGTTTAAATCTTTTCTAGAACACAGATCTTTTTCTGCTGGATGGATAGCAGATCTTCTCCCATTCCTCGTCACTGTGATGTCTCTGAAGAGTTGATTCTTTCCCCCACTTTGTTTAATTTTATCTAGCACCTCTAGCCACCCTCATAAAAAATAAAGGCTTTTCTGGCTATTTGTGAGCTGCTGATATCAACAGCATTGCTAGTTATGATTCTGTTTCTATCGTAGTTCTTTGTCTACTCTCAACAATTGTCTTACTGAAGTTGCTACCTGGTGAAGCTTTCCAAACTTAAGGTTAATGCAAATAAATCGGAAGCTATGTGGGGCCTTTTCTAGGAAAAATACTTCCTCTCAATTTCCCACACCTTCTATGGCTGGAGTCTCTATTCAAGTTAAAGAAGAAGTCACTATTCTCGGTGTCAAGGTTGATCCGGCATTAAATCTTTCTAGTCATATTTTACATTTGTCACAAATCACATACTATTTTTTACATTTTAGTCATCATCTGAGATTTGTTTTGGACTTTGTAGATCTTAAATTTATTACTTATGCTCTATTTTATATACCTCAAATGTGTACACATGCAAGTACTAGTGCATGAATAAGTTTGCTCATATAAAAAGGGACAGGCTAGGAGTGGGTCAGGGGAGTTCTGAGGTGGGTGGGGGGGGGGGGTCAACATTTATGTGTATATGGTGCTATTTTAAAACCAAATGTGATGAGCTGTTACCTTTGTGTATATTTAAACCTGCTAATTATCTGGTGTAAGCCAGAATATAATACTTTATAGCCAAATATTGAGTGAGGGTTCTGGGTAAACTGGGAGGAATTCAGGCTGAGGAACCAGAGGAGTCCTGATGACTTGCAGATAGACTAGATAAATTGGTGGACTGATTGGTTTGTGGTAATTCCCTTCGTGTGTGCACGGTATAAAATTTGATAATTTAAATGTGTAAAAGCAGACAAGTGCTATGGAAAATATGCGAGTTACATTTCCTTGTATAAATGATAAAAATTAGGAACACAAATACACATGCATAGCAGATGTCCACCACTTATCCGGATAAATTTTGACTTATCCAGCTAAGGGCCTCATTTTCCAATATCGCATTGGTAACGCATTAGGGGGCGTTACCAATGCAAATGAGGCTTCTTTCGTGCAGTGGGAAAACATTAGCGCCACACACGATGTTTTCCCAGTGTGCGATGATTCTTTCAGTCTTTTATCACAGTGCATGATATTTGCCGGTTTTTGGACTTCAATCATTGCGGGCCACGATAGTCCCAGACAGCCTGTTTCGAGAGAGAGAGAGAGAGAGAGAGAGAGAGAGAGAGAGAGAGAGAGAGAGAGAGAGAGAGAGAGAGAGAGAGAGAGAGAGAGAGAGAGAGAGAGAGAGACTTACTCTAGTGCCTATGCCCTACATAGGTATTTGAATCCCTAAGGGAGGGCTACCTACTATCTCGGGGTGGGGATTAGGTATGAGCGTCGGGGGTTGGGGGCCACTTTCGAATTCCACATGAGACCTACGGACAGAACAGTGGTCTCTAGTGCAGATTTGCTGGCCGTCGGAGTGAGGACGCTCACTCCAAGAAGTGGTTTGGGCAACGTTCTCTCTACCTAGCTTGATGGACACTCTACCTGGGCAACAACATGCTAGGTGGAGAGAATGTTGCCCAAATCTCCTCTTGGAGTGAGCGTCCTCACTCCGACGGCCAGCAAATCTGCACTAGAGACCACTGTTCTGTCCGTAGGTCTCATGTGGAATGCGAAAGTGGCCCCCAACCCCCGACGCTCATACCTAATCCCCACCCCGAGTTAGTAGGTAGCCCTCCCATAGGGATTCAAATACCTATGTAGGGCATAGGCACTATAGTAAGTCTCTCTCTCTCTCTCTCTCTCTCTCTCTCTCTCTCTCTCTCTCTCTCTCTCTCTCTCTCTCTCTCTCTCTCTCTCTCTCCTCAAGCCTGAAACAGGTTGTCTGGGACTATTGTGGATGGTGATACTCCTTTTCTGGCCCGTAGCGCAGTCCATAACGCACATTTGAAGTTGTAGTTATTAGCCGTGATAGCAGCCGCGCTAACACTGCGGCTGTTTCACCGCACACGATAAACAGGTTCCCGCTTTACATATGCTCCGCACCAACTCCGCCCCCTGAATACCAAATTACTAATTTGCATTCACGTTAACAGCTGTTAACGCGATTTGCGAATTTATCGCACGTGGTAAAGTGCTTGGAAAATGAGGCCCTAAGTCTTAAAAAAGTGCTTCTTAGCCGGATAAATCTTCAAACCTTAGTTATCTATTTTACTTAGCCAGATAAGTGTTACAGTGCTGCTTAGCTGGATATTTGTCACCACTTAGCCAGATAAGTCAAAACCTATCTGGCTATGTATAAAATCCATGCCACATAGTTTTTGATACGTCAACATGTTAGATAGATTTACACATATTTTATATAGTGTGTCTACAGGATATAAAATGTGTATATGTCGATGTCCATAGGCGCATTCACACTTGCTTTAAAGTTATCCTTCCTGTTTGTACATGAGGCCATGAAGGGTGAAGTGGTTGCTCAACGTCACAAGAAGCATCAGTGGGAGAAGCAGGATTTGAATCCTGGCTTTCTTGGGTCTCAGTCTGTTGCTCTAACTGCCAGGCTACTCCTCTACTCCACTGTCAGGCTCCAGGAGATTTTAGAATGTAGGAATCTCCTCAGCTTCAACTGGTTCTATAAGAATGTAGGAGAGACCTGCATACACACTGCCTCAGTTGTATACACATCTATTTCATGCATATTCATTAGGGGTATCCTGAAAATCTGACTGGTTTGCAGCCCTCGAGGACCGGACTTGCCCACCCCTGCTTTACTCCTTCTGTTTGCCTTGCTGCAGCCCAACCCAATTTAATCTGCAGCTAGCTCTAGTTTTGCCTTTATTATCTGAATTTTGCAAGGTCAGATGTTACTTGGGTTTAATAAAAAGTGGTTTGATCATACTTAATCCATGCTGAACTTTGTATGACTTAATTGACTATTAACATCTACATCCATGTTAAGTACATTGATATTAATCACTATATTGATATTCCTGTGCTCCCAATGGCATACAGTGAAAACCTGCACTAATCTGCCTGAATGCTGTAGATTTTTGGCTGCATTTTCCTGTCATGCATGTATACACAGATATTTCTCAAAACTACAATACTTAATGTTCAAAACAACTTTGGTAACTATGTGTTCAATTTAGATTTGATATATTTAGCATATTTATTGTATTTATATTTACATAGGTGAGTATAAAAATGACAAGAAATTTAAAAATAGATGTTTCTTGCAGACCAGAAAGAGAGAGGTCCATATTCAGACACAGTCTGGATAGCAAAGTTAGCCAGATAAACTTAGCTAGCTAACTTTAGAGGTATATTCAATAACTTATCCAATCAGATAAGTTTTTCTAGCTAACTGTGAATATTGGAGTTAGCTTCATAACTTATCTGACTAATGTAACTCTTTCCTGAAAATGCCCACAGAATGCCTCTTAGTTATCTGGCTAAATTTTATCTGGATAATAAAATACCAAGTTAAAAATTTAGTCAGGTAAGTGCTCAAATATTCATTTAGCCAGATAACTAGTGATTTTTCTGGCTAAATCCTCTTTGACATCCAAATGGATATTAAACTCATCATCAAAATACTTAAAAAAATAAAAAAATAAATACATAAAAATAAAAATAAAAAAAAATGATAGTAATTTTACTGTGGAGGCCAATAAATTTGCCTGAAGACATTAAGAAAATAAAACATGTCTGTATAGCAATAATACTTTTTCTCTCACATGCTGATCCTTGCATACACACTTATGGTAATCACTAGCCTAGGATAGTGCTCAACACTCACTGCTTCCCAATGCCAGACTGAAACCCACTGCTGCAGAAAGAAAGAATGCTTTAAAAAAAAAAAAATGCCCATGGAGATAATTCTTTCTTCAGTGCTGATGGAATATAGCATATTGCCAGCAATCGGACAAAATAGAGCTGCCATGTCATTTAAGATCTTTGAGCTTTGGGGTGACGAAAAGGAGAAGGCAGGACCGGTGTTTCCATTAGGCAAATTAGGTGGTGACCTAGGGCACTAAGATTTTGGGAGCAGAAAAAAATCCTGCCAGGGTGAGGTCCAGAGGGGTGCTAAACCCGAGCCATTACTGTCAAAGAAAGGAGCACTTTTCTGGAGCCACTGCTGCCAGTAGGTAAGCTGGAGGGAGGGGGTGAAGGACCAGAGATTTGCCCAGGGTGCCAGATATCCTTGCACCAGCCCAGGGGGAAGGTAGTAGTCCTTCATTTTGCAAAAGGCAAAGAAGTACAACAATATATGCACATATTTCTATGGGACAGAAAGAAATATCCCCTGAGCTGAGACAAATATTTTTTTGGGGGAAAATGATATATAAATAAATATATCCAAATAATCAATGATTAGCTATGTATAGAGTTCAGGATATTTGCTGCATTGAAGTATATATTTAAGATGGGAATATTTGCTCTCCATCTCATAATCTATTGATCAGTGTTTTAATTCTGTATCAATCAAACTAGCCGTCTCCAAGGATCAGCAACTTTAATAGCACTTTAAAATCAATTTACAGAAGATGAAGAATCCCAGGTGATGCTTGAGGGTATTCTATACAAACAAGGCATTGGTCGATTTATAAATTTGCTGTAAGGATGGGATAATTGCTTTTATAAAGTTAGGGGTCTTTTATTTTTATTTTTTTTTAAAGTTGTTTTCTTCCTATAAATTTTAAACAAGCAACAGAAGTCTTGGATATTCTGAACTGTTATGTCAGGTCCACATGTTCTTATTAGGGAAAAGATGCATCATATTTTATGCAGTTTATACTCTTCCATGCGAAGTTCTATTGAGGTTTTATTTTTACAAGATTATACAAATTCTTAAGGGTGGAGGGAGGTCTGTTTAATAAACTGTAGCAGCCATTATCTGTAATTCAGCATTAGGGAAATTGCATTCTTAATTTGCTCTCAGAAGCTGCATCCTGTGGAGGTTACAGGACAATAAACATAAGTCTCAGTAGGATATGCAGCATTTTACAGATGCACTGCTTCAGGCGGCTGGTATATTAGACTGCAGTTTTCTGAACTTCAGCTTGCAAGATGTACTGAATACAAAAGAATAAATCAGCAAATCAATGTTCTTCTTCACTGCTGCTAATCAGGCAAATGTTGTCTGCCCTTAGACGGTGCTGTTTTTCAAACCTGTAAACAATGGACTCTGCTGCAGCTATGTGGATTTACATTGCTGTAAAAGAAAAGCAATTTTAATTTTTAGTTGCATGTAGTGTTCGAGAAAGGTGGTGTTCACAATCCTGGGAAAAGAGGTCCTCTCTATACTTTCAGAACAGGTAGTATAGCAAGGTCACAGCCACACTGAGCTGGATTTGATTTATTGACCTTGGGGCTGAAATGTGCAGTTACAAAGGTTAAGAGTGTGCAATAGATGTGGACATTGTTAAAAAATACCATCTTAGAAGCACAGTCCAAATGTATTCCATGCATTAAGAAAGGTGGAAGGAAGGCCAAATGATTGCCATCATGGTTAAAAAGAGAGGTGAAAGAGGCTGTTTTAGCCAAAAGATCTTCATTTAAAAATTGGAAGAAGGATCCATCAGAAGAAAATAAGATAACACATAAGGATTGCCCTGTTAAATCTAAGATATTGATAAGATAGGCTAAGAGAGAATTTGAAAAGAAGTTGGCCTTAGAGGCAAAAAAATAAAAACTTTAAAAAATATATCTGAAGCAGAAAGCCTGTGAGGGAGTCGGTTGGACCATTGGATGACAGAGGGGTTAAATGAGCACTCAGAGAAGATAAGACCATTGCAGAAAGACTAAAATTCTTTGCTTCAGTGTTTACTGAAGAGGATACTGGGGAGATACCTGTTCTGGAGATGGTTTTCAAGGATGATGATTCAAATGAACTGAACCAAATCACAATGAACCCAGAATTGACAAACTGAAGAGTAGTAAATCACCTGGACCGGATTGAATTCACCCTAGGATTCTGAACATACTCAAAAATGAAATTTCAGACCTGTTACAGTTAATTTGTAACCTATCATTAAAATCATTCATTGTACCTGAAGACTGGAAGGTGGCCAATGTAACTCTGCTATGGATGCCATATGTTAAAATTTAAAGAAAACTAGGGAGATCTGTGGGGTCTTAAGGGTTGGGGCTAACTGGAGTGAGTGAAGGCTATTAAACTAGAGGGATGGTATAGAGGACTTAGCTGGGTGAACTGGGATGAACTGATAAAACTGGGAATAGTGATGGCGCATGCCCCTTTTAAAATCCCCCGATTTACGTGGTAGAAGTGGGAATTGCACGCCCATTTAAAATTTGGCACACGTGCAAATGGCCAGGCTATTTTATAGCAGGCACATAAATGCTCATAATTTATAAAATAGCTGCGTGGGTGCGGGTTAACACACGCACACACATTCCCGCCTGCCAGTTTGAAAGTTACTGTACTTGATTGTAAGCCATTTGGGGATAGGGAAATGCAGTACCTGAATGTAGTTCCTTTGAAGTGCAAAAAAGCGGAATATTATTCAAATAATTGAAGAAATGACGGTAGGCTGTACGAAAAAGTTTCCTTGACTTTCGAGAAAAGGCACAGCAAAAGAATAATCAGGGGTACGTCCCTTTCGTTGGAATCAATTGTTTTTCCAGAAAGTCATTTATCAAAAAAATAACACTTTTCAGAACCACAGCCCTTAAATCAGAAAACTCAAGACCCCCATGTCTCTCTGCACAGATAAAACAAGGATACCAAGTCTAGGTTCTTTGCCATGCCATACAAAATAAGGAAATGTTTTTTAAGCTGTATAGAAACAGGGCAGAAAAAGACCCTATGGCCCATCCAGACTGCCCATCCATCTAATTAATTCTCATCACTTCCTTAGAGATCCCCTGTATTTGTCCCATGCTTTCTTGAATTCTGGTACTGTTTTTGTCTCCACCACTTCCACTGGAAGGCTTTTCCACGCATCCACCACCCTCTCTGAAAAAGAAATATTTCTTAAGCTTACTCCTGAATCTACCCCTTTTCACCCTCATGTCATGACCCCTCATTGGCAGAGCTTCCTTTCCATTGAAACAGGCTCACCTCCTGTGCATGGAAACCTTTGAATGTCTCATTCATATTTCCCCTATCTCGCCTTTTCTCTAGGGTATACAAGTTTAGATCTTTAAGTGTATCCCCATATGCTTTAGAACAAAGATCACTGACCATTTTAGTAGCCACGCTCTGGCCCGACTCCATCCTGTTTAAAGCATTTTGAAGGTGCGGTCTCCAGAACTATACACCGTATTCCAAGAGCGGTCTCACCAGAGACCTATACAGGAGTAATATCACCTCCCTTTTTCTGCTGACCATTCCTCCTCCTATGGAGCCAAGCTTCTTTTTGGCTTTTACCATCACTTTAGCCACCTGTTTGGCCACTTTAAGATCATCAGCTACAATTACCCCCAGATCCCACGCTTCCTTTGTGCTTAAAATTTCACCTCCAATACTGTACTTTCCTTTGGGTGTTTGCATCCTAAATGCATTACTCCTCATTTATTAGCATTAAATCTTAGCTGCCAGATTCTAGACCATTCCTTGGGCTTCGCTAGATTCCTCCTCATATTTCCACTCCTTCTTTGCTGTCCATCTTTTTACAGATTATGGGGCACATTTTAAAAGCCCTACATGCACTGGGCTTATTTTCAAAAGGCCCGGGGCTTGAAAAAAGGGGCGGTTCGGGGTGGGGGCGGGACCAAGTCTTCTGGCACAGCAGCCATTTGCTGCTGTGCTGGGGGATCGCACGCCGGCAGCTGGCCTGCATGCGCAAGTTACGCCTGCCAGAAGCAGGCATAACTTACAAAATAAAGGTAAGGGGGGATTTAGGTAGGGTTGGGGGCGGATTAGATAGGGGAAGTTGGGGGGGGGGGGCAAAGGAAAGTTTCCTCCGAGGCCACTCTGATTTCTGAGCGGCCTCGGGGGGAACGGGAAAGCCATTGGGGCTCCTCTAGATCCCGGCACGCGCAAGGTGCACTAGTGTGCACCCCCTTGCGCACGTCGACCCTGGATTTTATAACATGCGCACGACTGCGCGTGAATGTTATAAAATTGGGGGCACATTTGTGTGTGCCGGGTAGCGAGCACAAATGTAGGCCACATGCCTAGGTTTTAAAATCCAGCCCTATGCTATCTGCAAAAAGAACCAGCACACCACTAGTAATAACCCCTGTCCTCAGAGAAAACTCCATTTACCACTACCCTTTGTCTTTTCCCAGCCAGCCAGTTTCTATTCCAGTCAGTCACTCTAGAATCCATCCCAAAGGTGCAAAATTTATTTTTAAGTCTTCTGTGTGGAACCATGTCAAAGGCCTTGCTGAACTCTAAGTACACTACATCTAATGTTCTCCCTTGATCCAAGTTTCTGGTCACCCAACCAAATAAATTGATCAGATTTGTCTGGCAAGATTAACTTTGGTAAAATCATGCTGCCTCGTATTTTGCAGTCTATTGCTTCCCACAAATTGCACTATCCTCTCTTTTAGCAGCGATTCCATTAATTTTCTCACCACAGAAGCAAACTATTTGGCCTGTAGTTCCCAGCCTCCTCCTTACTTCCATTTTTATGAATAGGAACCACATCCACCCTTTTCCAGTCCTCTGAACTACTCCAGACTCTAAAGAATCATTGAAAAGGTCGGCCTCTGATGTATCCCATCTGGCCCCATCGTCTTGTCTACATTTTTAGTTAGTACCTCATGAACACTCTTTTCTGAAAATCGATTGCGGTTTATCTCACTTCCAGTCTTATTTGTGTTGGTTTAATGTAGTCATGCTCCAGGCCCTTCCACAGTGAATATCGAACAGAAATATTTTTTAAGCAATTTTGGTTTTTTCTCATCAGCCTCTACATATTCCTCCCCTTCCCCTTTTGAGTCTCACAATGCCACTTTTTCACTTCCATCTATTACTAACGTATCTTTAAAAAAAAAAAAAAAAAAAAAAAGTCTTGTCTCCCTGTTTTACTGCATTTGCTTTTTTTTTCTTCTATTTGAATTTTTGCATTCCTGACTTATTTTCCCAGCTTCTCTTAAATTTTCCAGATATTGTCTCCTGTTTTTCTCCTTATGTGATCTCTTGTAGTTTATGAATGCTAACCTTTTTTCCTTTTTCAGCTATTTCTTTAGAAAACCATAATAGTCTTTGTCCTCTTCCCTTTATTTACAATCCTATCAAAAAGAGTAGTTTTGCTCACTGCTCTTGTACTTCCCCTAGATATTCCCACCCAGCTAATGACTCCTTAAGGGAATCCCCCATTTTGAGAACATTAGTTTTCCTGAAATGTAGGACCCTCACTTTAGAATACACCTTCATCTCTTGCCTCCTAATATTGAAACACACCATGGGCCAGATTTTCAAAGGGGTACGCGTGTAAGATACGTGCGTACCCCCCGAAAACCTGGCCCAAACACCCCCTGTGCGTGCCGAGCCTATATTGCATAGGCTTCCGGCGCGCGCAAAGCCCCGGGGCTTTCCTGCGGGGGGGGGGGCGTTTCGGGGGGCGTGTCGCGATCCGCGCACCATCGGGGTGTGTGTTGAGGGGGCGAGATGCGTACAGCACATCATCCGGGGGTGGCACCGCGGGCGTGGTTTCGGCCTGGGGCATTCCGGGGGCATGACCGCGGCCTCCAGACCAGTCCCCGGACCGGAACATGGAGCGCGGCAGCCGGCCCGGCGCGCGCAAAGTTTCGCCTGCTTCAAGCAGGCGTAACTTTCGTGATAGAGGTAGGGGGGTTTAGATAGGGCCGGGGGGGTGGGGGGGGTTAGGGAGGGGAAGGTGGGGGGAGGGTGGAGGGAACGGAGGTAGGCTGCGCGACTCGGCGTGTGCAGGCTGCCAATTTTTGGCAGCCTTGTGCACGCCAACCTCGGATTTTAATGGATACCCGCAGCTATGCGTGTATCTATTGAAATCCCACGTGCTCTTGTTCGCGCCTGGTGCACGAACAAAAGTACGCATGTGCGCAGATTTATAAAATCTGCCCCCATCAGTGGTCACTGGTTCCCAGATGATCATTCACTGCCATATCAGAAGTACTGTCGCTGTTGGTAAGCACCATGCCTAATATCATACCCTCCCGTGTGGGTTCCCTCACCAGTTGACAGAACAGTTCTTCTTGCAGAGAATCCAGGAGCTCCCTGCTTGTTGAAGATACTGCAGTTGGAATGTCCCAATCAACATATGGAAGATTAAAATCACCTAGCAGCGCACCTTTCCTTTCACAGCAATCCTGTGAATATCCTCCATTAAATCTCTATGCATCTCCTCTGACTGTGATGTTCAGTATATTACACCAATATAAATAGATGTTCCATTCTCTTTCCAGATTAGCCTAAAGTGCTGCCTCCTTACCTCATAAGCCCAGCCATGCTGTTGCTTTAATACTGTTCTTTATAAGTAATGCCAAGCCGCCTCCTTTCCTTCCTACCTGGTCCTTCCTGAGTATAACTATATCCTAGCCATGGTTTTCTATGTAACTGGTTTCTGTGACAGCTACTATATCTAAATCAGCTTCTTCCATGACTGCCTCTAGATATGTGACTTTATTCCCCTTACTATGAGCATTAGTGTGCATAGCTTTCCAGATATTGCTTTTTTATTCCCATATTTCCAATTTATATATGAATATTTAATGTTTGATTTACCTTAGGGTTTTATTCATGAATAAAGTAGCAGGGATACAAATAAGCAACATATGAAATAATAATTAATAAAAAAAAATCAGGTAAGAATATTCATTTTGATATTGGCTATCCTGCCAAACCAACAGATATGAAAGGGGACTATAATTTGAGATCGTTCTTGGAAAGTAATTCAACTCATAAACGTTTTTCAAAACACTTAGGATAACAACCAAGGACTGAATCATAAACGTTTTTCAAACCACTTAGGATAACAACCAAGGACTGAATTACATAGTCTGGGTAAACAAATAAGCATGGGTGTAGCTTGCTTATTGCGGCGGTTACTACCCCTTATTATTTAAGCTATTTCACTTAGATGCAGTTCCAACATTGCTCTCTACATTAATGGTGGGGATGGAAGGGAAATAGAACCTAAAGGTTACTAAGGGCCAAGAGTAACAGTTAAGATGAGAAAAAAAAAAGTGTGAGAGCTTGCTGGGCAGACTGGATGGGCCGTTTAGGCTTCTTCTGCTGTCATTTCTATGTTTCTATGTAACCCTTAATTACTTTAGAAAATTATTGCTTCACCTAAATGGAAAGTGAGCTTCAATACTTCTACGAGTTGATCAACATTCATTTCTGGAATCTGTTTTACTCTTATTTACCTTATAACCAGAGACCCTTCTAAGCCTTTAAGAAAATCCAGCAATAATCTTAAAAAATGGCACGGGCCATCCATTGCTCCTACCATGTGACAGGGGCCGGCCAATGGCACCGATAGTGCCTGTCACATAAGGGCAAAGGGCCATTGGCGCCATTTTGAATTGTGGCAGCCCCCGCTGGGCCACCAGGGACTTTAGGCAAGTTTTGGTGGGGTCGGGAGAGTGGGGGTATTGTAAATAATTAGATCTGAAGGGTTGGGGTGGGTTTGGGGTTTTTTTTCTCTGTGCCCTCCCCCACCCCAAAACGATAAGAAAACCACACGAAAATGATATTTTAATTCGACATAACGATGCACATCCCTATTATTAGTACCATCAGTATCCTTAATACTAGATTGTAAAACCCCCACATGCATATGGACGAGCCAATTTTATAATATCCGCGTATGTTATAAAATCCAATTCCCCGGTGCACATGCACGTCCGACTTTGTATCGGTGTGTGTATGTGTGCGCGGGTGCCCAGTTGCATGTAGGGAGGAGAATTTTTTTTAAAAAACATGCAACACAAGTAGGCCTACCCCAGTTTCCTCCCAGTCTTTTTCATTTGGATAAAGATATCCCCAGGGATCCATGAACTCAGCATTGGACAATAACTGTTCAAAAAGTAGGACATTACATCTCGACTAGAATTTGAACCAGTTTTATCTAATGTAGTAGATAGAATCAATTTAGAATCCCTGCCTATAATAATTCTGCCCTTAGCAAAGGACAAAAGATCAGGAAACAAAATGAAATAAATTCAATCTAATTAATATTTTTAGAGTAAATAGAGGCCAAGGTGATAGGACATCCAGCCACTTTGTCTTTAACAAAAATGTAATGCCTGTTTGTATCTCTCTTTATTTTACCAATAATAAAAGGAAGGTGCCTGGCAAATGATATACCTATCCCACACCGTTTTTAAACTTAGCCAGTTCAAAAAAAGTTGAAGTAGTATGCTTGCTTTTAATAGGAAATTCCCTATAAATTTTAAAGTGTGTTTCCTGTATAATGTAAACCAAAACCTTACTTCTTAGAGATTAACTTTGAAGTAGTTGAATATGTGCCCATATATGCATGTATTAGGGCATGGGAAAAGCCACTCCTGTATTTTATAACCTGCATGTATATGATATGTGCAGGTTGTAATATTCCCATAAGTGTACCTGCAACATGCACACAAATATTAAAAAGAAAAAAACCCATGTGAATACATATTGTACTGATCCAGATAAATATTGATTTATCTGGTTAAGTAGTGTTTTTGATGCTTTAGAACTGTAAGAACTGTACCTTTTAATACTGAGGACTGTTTACTTTAGTGCTTAGAACTGTATATGCTTAGAATTGTATAAGATATCATATATATATTGGGATTACCATAATATATATATGATATCTTATACAATTCTAAGCATATACAGTTCTAAGCACTAAAGTAAACAGTAGCAGCACTAATCTGGATAAGTTCCAATTTATCCGCCTAAATAGCAGCAAAACTGGATAAATTTTAAAAGCAACACATATCCAGTAAGTCAGGTAGCCGGATGTCTGAAAAGTGCTCCTTATCCAGATAAATAAGATGGATAAATCTCAATAGAGCTACTTATCCAGATATGTAAGATAGACAGATATGTCTACAACTTATCCAGATAAGTAGCTCTATTTGAGCCAGATAAATAGCATTTTTAAGACCCAAGTATTAGCTTTGTTGATACTTATCTAGATACAGTAAATTGGAATTTATCCAGATGATTAGCACTCAACTGCTATAGTCGAGTAGTTTTACATCTTACTTTAAAAATATATGCATGGAGATTTTACCTGCATAATGTACACGCTTTGCACCCCATAAATCTGCTTTTTCACATGTAAATTAGGATACATATGCACAGTAATGATATTACCAGGTTTATCAATTAGTCTAACATTGAACCCAGTTCATCTGAGGGTTATCGAGAACCTCTAGGCTCTTCAGCCTCAGATCCTCCCATTTTACCCAGATTCCCCACCCCAGTCATCAGAAACACTTGAAACCACTTATCCACCAGCAAGATTTCCGCACAGTTCTGCAATCTCTAATCTTCAACAGCCTTGACTATTGCAACTCCCTGATGATTGGCCTCCCAAAATCCACCATAAAGCCACTCCAAATGCTGCAAAACGCCACTGCAAGAATTCTAACTGGCAAGAAAAAATCAGATCATATCACTCCCGCCCTGAAAAGCCTACACTGGCTTCCCATAGCACAAAGGATTGAATTTAAAACGCTAACAACTGTCCACAACTCAATCTACAATGCAGCCAACCCCGCCCTAATTGACATGATTCACCTTCACAAAGCACAACGGGCCACCAGAACCGAAGGCAAAATGACCCTAGACATACCTTCCCCCAGCATAGCCAAACTAACAGCCACGAGGAACAGAGCATTCTCCGTCGCAGGACCCAAATTATGGAACACCCTTCCCCATTACTTAAGATCACTCAATGACAGTAAATCTTTCAAAAAAGAACTCAAAACCTGGTATTTCAACCTAACCTTCCGCGACGGAGTCGGCTAAGCCATCCACATCCCTCTTCCCACCTCTTCCCCCTCTTTCCCCCCTCCCTCCCTTCTACCACCCCCCCTCCCTAACTAATACCCAAACACCTCCACCTACTTCCCCCCGTCCTACCCTCCCCCAACCCCTCCCTGACCTCCCACCCCTCCCCTCTCCCTACCACCCCTATGGCGTCCCATCCTCCTACACCCCCCCCCTCCCGCCCTCTCCTCCTTGTCTCTTGTTCTTCAATTTTTGCTACACAGCCCTCTATCCAGCCCGCCTCAGCTGATGCCCCAGTGACTGTTTTAGTCACCAATCTGTTTACCAAGTTATTTAAGTTATATAAGATGTTATATTCGTATTTGTATAAGTTACCAATTGGTCACCACTATGTATAAGTTGTTTATCCTGTAAACCGGAGTGAAGGCATCCCGCTATACTTCGGTATAAAAAAGCCTCAAAATAAATTTAACATGTTTACGATCACTTACTCGAGAAATAGAGCTGGTGTAAATATATGCAAGTAAGCTGTCAAATCTACATGCATAACTTGCTTATAAAATAGCTCTTTCATGCATAAATGTTGGCCTCGCCCAAGAATGGACCCTTACTTATGCATGTATTTTGAGGTTTATAAGATAGCATATTTGTGAGTATATGCTATTTACATGCGTATATGGTGATTTTTACACATGTAAGTTTTGAAAATTCACCTTTAATTGTTGCTCTAAGTAATATATTTTACTTATCTGGTGAATTCATCCCATTTGCATTTAGTAAACAGCAAGAAAACTCAAAATGATTAGGTTTACAAAAAAACTTAAAAAATATCGCTGGTAATGGTATTGGTAACTAATCTCCCGGGTGCCCAATTTAATATTTAAATCAGGTGCCACAGTAAAAAGGAAGCGCTAGGGGAAATTGTACGCCCCTAGCGCCGGCTCAGCAGCGGATGCTCAGCAGAGGTGGCCGTCCGTCGGTTAGGGATCTTGGGGTGATAATGTCTGGAGATCTAAAGATGGCAAAGCAGTGTGACAAGGTGATAGTTAAAGCCAGAAGAATGCCGAGTTGCATGAAGAGAGGAATAACCACTAAGAAAAAGGAGTTGATCATACCCTTGTGGACGTGCTTGGTGAGGCCTCACTTGGAATGCCATGTTCAGTTTTGGAGTCCGTATCTCAAAAGGGATAGAGACAAGATGGAGATGGTCCAGAGAAGGGAAACCAAAATGGTGTGGGGTCTGTATCAGAAGACCTATGAGGAGAGGCTGAAGGATGTAAATATGTATACCCTGGAGAGAGAGGAGGTGCAGGGGAGATATGATACAGACCTTTCAGATACCTGAAAGGTTTAATTATGCATGTACTTTGAACCTTTTTCATTGGAATGAAAACATTAGAACTAGGGGTCATGAATTGAAACTGCAGGGGGGATGACTCAGAACAAACTTCTGGAAATATTTCTTCATGGAGAGGGTGGTGAATGCCTGGAATTCAGTACTGGAAGAGGTGGTCAAGACGAAAAAGTCAAAGAATTCAAGGGGGCGTGGGATAAACTCTGTGCTTCTCTAAAAGCTAGCAGATGGAAATGAGAAAAGTGTGCAGTGAGGTAATTTGCTGGTGCAGCGATTACTTCCCTTAACAGAAGCATTTGGATTCCTATCCTTAACAATTTGCCTCGATGATTCTACTGCAACATTGATCCCCACTTCAGCAGCAGGGGAAAGGGGGAATAGGATACAGAAAATAACTAAAAGGGGCCGACCTCTATGGTCTGGAATACTGATGCGCAGACATAAGGGAAAAAGCACAGGGCTGCTTCTACAGCCAAGTCCATAAGCAAAGCGCGTCAAGCAGCACTGTCTGAAGTTTCAAGAAAGCTCATCACCCAGTAAAAATGTTGCTAGCTGAAATTTTTATGGGTACCATAAGGCTTTGGCTAATTGCACAGAGTGACAGTTACTGCGGTTAAGAGAAAAATGGGAGTAACTTGCAGGGAGTGGCAGTTAGTACCTTAAAAAGCTTGCTGGGCAGACTGAATAGACTATTTGGTCCTTTTCTGCTGTGATTTCTCTGTTTCTGTGTTACATTTACATGCATAATTCCTTTGAAAATTCTCCTGTAATTGTTTAACATGGAATAATCCAATCTGACAAACTAAGTACAGGCTTGTTGATGTGTGGAATGTAACATTCAGGGCTTTGATCGTCTTAGGTTGCACAGAACATTAGCAGAGGCTGAGCGAGATCATTTCAAATACTGCTAAAATTCATTTGGAGCTATTTAAAAAAAAAAAAAACCCACCCCCACCCTATCCAGATGTCACATTATTTAATTGACTTCCAAGTTCCCCTCAGTCTAAATGCCATAAGGCGATTTCAGCCTCCAAATTGTTTCAGTGCTATTCTGTAACTGATTAGTAGCAGCCCTGCAGTTAATGAAACGGAAAAATAATGTCTCTGTTAAAAAGCTTTGTCTCTGTTTCCTGAGGTGCGGTTTATTCAACGTACAAGATCCTGTGCAATAATGGCCATAGAGCAGGAGGAAAGGGCATGTAGCTTCTGCCGTTGTTTATTAAAAATGTATCCAACTAGGAGTACTACACTTAGCATGAAAGCTTAGCTCGAGAAGCTCCCGAGGGGAGTCAGGAGCAAGCAGCACTCACCTGTTACATCACTTATTTATCTTAAACAGTGAATGTATTACACAGATTGTTAAAGCAGTAAGGCTCGGTGGAAAGGGAATCTACACCAGCCCCATGAATGATTGGGGGTGGATTTTGGTGCCTCGCGTATTGACTTGGAATTGAATAACGATCGTTCTTTACTTCTGCTGAGTGGAAATGTCTCGGGCCTTAAAATAATTTACCGACAAGCAAGAATATAGATTTCCTTAAATCAGTGAATGCATACAGCAGTAGCAATAATATGGAAGGCTGCACATATGTATATCGCATTTAATCACTGAGAATTCAACTAACCTTACAGAGGAATGCAAAAAGCATAAATTAAGAAAAACAATTGAGTTTGGAAGGTGGCATAAATTGCCTTTTCAGCAGGGTATGTGGGTAATTTTGGAAAATTGCCATAGGAAGCGCAATATATTAGGTTTAAGACTTCAGCAGTTCTGAGTTCTTCAAAAGAAGGAGCCATATTGTTACTCTTTTTTTTTTTTTTATTCCACTTTTGATGCCTTTGAGGTGTTTATTTTCTGCAACAGAAAGCTTTCCAAGTAGAGGTGTGAAGAATGCTGTGAAGTAGACGTGTGCATGTGAAAAAGCTGCATTCATTTCATTCTCTCTCCTTTTTTTTTTTTTTTGTTTAATTTCATACTTTTCATTCCTTCTACACACACAGATGGTAATTTTTAAACCGCTGCGTGGGCGCACATGTATGCACGTATGCCGGCTTGCGCCAAAGGATGCAGCCATTTTATAACATGCGCGTATTATAAAATAGGCTGAATGCGCGTACATGTGCACACAGTTTTATATGGACGTGCGCATATCCCATGTCAGAGAGTCGGAGAAATTTTACAAAGAACATGTGCTGACACCATAGGTAGTTTTCCCAATTCATTCGCCCAGTTTAGGGATATGACTTGCAAACCTCCCTAATTTTATAGCCATTCCCTCCCCCCCCCGGTTATCCACAATCCTTAAAACTCTGTTGCTTGGACTAAATTTTTTTATTTTACTACTTATATGTCCTCCGTAGCAGACTTAAATTTACATGGCAGGGACCCCAGCGCATGCCTGTGCACGAAAGTATTTACTTGCACATTTTTTGGCCATCCCAGACACCCATGCCATGCCCGGACCACGCCTATGCTCCGCCATCTCTTGCACTCGGGCCGTCAGCTGCCAGTATTCAAAATGGTGCCGAAAGCCTTTGCCCTCACTATGTCACAGAGGCTACCGGTGCCATTGGTCGGCCCCTGTGACATAGTGAGGGCAAAGGCTTTTGGCACCATTTTGAATACTGGCAGCCGACGGCCCGAGTGCAGGAGGTCGCTCCCGGACCCCCACTGGACCACTGGGACTTTTGGCAAGTCTTGTGGGGGTCAGGAGGGTCCCCCAAGACTTGCCAAAAGTCCCTGGTGGTCCAGCGGGGGTCCGAGAGCGATCTCCTGCACTCGGGCCGTCGACTGCCAGTAATCAAAATGGCGCCAATAGCCTTTGCACTTACTATGTCACAGGGGCTACCGGTGCCATTGGTCAGCCCCTATCATATGGTAGGAGCACAAGATGGTGCTGGACAGCCATTGCTCCTACCATGTGACAGGGGCCAACCAATGGCACTGGTAGCACCTGTGACATAGTAAGGTCAAAGGCTATTGGCGCCAGTTTGAATACTGGCAGCCGAGGGTGTGAGTGTAGCAGATGGCTCCCGGACCCACCGCTGGACCACCAGGGAGTTTTGGTAAGTCCTGGGGGGGGGGGGTCAGGAGGGTGGGGGGTTGTAGTTAATTCAATTTTAGCCGGGAAACAAATAGGAATTAACGCATGAATGTATATGGGGCCCCCCTTGCCAAATGCAACGTATCTGCTCCCCGATGAATACAAATCCCGAATGCAACATATGGCGTCCCTCTGCACATTCCTAATATGTATTTCTCCATTGTGAATGTAGCCATACACTCCCTGGTAGAGAAGCACATTTTAACCAATCCTGCTAAATGAGCTCCAAGATCTACAAAGTCAACCACTCAGTTGCAGCAGTATGGTGACCCATGCGCTGACGGCTGCTATGATGAGCTTCCATTCCTGTTGGTCTTGGATGTTTCCCCCTAGGTATTGACTAGGAAATTAGCGCTCCTCTATGCAAATCCCATGTTTATCAAGATCTTAGTTATTCCTCCTCAATGTAGAGAGGTCCGTAGGCGTAACAGTTTCATAATGCTTGTCAGAGGTGGAGTACAGTTTCTTGGGCTAGTGTTAGTTTCTGGGGCAGAATCTGACGTTAGTGGTGCCATGGTCCTGTATTCGAGATTTATGCACAGAAAATCTGATTTGTGCCTAAATAATGTTTTATGCATGCTAGAGCATATTTCTCTGTGCACATTTTCAGATCAGTTTGCTTTTTACAGTTTCCAGTGCATTAGCACACCAGTAGCTTACTGTATCAGGAATTAACCTTTTTTTTTTTTAGCATGTGAGGAAAGAAAATGTACAGTGAAGTGTAGCTCACATTTTTTTATTCATATCTTACTACATCAGGCTCTTGTTCATTGCATGCTAGTCTACTATTGTGTTTAGTATTTTTTTATAAGAAAAATAAGAAAAAGCTTCTTAACCCTATAGTCTGTTGTTTATCTTGCCAATATGTATTGGGGTGAAAGTTAGAAAACCAAGGTTGAATGAATTCAAAATCATTTGGTGATTTGAATTAGGTTGCTGATTTTGGCTCGGGGCTCTGAAACTGTAAGGGTTCAGTGAGTGAAATCTGTGAATGATGATGCACTATGTGATGCGAGTGAAAGCAGACAGGACCAGTTACATGAGCTGCTTTGCAATGTACATAAATACCAGAATTTTGAGCCATATGCTTAGGAAAAAAAAGTGGGAGCCAGTCTAATTTCATTAGCAAGTGGGGTGACATGGACATGATGTGGCAGATTAAATAACAGGCATGCTGCCCAATTCTGAACTAGCTGGAGAAGGTTCATGTTTGGCGAGATGAAACAAAAATTGGATCAGCCAGTTGGGATAGAATTAAAGCATGCACTTGTGATTTCCATCCTTCGACAGATGGACATCTCCTGTTTTTTTCCAAATGTGAAATAGCGATGGTATAATACTGTTAATTTTCAAAATATTGATTGTTGACTATAGTGTTTTGCTAATGTGATATGAATATGCTGTAGCTGGAAGTAAAGAAGTCTTAGCTAAGTGAGCTTTTCAAATGAGAGGGATGCACAAGTGTTTCCCTGTAATGTCCAGGTGTGTTACTTATCTACAGCTTTGTTTTCAAAGGACTTTTGGCTTTTGGTCCACTCATAAACATTTTGGGTTGAAGAGAGAAGGCATCGATATTTTATATGCAATTCAGATAAAATAACCTGTAGCTAGTGTGCTTGTATTGCATTCTGAAGTTAATCTTAGATAATTTTTATTTTTTGTGTAGAAGGAAGTTATCCTCGGTTCTCTTATGAGATCATTGTACTGAACTGCCAAAAAAAAACCCCCAAATTAACACATTTTTGACACAGATCTGAATTTTTGTTTTCTGTAACATAACACATTTTCTGAGATTCTGCAGGAGATATACTCTGAGCACACCGGTAGAAACTAATTGCTTAAGCTATTTAAAGATTTGATGTGTCTACACATTGTATGCAAACATTTAACAATAATGTACTTAAAAAGAGAGTGATTACTAGGCATTAATGTTTATTAGACTGATTTTAGATTACTGGGGAAATATTTCAGATGGCATTAATCTGAAATTATCAGTAATCATTTCCTTGTAACACAATGTGGCAACTCTAGTTTCCTAGTGTAATTAAAAATTATCTATACAAGTGCATTCTCATACTGAGTTATTTAGTATTTAACTGGGGATTTCACCTTGATTCTGCTTTTCTAACATCCATTTATTCTAGGGCTTTGTACACTCTTCTATATATTTAGAAAACGTGAAAGAATGGCCTTGTGGACAATAAGCAGGACATATTCAGCAAAGGGGAAATTAGCTTCTCATGTGATCACCCATCCCTTTTCCATCTCCATATACACTCTATCTGTCTATATTTGAAGGGTGGAAGGAGATGGTGGAAAGAGATGTGGTGAGTGCATTTTTCCCTGGTGAGTTCACACCCCAAATGTCACCTTCATGTAGCTCCTCCACTCTTCACTTCACTAAGGTGCAATGCTATTTCTCTCTTTTTCTCTCTCTCTCTCTCTCTCTCCACTCCTTCAGTCCCCATTAGAGATGTGGGTTGATTTAAAACAAGTGGATAATTTGAACCAAAAGGACCATTTCTTTTCCCCGAAGTAGATGCATGGTGCCTCCAAAAACACCCAAAATGTTTTGGTTTATTCGCTTCAGAAAATAGCATAAAACACACTATTAGTGAATAGTATATTTGCCAAAATGAATTGGCACGCCCTCCCTCAACCCCGGAAATTTGGCAAAATCTGTCCTAAATAGAAATTGAGCAAATGAAACAAAATTATTTAGTGCGTACATTCCTCGTCCTGACACTGCCAATTTCCTCTTGCTCCCTCTTCCCCCAGTCTTATTCTTTCTACCCACTGTTTTCTCATTCCCTTCTTCCCCCCTCTCCTCCCCCCCCCCCCCTCCAGCCCTCTTTCTTTCCTGTGGGACCTTAAGGCTGGCAATGCTACTTCATCCTGCCAGCCCTCAAATGGGACCAAAGATATTAGCCTTCTCTTGCCAGGCCCAGAATGGGGGAAAAATGGTCAAACCTTATTCACAGATATAATCTGAGTGCATTTGTCAAACCTGACCATAGTTATCAAAGTATCAAAGATTCTTGAAACTGGGAAAGGGCATGGTACTAGCAAAATGGTAAACAGAACTTTACATTTGTACGTAGCAGTCTGCCTTAGCCAAGCATTTTTACAAAGTGCTTTTAAGTCTAATTGTTTCAGAAATCTACATCAAAATCTGTAGTGGGTGGCCCCTATATTTCTCTAATCAGAATGGTAGAGAACTGAAGAGAAAAACAACAAAAACTGACTTGGATGAGGAGCAATAGCCTACAGTGGTCAAGCTTCTATGACTGCCAGCTGGAATAAATCATTAGTGGGCAGAATGAATGAGCCCTTGTGTTTTTATTTGCCATCATCTGATGAAGTGCATCTGTCCTAGAAAGCTCATGCCTCAATAAATTGATTAGCTTATAAGGAGCCCACCCGCCTGTTGTCATCATCTGCTATGTTACCGTGTCATGGTTGTGCATTTTTTGCCACTTAGACTTTATGTATATTTCTAAGAGAAGAAGTACTGTTGTTCACAGGACTGCTTTGACTTATGGATAAAAGGGGCAGCTGTCTCAGGCCCTGTGTAACTGGGAATTCATTGCATGAGCACACAGGGTTCTGCTCTAGTGACTCTCCTGGTTAGTTCCCCAAATTCAGGCATCCCAGAGCAGGTCTCTGCTTCCTCTTCAAATGCCTTTCCTCCCAGGTAGCATGGAGGGAACAGGAGGAGAGAGGTGATCTTGAAGCAGATGGAGGGGGGGAAAAGAGCAATGCTATACCCAAATGCAGCTCCAGACATCTGGGGACAGGAGGGGAAGGAATGAGTCTGGAAGAGATACTGCAGGGCAAAGAATAGCCACATTGCTCCCCTAAACCAGCTCCTCAACTTCTCTTGTTTTATGCTGCTCTCCTATCTGCAGGGAAAAGGATGGGAGGGATGAGGCTGTAGTGGACAGCAGATGAAATAATTCAGTTTTTGTCTATATATTTCTTTGTCTAATTTGTGAGCACTTATTCAGTGGTCGGTAGGGATGTGCAGAGCAAAAGTTTAAGTTCATATGTCCATATGTCCAAAGGGGGTCCCATTTGCGGTCAATATGGACATAAACAGAATTCAATGAGTTGAGTATATGTCCATATGTGCAAATAAAAATTTAAACCCCTCACCCTCCTTAATCCCCCCCCCCAAGACTTACCACAACTCCCTGGTGGTCCAGCGGGGTCAGGACACCATTTCTGACCAACTTTGCAAGGAGCACGTGACGTCGGCGTCACGTCGCAGTGACGCGGCGTCACGTGATTCCCCGCGGGTTCGCGCCGGAATGCTCGTTCGGCCCAAAAGGAACTTTTGGCCAGCTTGGGGGGGCCTCCTGACACCCCCAAGCTGGCCAAAAGTTCCTTTTGGGCCGAACGAGGGTGCCGGAGGGAACTCGCGGGGAATCACGTGACGCCGCATCACTGCGACGTGGCGCCGACGTCACGTGATTCCCCGCGGGGTCGCTTCTGGGATCCTCATTCGGCCCAAAAGGAATTTTTGGCCAGCTTGGGGGTGTCAGGAGGCCCCCCCCAAGCTGGCCAAAAGTTCCTTTTGGGCCGAACGAGGATCCCAGAAGCGACCCCGCGGGGAATCACGTGACGTCGGCGTGACGCGGCGTCACGTGATTACCCGCGAGTTCCCTCCAGCACCCTCGTTCGGCCCAAAAGGAACTTTTGGCCAGCTTGGGGGGGCCTCCTGACCCCCCCAAGCTGGCCAAAAGTTCCTTTTGGGCCGAACGAGTGTTCCGGCGTGAACCCGCGGGGAATCACGTGACGCTGCGTCACTCCGACGTGGCGCCGACGTCACGTGCTCCTCGGAAAGGCTTTCAGAAATGGCGTCCTCACTCCTCGCTGGATCACCAGGGAGTTGTGGGTAAGTCTTTGGGGGGGGGATTAAGGAAGGTGAGGGGCTTAAATTTTTATTTTGGATCAACAATCGCGATTTCCAACTTATTCAACATAGCTATGTTGAATAAGTTGGAAATCCGATCGTTTATGTCTTATCACTTTTTTAAGTTAAAAAAAAAAATAAGTAGCGTTTTACATTTATGTTCAATACAAATGCACACCCCTAGTGGTCGGTGTTCCACCTTCACAGAGCGGAAGGATGGAGGGCTGCCATCTCCTAAAAAACAAAAAAAACAGGGGTGGGTAAGAGTATGTAAAATTACCGGTGAGGTCATAGGCTATAGGTATTGCCAATTATTAGGCTTGTTCAATATTTGTTGTTTGTTAATGTGGCTCGCGGAAATGGGGGCTACTACCTGGCGATAATACCCTTGATCAGTGTACATACACACGGTTGATGAGACTCCATCACTGCTCTGGGCTTCAGCAGCAAGAGGTAATGTGGAAGAAAAAAAAAATTGTATTCACAGGGAAGTGAGGTGTAGCTGGGCAGATACTTTACTTTCAATGCATGTCCAGCGTAGCTCTTTGCTTCAACGGCAGGGGAGATAATCTAATACTTCTCGTTCAACGCATAGCTCTCTGCTTCCACGGCAGGGGGAGTGAGGAAGGGAGGATCTGTATGTGGATTGCATAGTCTGGGTGGACAGGGACAGGGGTGTGGTCTGCTTGTTGCGGCGGTTACTACCCCTAATTGAGCTGGATATTCACTTGGATGCAGTTCCAGCGCTGCTCTCTACATTGATGGTGGGGGGAGGGGAAATAGAACTAGAGAGTACTGGAAGCCAAGCGTAACAAGTATATGAGAGAGAGAAAAAAGAAAAAAGTACATAGCTTGCTGGGCAGACTGGATGGGCCGTTTGGTCTTCTTCTGCCGTCATTTCTATGTTTCTATGATAATGATCTGTATTCTGTGTGTATGATCAAGGTGAGGTATTATGTTAGCTTGTATTTTCTGTATAGGGCTCTTTAGTAGTGTAGTGTGTTCTGTATTCCAAACAGGAGGTGTATTGGTGTTCTAGGGCTCATTGGTATATTTGCAGTGCTGCCTTTTCATAAATGGTAGTTTGAGTGCTGGGAATTAGTACTGTTTGTTTATGTATTTATTTTAAAACATTCATATGAATTCATAGATTCATGGATTACAGCAAAAATCATAAGAAAAACAACATAGCAAGACAAACACACATATATATGTACATCATAATCACATCAAAATATAATAGCTTAACACAATAAAAATAAAAAGTAGACCAAATAAATATATTAAGCAACTATTCCAATCATCCCTCCAACTCAAACTGCATAAAACACCTGTGAAAAATAAAATACCTTCATCTTTTTAGAAAAAGTCATGCTCTTCTCTTCTATTTGTAAATGAAAAGGGAAGGCTAGCCCACCCTAAACATCCTTGAACAAAACTCTGTAAGATGTATTATCTTGAATGATGGAACGACCAAATTCTGCTGCTCTTCCGAATGCAGAGATTGGTTTGGAATATATGTGACTGCTGATTTATACCACACGATACTATTCACCCCAATAGCCTTGAAAAGCAGCATTTATGATCATAAAATTAATATCACCTATTACTTGAAGGAATCATATTTATTTATTTAAAAGCTTTTATATACCGCTATTTGGATACAACCATCATAACGGTTTACAATATATAACACATCATAACTGTTTACAATATATAACACAATGAATAATGTCTTTTTCTACATGTAATAATCTATTGATATATTAATGAAAACCAGCTTAGTAAAATATATCACAAAGTTTAATATAAAAAATGCAAAGAAATCATGCTGAATACATATGTTGTCAGATGGCACAAATACCTACAAATAAACTCAATTCTAAAAATCATTCACACACATGCATTCATACAAATGCTAATACGCAAAGACTTTGAGAATTTCATCAAAGTGTAAACATGTAACTCTTACCAGTACAAGAAAACAGATCAAGATAGAACTCATAAAATGAAACAGAGTTGTAACACTTCATGAAATGTAACAATGTATCATTGAGTAATGCTATGGCTAAACATCAACAAAAAAACAATGTAACATCATAAAGATAATTTTAGTCATTGAAACCTGTTTTGCAATGTTGGCACTCAATACAGCTGATGGCTAATATTCCACAATTCAATGTTCAAAGTAAATAGATTGCTGCTCGCTGTTGCAAACTGATGTGACATCCCAACAAAGAATGAATTCACTTTGTTTCACCATATGGGCTTCCTCAGGGGATATTTATTGACCTGACTTGAATCATGCAGCAGTTGGAAGATAATATCAGATCGCAGAAAGACTGGAGAAAAATGTTTCCAGCCCTTATAATATCTATAAATAAAATACAAATATATACTAATAATAAACTGACCAACATAAAAATAAGAATAACTCAAACAAATACAATACAATATATATATATATATTACCTGCTATCTTGTGTGTCTTGAATCATCATAATAACATGTTCAAACATGGTTTGAGAATAACCACGATCTTTCCCTAACTGGCTGAAAAATGAGTAATATATATGTCGATCCAAGAAACTTGGGTATAAGGTTTAAACAAAGGGGATATTCTCACAAAATTATTCATAAGGCATATAAGAGGCATATAAGAAGGACATTGCCTCCTAACCTGTAACTTTTTAACTTGCTGGCAAGAATTTCATAAGAGACTTTGGCTTTATTGTTCTCCGTGAGACTGATTTTTGGAACAATTTAGGAGCATAAAACCTTGTTTTATGCATGTCTTTGGTATTTTGAAAATCAATTGGACCTGTTTACATAAAAGACCGTAGATACTACTCAGGGAAACACTAGTATCTAATATATTCAATCACAAATAATAGCTAGTGTAAATTAATACTTCTGTTTTTCATTGCCAGCTTGTCAAGAGATGAACAAAAAATGTTTTATTTGAGAGGAAAAGACCTCAGTACTGGCAGGAAATGTGCAATACTGAATCCACATCCAGTTAATATAGTCACTGGTCTAAAAAACCTTTCTCTTTACTCTTATAGTAAAAGTCCATTTTTCTCCTTTATTCTTTCTGAAAATGTATCTTTTTCAATTTTCTTAAAACAGAAGTATGCCCAGCAAAAGTATGATGAAAAGAGGAATTATCCACGTTTCACTTATCTTAAGCTTTCTCGCAGTCACTTTATATCTTTGTTTCTCCAAATAATTGAATCTCTGAAACACCAATTAGGTGGACTCTAAAACGCCAACATTGCCAACGTTTCTCAGCTGCATCAGAGCATTCAATTTGTTTATTTATCAGTCTCTGAGCTTGTTCCTCTAGCCACTAGATAAATGTTTAGAAAGAATAAAGGAGAAAAATGGACTTTTAATATGAGTAAATAAAAAGAAGGTTTTTTAAGACCAGTGACTGTACTAACTGGATGTGGATTCAGTGTTGCACATTTCCTGCCAGTACTGAGGTCTTTTCTTCTCAAAAAAACAAAACAAAACTTTTAAGAATTAATTTACACTAGCCATTATTTGTGACTGTTTACCAAAAAGTACATATGTAATCTGGTTTGGTGCATTATTTTATGCATTTTGAAGAAAGGTGTTCTTGCGGGTAGAGTTGTGGCAAAGATGCTATTTACGCATACATTTTTATTTTAAAAAGTATGTGCATAAGTTTACCCCCAGACAAGTTGTGACTTGCTTGTGTGAATTAATTTGTGTGATTACTTAGCCAGCTGCGTAGCCACAGGTGGCTCATGGGGGCCTCTCCCCTCTTACTTCTGGCTTAGGCCCACAAACCTAGCAGCAGGATTATGTCCCATCTGAGTCAGCTTCTTAAAGGTACAAGCGTCTTAGGCTTCAGAAGGCATTGGGATTCTGCCACTCTATGGTCCAATACGACTTTAGGGCAAACTTGAATGGGAAATATCACTGCCCTCAGGCTAGACCTGTAAAAGTTTGGGGTCATTTGTTTACTTTTTGCAAGTAATTATTTATCCCCCCTCCTCTTAGTCTCTTTCAAGCTTAGGAATGCCTGGGCTGGGAGGAAACCTATTTACATAATTGCTCTTCAGCAGCCAGAGAGATTTATCACTTGTATAAAGTTGTCTTAACCACAAAGGGAGAGTGTGAAATCTCAGAGACTGCCCTAGGGACAGTGAAGAAACAGAGTGTTGCCAGAATTTGAAAGGGTTTTGTAGCTACCTTTATGAAGGTCTGCACAGGATGAGGTGAGGAGAAGGGGGGCTGGCCTCAGTGCACATGGATGTTAACCTTGGACCCTCCCAAAAATTCAGCTCTGACTACACCCCTGTTTCAAAACAAACGTATGCACATAAGCATGCTTTGAAAATAGTAGTTAAAGTCTGCGTGTACACACAAAATTTACTTCTATGCAAACTGTTACAAAACTACCTTCCCTGTTTAAAGAAACCAAATTCAAAAAGGCATGGGATAAACACTGTGGATCTAGGGCTGGTGCCAGCCTATTTTTTTGCCCAAGGCTCCTCCTCCCCCCCCCCCCCCCCCACACACACACAAAAATCTATCTGTGGCAGCTCTAGCACAGTGCTCCCTCCTACCCACAGCAGTGGCTCCAGGATTGTGCTCCCTTCTTTGGCAGTATTAATTCTAGTATAGCACCCCTCTAGTCCTCACATTAGTGGGATTTTGCCGCTCCCAAAATGTTGGCGCTCTAGGCGACTGCCTAGTTTGCCTAATGGAAGCACCAGCCCTGTGTGGATCCCTAAAGGCTAGAGGTGGAAACGAAGAAAAGAGTGCATGAGGGTAACCTGCATGGAGTGGCAGCTCCTACCCCTAACAGAAGGCATGAGGATTACGACCCTTAACCAGTTATGGTTTTGACAAAACTGCAACATTGATTTCTGCTTCAACAGTGGGGTGGACAATTCAGAACTCTGACTCTTAGGGTTTGAGGTACTGTTATGCAAACATTAGGGGAAAAAATGCACAGGACTGCTTCTATGGCCAAGTCCAAAAGCAAAGCATGTTCAAGCAGCATTGTCTGAATTATCAAGAAGGCTGCTCACCCTGTAAAAATGTTGCTAGCAGTAATTTTGATATGGGTTTCACAGTGCTTGGTTTGGTTTCGACTATTAATATTACTACCCTTAATGTAACCTGCTTGGAGCGGCAGTTACTTCCATAAGAAACTTGCTGGGCAGATTGGATGGACCATTTGGTCATTTTCTGCCATTTGTTACTATCGGGCTGATTCAGTAAAAGTCGCGGGCGAGCGCAGGCCACTCTCCTGTGCACACGATTCAGTATTTAAATGAGGGTCCATGGTAAAAAAGAGGTGCTAGAGACACTAGTGCATCCCTAGCGACTCTTTTTTGACAGGAGCGGCGGCTGTCAGCGAGTTTGACAGCAGATGCTCAATTTTGCCGGCGTCTGTTCTCAAACCCGCTGACAGCCACGGGTTTGGAAACCGGACGCTGGCAAAATTGAGCATCCGGTTTTCAAGCCGCGGGCCAATTTTAAATTTTCTTTAAACATTTTTTTTACTTTGGGTGTAGTGTCCCGGAAGTGGATCCTTAGGCCGACCGGCGAAGAGAGACGGTCGGGAGGCAGATCACGCACAGCCGAAGAAGGATCTTCACCTGGAAACCCGAGACGCCCCCAGAGGAGCTGTCGACGCCCGGGTCGCTAGGGCTTAGGTGGCTTCGCCCTGGAAGTCCGAGGTCCCCCCAGGAGGAGCCCGTAGGGACCCGGACCGCTGGGACTTAGGTGAGACTACGAGCCGAGGTCACAGCAGGCAGCAGAAGACAGAAGCGTGGAAACGTACCGAGGTCAAGGCAGGCAGCAGAAGACAGAAGCGTGGAAACGTACCAAGGTCAAGGCAGGCAGCAGAAGTCAGAAGCGTGGAGACGTACCGAGGTCAAGGCAGGCAGCAGAAGTCAGAAGCGTGGAGACGTACCAAGGTCAAGGCAGGCAGCAGAAGTCCGAAGAACAGGAACAAGAACAGGAACAGGAACGCTGAAACTAGCAGGCAGGATCAGGAACAGCAACTAACACTCAGGAGCGACCACGTTGCAAGGCAAAGCAGGAAGGAGCACTGCAGGCTTAAATCCCCCGCCGGCGCTGACGTCAGGGAGAGGGCGGTTCAGCACTTCCAGGTGCTGGACCTGTAAAAGGAGAGCCCTCGCGCGCGCGCGTTCCCTGCAGGGGGGAGGAGTCGCGATCGGCCTTGGCAGCATCGGCAGCGTCTCCCTCGTGGAGACGCCGCTGCCATGCGGCCAGGCCGGCCCCAAATCCCGCGGCAGTGCGGAGGGAACCCCGGTGGAGGTAAGGACCCGGTCGCTAAGGCGGCGACCGGGGCTGCAACAGTACCCCCTCTCCTACGCCCCCTCCGCAGGGGTCCCGGCTTCCCAGGGTTGTCCTGATGAAACTGAACTAGCAGTGACTTGTCCAGAATGTTCCGAGCAGGTTCCCAAGAATTCTCCTCGGGTCCGCATCCCTCCCATGCTAGAAGGTACTCCCAGCGGCGGGCGTGGAAGCGTACGTCCAGTACTTCCCGTACCTGATACGTGGGTTCCTCGGTAGAAGAGGTTGATATTGCATCTGTAGTCGGACGATGAAAGCGGGAAAGCACCACTGGCTTCAACAGTGATACGTGGAACACGTTGTGTATGCGGAGAGATGAAGCAAGACGAAGTCTGTAGGACACTAGACCTATTCGTTCCGCTACTTGGAAAGGACCACAGTATCTAGAGGCCAATTTCCGAGATCGGCCCAGCAGCTGAAGATTTTTGGTACTCAACCAGACTTTGGTACCAGGTAGGAATACTGGTGCAGGACGGCGGTGGCGATTGGCACATCTTCGTGCCCTCTCTGCAGATGTGATAAGTCGTTGCTGGATTGTCTTCCAACGGTGATGAATCTGATGGGCTACTGTTAGTGCTGCTGCTGAGGGAACGGTAATAGGAACAGGTACTGGCGGTCTTGGGTGGCGTCCAAACACTATCTGAAAGGGGGACTGACCAGTGACAGAGTGAGTATGATTATTATAGGCGAACTCGGCCCAGGGAAGAAGAGGAACCCAATTATTTCCCTTCTCGGAAACGAAACTTCGAAGAAAAGTCTTTAGTGACCTGTTCATCCACTCAGTCTGTCCATTACTCTGCGGATGGAAGGCAGTGGATAGATTTAGCTGTACTCCGAATTTCTTGCAGAGAGCCCGCCAGAATCGAGCGGTGAATTGAGGCCCCCTGTCGGATACTATACTTTGCGGAAGTCCGTGAGTCCTGAAGATATGTTGCGTGAACAGGATTGCCAGTTCAGGCGCTGAAGGAAGCTTGGGAAAGGGTACCAGATGCACCATCTTGGAGAACCGATCCACGGTGACCCATATCACAGAATGTCCCTCTGACAGTGGCAGGTCCACCACAAAATCTGTGGCGATGTGAGTCCACGGCTCGGTGGGAATGGGTAGTGGTTGTAAGAGGCCCCACGGCCGGCCGCTAAGAAGCTTTTGTCTGGCACAGACTGGACAAGAATCCACGTACAGGCGTATATCCTGCCTCACTTTGGGCCACCAGTAATAGCAGTTCAACAGATCGAGTGTCCTCTCCCTGCCGGCGTGGCCCCCTGAGAGGGAGTCATGGGCCCATCCGAGGACTCTCCTGCGATCTCTGCGGGGAACAACCACTCTCCCAAGAGAGGATACAGAGGTACTGGCTACTTGAATCTTGGCGGGATCAATGATGTATTGAAGGGGTTCCACCTTTTCTTCCTGAATGTGATAACGAGACAAAGCATCTGCTCTGACGTTCTTAGATGCCGGCCGATACTTGAGGACGAAGTCAAACCGGCTGAAGAAAAGCGACCAACGCGCCTGTCTGGGATTGAGTCGTTGGGCCTGATTCAGAAATTCCAAATTCTTATGGTCTGTGTAGATTGTGACAGGATGAAGAGACCCCTCCAGCCATTGTCTCCACTCTTCTAGGGCTAATTTAATTGCAAGTAACTCCTTGTCTCCTATTCCATAGTTGCCCTCGGCGGGTGTAAACTTCTTGGAAAAATAGGAGCAAGGTAGTAGACGTCCGGAACTAGAATTCTGAGACAGGACCGCCCCAACGGCTATGTTGGAGGCATCCACCTCCACGAAGAAGGGCCGTGTCGGGTCTGGGTGACGTAAACAGGTGTCATGGAGAAAAGCCTCTTTCAGGTCCTCAAAGGCTTTACACGCCTCGATAGTCCATAGTCGAGCGTCCGCACCCTTCCTGGTAAGAGTGGTGAGCGGCGCCACCAGCCGTGAATACTGGGGAATGAAATGCTGGTAGAAATTTGTGAATCCTAGAAAGCCTTGCAAAGCTTTCAGACCCACCGGCTGGGGCCAATTTCTGATGGCGGATACTTTGCTGGGATCCATGCGAAACCCTGTTGCGGACACGATGTACCCTAAAAAGGGCATTGACTCCTGCTCGAAGAGACACTTTTCAAACTTCGCATATAAGTGGTGATCCCGGAGGATCTGAAGCACCTGTCGAACATGTCGCCGATGGGAGATGAAATCGGGGGAGTAGATGAGGACATCATCAAGATACACAATTACACAAGATTGTAGTAGTTCCCGAAGGATCTCATTCATTAAGTGTTGGAACACGGCAGGAGCATTACAGAGTCCGAATGGCATAACCAAGTATTCATAGTGCCCGTCCCGGGTATTGAAAGCGGTCTTCCATTCATCCCCGGGACGGATACGGACTAAATTGTAGGCACCCCGTAAGTCCAACTTAGTGAATACTTGTGCTCCCTGGAGTTTGTCTAATAGCTCAGGAATTAGAGGCAACGGGTAGCGATTCTTCTTAGTGATGGTATTGAGTCCTCGGTAATCAATACATGGCCTCAAGGATCCGTCGTTTTTGGCGACAAAGAAGAAACCCGCCCCTGCGGGAGACTTCGAGGGTCGGATGAAACCTTTGGCGAGATTTTCGGTGATATAGTCCGACATGGCTTGAGTTTCAGGTTGAGACAAGGGGTACACTCTTCCCCGAGGCGGAGTAGAACCAGGAAGCAAATCAATCGCACAATCAAAGGGGCGATGTTGAGGTAATAATTCTGCCTTTTCTTTAGAAAAAACATCGGCAAAATCTGCATAAGGTGACGGCAGTAGAGGCCCAGTATGTGCCAGCGGAATTCGTTGCTCCTTCTGGGATTGAATGCAAGAGCGGAGACACTTAGGACTCCATCGAGTGATCTGTAGATCGTCCCACTGGATCTCCGGAGAGTGTTGCTGCAGCCAGGGTAATCCGAGAACCACTGGGTGGATGGACTTCTCTAAAACCAGGAACGAGATTTTCTCGGTATGGAGCAGACCAGTCTGGAGGGTGAGTGGTGAGGTCATGGATGAGATACTGCCGGACAGTGGTGTACCCTGGATAGAGGTGACTCGTAAGGGCGGTTCCTGGAGTTGCGTGGGGAGCTGAAGTCGTTGCACTAAATCTTTCGTGATAAAGTTCCCTCCGGCCCCCGAGTCGATGAGAGCCTGCGTTTTGAAGGAACCACGTGGGTATCTCAGAGTTACTGGTACTACACATTGAGGAGCAGCGTTAAGACAACCTAGGGAACACTCCTCTCTCAACCCTAGGTGCGGGAGTTTTCCGCCCGTTCCTTGCACTGAGCCAGGAAATGGCCCTTACCACCGCAGTACAGGCATAGCCTCAGATCACGACGGCGTTGTCTCTCCTCAGGTGACAACGAGGACCTGCCCAGTTGCATGGGTTCCTCCGTGGAGGTCTCTGCAGAGTTACTGGGGCTACGAAGGCTGGAATTCGATGGTCTGGAGAGGACTGCCGGTAGGGGAGCCATTCGACGAAGAGGACGCCCCTCCTTTGCTCTTTGTTGTAAACGTCGATCAATGCAACCTGCCACGTCGATGAGGGAGTTAAGATCCTCCGGGAGGTCGCGAGCAGCCAACTCGTCCTTAATCCTAGCTGTCAACCCCTCCAAGAACACGCCTCGGAGGGCATCATCTCGCCAACCAATGTCTAGGGCGAGCGTGCGGAACTCCAACGTGTAATCAGCTAGCGTCCGTGTTCCCTGCCGGAGTTGGAGTAACTCTGAGGTCGCTGAGGTCTGGCGTGCAGGCTCGTCAAAGGCTGCTTTAAAATCCTCCACAAATCTGTTCAAGTCACTCAAGGCGGGGTCATTCTTTTCCCACATGGGTGACGCCCAATTCAGTGCCCGACCGTCTAGCAGCGAAAAGATGTATGCCACCTTGACGGCATCCGATGGAAACTGATTGGGCAGCAAGGCAAAGCGTACGTAGCATTGGTTCAAGAAACCGCGACAAGCCTTGGAATCCCCGGCGTACCGTGATGGAGCCGAAAGCTGAGTAGGAGCATGGATTGTTACCACTGGCGCCGGTGCGGGTGCGGGAACTGGGGCAAGGGGTTCAGCGTCCATGCGAACCGCCAACCGTTCCACAGTGGCAGCCAGCGAATCCAATACCTGTTGCTGCTGCACCAGGCATTGAGCAAGTCCGTGGATGGCTTGCAGGCCGGCGAGGTCTGCCGGATCCATGGCCTTGCAAACTGTAGTGTCCCGGAAGTGGATCCTTAGGCCGACCGGCGAAGAGAGACGGTCGGGAGGCAGATCACGCACAGCCGAAGAAGGATCTTCACCTGGAAACCCGAGACGCCCCCAGAGGAGCTGTCGACGCCCGGGTCGCTAGGGCTTAGGTGGCTTCGCCCTGGAAGTCCGAGGTCCCCCCAGGAGGAGCCCGTAGGGACCCGGACCGCTGGGACTTAGGTGAGACTACGAGTCGAGGTCACAGCAGGCAGCAGAAGACAGAAGCGTGGAAACGTACCGAGGTCAAGGCAGGCAGCAGAAGACAGAAGCGTGGAAACGTACCGAGGTCAAGGCAGGCAGCAGAAGTCAGAAGCGTGGAGACGTACCGAGGTCACGGCAGGCAGCAGAAGTCCGAAGAACAGGAACAAGAACAGGAACGCTGAAACTGGCAGGCAGGATCAGGAACAGCAACTAACACTCAGGAGCGACCACGTTGCAAGGCAAAGCAGGAAGGAGCACTGCAGGCTTAAATCCCCCGCCGGCGCTGACATCAGGGAGAGGGCGGTTCAGCACTTCCGGGTGCTGGACCTGTAAAAGGAGAGCCCTCGCTCGTGCGCGCGCGTTCCCTGCAGGGGGGAGGAGTCGCGATCGGCCTTGGCAGCGTCGGCAGCGTCTCCCTCGTGGAGACGCCGCTGCCATGCGGCCAGGCTGGCCCCGAATCCCGTGGCTCGCGGCAGTGCGGAGGGAACCCCGGTGGAGGTAAGGACCCGGTCGCTAAGGCGGCGACCGGGGCTGCAACATTGGGACCTCCGACTTAATATCGCCATGATATTAAGTCGGAGGGTGTACAGAAAAGCATTTTTTACTGCTTTTCTGCATACTTTCCTGGTGCCAGCAGAAATTAACGCCTACCTTTGGGTAGGCGCTAATTTCTGAAAGTAAAATGTGCGGCTTGGCTGCACATTTTACTTAGTGAATCGCGCGGGAATAACTAATAGTGTCATCAACATGCATTTGCATGCTGCGGGCGCTATTAGTTTCAGGGGGGTTGGACGCGCATTTTCGACAAGCTATTACCCCTTACTGAATAAGGGGTAAAGCTAGCGCGTTGAGAACGCGCGTCCAAACACAGGTTAACAGTGCGCTCCGCTGGAGCGCACTGTACTGTATCGGCCTGTTTATTAATTTACTACAGATGTCTACTGTTTGTATATTTCCTGTTAAACCCTTCTAGTTTAAAGGCCCAAGGTTTTGCCTTGATACCCTTATTTCAATCTACCCTAGCATTAACCTTTAGCTAACATCCTCCTTGTTACTTATTACCGCTTAATTGCTTACTACTCTTCCAGCCACATCCAGCTGTTTTCTGATGACATTGAAATATTTCAGGGAGTGCGAACAAGCAAACAGTTTCTATTCAATAGTCAAAAAGAAGGCAAGGGGTCACTTAAATTGCTTTGCAATTACTTGTGCTTTCGTGACAAAAATGATTTCAGATGGCCCTTATAGAAAACATGTAGGGAATTGCTGTTTGAAAGCAAAACTAACCTTTAGAAATGATAGATGTGTATGTGTGTGGATCTATCTATATATCTACTATAAACCAGGTTCCTGCCCCTGGGAGCTTATGTATTGGAGCCTTGGAATATGGACAGAGATGTGTCTTGATCAGAGTGATGTTTTTTGGACCTGTTAAAAAAAAGGGTTTGCAGAGAGAGCAAGCCATTGCAGGCAAGGTGAAGAAATATAAAAATACGTCAAAAACCCCTCTCAAGTTTGGCCTATCACTTTTATACTGTGCCAGCCTGTTGCTGTTTATATAATACTGCTGATCTCCTGCTGGGCTGTGCCCAAAGGAATATTCTGCACCAAAAATGCCCCTACTTAGATCAACCAGTTTTCTAGAACTCACAAGGTCAGTGTTTTGGTAAGTCACAAAGCGTGGTTGGGTATTACTTATCTGTTCTGGATGTGGAACAGGGAAAAAGAGAAGAATTTTCTAATCATAGTGGTGTCTCCACTTTGTGCCTCCCCATCCAACTTGAATCTGGACTATGAATTACCCCAAGGTTTGGGGTGGGGAGTACCACATGAGAAATTATATTTACTAATATGATTTATCTTCAGGTTCTTAGCTTGAGTGGGGGATGAGACAGGGTCCCGTCCACCCCAATACCACAATTCTATGTCCTTTCCAAACAATTTATCAGTTGTGGCAAGGAAATAAACAATCTTCCTCCTCTGCTAAGATTCTCTCTGTACAAAGTTTAGATTAGCTCAGTCTCTCAGGAGTGATCCAGCCATGTGCTCCTGGACCTGGATATCTCTGGAAAGGAAGTCTCTCTGTTCCTGCCTCCTCTTGGCTCTTGTTGGGATTTTACATGTAGATCTATTATAAAGCAAGAATAGCTGTCTGTCTCTCTCTCTATTTCCTCAGACCCTATTTGTCTCTCCCTCTTGATTTTTAGCTCTTCAGGAGAAGAAATGATTGCAGGGCTTCTAGATGCACTCCTCTCTTCCTGACTCCTAGCTCCAACTCCTGGCCATCCCTTCCCCCCACACACAGACAGAGACAACCAAATTGCACCTTTTCTACTTTAAATGGTCTCCCTGCATTCCTTTGGTTTCCTCTTTCCTGGCTTTGTAGTGCTGTCCTCTGGCAGGCAAAACAGTACAGCCCTTTTCCTAACTTGTTAATGCTGTGGGGCCGATGCAATATAAATCGCAGAAAGCGGGCGCTGAAAAGTCAGCGCCTGCTTTCCTAATGTGCGTAAGGAGCCTGCAAGGAGAGCACCCTGCAATATCCAAATTAGGAGGTCGCGCTAGCAAGGAGGCGCTAGGGTCGCTTGCGTCTACCGGCGTCGGTCTTCATAACTCGGCGATCTGCCGAGTTTTTTTTTTTTTTTTACTTAAAAAAAGAAGTACAGAAAAGCAGTTTTTTCTGCTTTTCTGTACTTCTTTTACTTGCACTCAGCTATTAACGCCTGCTCCAAGCAGGCGTTAATAGCTGAGCGATAAATGTGCATCTGAGATGCACATTTATTTTTTTTTCCATGCGGAGTGAATGAGTAATAGGCTCATTCACATGCACTGTATTGCATCAGCCCCTGTGAGTGCAGAATCCTGGTTCTTGCAGGACTTTTGTCATTCACAGGAGAGGACATAAGAGGTTTTGGTGTATTTTTATATTTTTTCACCTTGGCTGTGGCAGCTTTCAGTCTCTGCAGGGCTGAAAATCCTTTTTGACAGGTTCAAAACACAACACTCAGTTCCAGACACAGCTCAGTCCAGATTCTAAGGCTCCAACACATAATCAGTCAGAACTGAATTTTTGGGAGGGTCCACGTTTAACATATATTATGTGTGTATGCATATGTGCATGTATGTATATATATATATGTATGTACTGTGTGTATATGTATTTATATATATATATATATATATTCATACACGCACAGTATAATCTATATAGTGTAATTTCTTTTATGTGTTTTACTGACCATACAGTAATTTGTTTACCACAGGAGTGTAGCAGTAATGCAGGTATTCATGGGTTCGTTTTTTAATTAGAAATAATGGCTTGTAGAGCTGAATTGATGTATCATTTTGTCCATATATTGGCTCAGTAACCTTAGTGAAAGATGGCTCCATTGACAGCTTCAGGAGTAACCTAACCAAATGCTTCATCGTTCAAAAAGAGAGACTCTTCTCTAATCTTGAAAAAGATAATTAAGAGATTTTTTTTTTTTGCAGCAGTTCAGCAAATATGAGAGAAAATCTTGAACAGTAATTAACAAGTTAAGTCATCAAAAAGAATATTTTTTTTTTGCTTCAGTAGTCACTTGCATGAATGGACAGATGTGGTCAGTGAGAGAGGGAATGTGGAGAATGCCACGGTGGGTGGTGATAACGTAATGGTCCCACTTTTTTCCATTACAGTTTTAGTGCTGTATTACCCACCTCAGTTGCAGTTTCTAATAAATAAAAAAAAAAAGTATTTCCACTGCATCGTATGGTTGTCCAGTGGGGATTAAGTAAATAGTCATTGTACAAAAAAAAAAACCAACCCACTAAAGGTGCAAAATATGCTTGGGAAATCACATATATTTTAAAAAATAACCTTCACCGTGTGCTGCAATGACTTTAATAGCAAGCAAGACCGTATGTCATCTTTCTTAACCTGTCCTTTAAATACTACTCCAAGCTCCCAAGAGTAATAACTGGAGCACCTGATTCATGACTGAGTACAGATCAGCCCGAAAGACACTACATTATTTTTTCAGGTGTTCTTTTGCTTGCAGTAAGTGGTAATATTGGGTAACCAAAGGACTCAGAATATTTATTTGATTTATTTTTATTTCTATTTCACTTTCTATAGCCCCTTTAAAGAACCAGTCCTGTAGTGACAGAGTTGAGGGCCATATGGCCCATTGTTTGTTTTTGTTGTGTCAGTGGCAGAGAGCAATCCATGACTCGGGCCACAGTGGTGGCAGAAGAGACATGCCACGTTGCTCACCAGAGGTGTGATGGCCGAGGTGGGGAAACCCGACGCTGTGTGGAACAGGGGCTGCATCTGGTGGTGATGTGCTTCACCAGCAGAGTGGATGGGCTGGCGGGAGTGTGTGTGGCTGGGTGGGTCACATCTGTGGCAGTGATGTGAGTGAGGCCACAAGAAGCAAGCTGTCTGGAGGGACCATGGAAGCAGCTGGGGGTGGTGATGACAGTTGATTTGTATTGGGGAGCTGTCACATGTCCTCTTAGCAGCTCTGGGCAGCTTCTTTGAATGTACAGGTAATAATGGAGGGCAGAGAAAGAGAGACATTTCTGAGAGAGCATCCTGGAGTGAGTTATGATATGAACTGTACTCATAATTGGCTTGCAGTAACCATTTTATTTTGTAGGCTTAAGATCATAAAGTTTGATAGCCAGTGACTTGGCTCCTAGGTATGAGAAGCTGTTGGAAAGCCCTGAAAGAAAGCAGCAGTGCCTTGAATATAGTGCTGTATGTTGAAGCTTCCATTGTAGGAATCCCCATTGGCTTTCTTTAAATATAGGGTTTGTCTCACTGTGTTTTAAAAGATTTTGTTGGTATTTGCTTTAAATGCTACAAGACCTCCCTGCTAGAGGTTAGGAGAACCTAGATTACAAAATCCTATATCTGGTCTAATTTTTGTAGTATGTTTTTAATATGAGGATTTGTCAGCATCGTATTGGTCTCAGAGAAAGCTGACGGAACTCATTGTTGGCGTCCTTTTGATTTTTTTCATTTGATATTTATTGCTTAAATACAATAATATTAATTGATTATTAATGTCCAGAGAAAGAAGATTTATTTTATAGTGTAGAAGAAAATTTTTGAGGAATAATACAGATAAAATAAGGTAAAAAAGAAAAAGAGATTTGAGCTGAGCAAGTCCAGACAATATACAGTATGCTAATCCTGTGCATCATTATGGATATGTTGGCATATTTTCTTATATAAGGTTCTTATTTGAATTAAAAAGTAAAGAATAAATGCTAACAGCAAGTTCACTGCTGATAGAGCACTGGGAGGCAAATAAATTGGATTAATTTGAATAATATAACGCAGTAATGACAAAGGCTTTTTATAATGTGTCATATGCAGAGTAGATCTCCTGTAACCAATCATAATTTCCCTTTCCTTTTAGTGAATTTTTTTTTATCCAATAGCAGAATAGAATATGAAAGACAAGTCCCCTGAGAGCTTTGGGCAGTTCTGAGTAGGTGTGAGATGAAAGGTTTCTGTGGTCTGCTGTTACTACAGCAGATGGTTGTATTGAACTAATGTAACCAAATCAAAGGGGCCATTTACATCATCTTGTTAGGCGTTTTCTATGCAGTGGAGGATAACTTTCAAACTTGTGCACGTGTGTCCATATAGCGTGCTTGCTGTTATTTAGCCGGATAAGTTGGAAGTTGTCCGGATAAATAGTGGCAAAGGCATTGCTTAGCCAGCTAAGTCAATTCTAGCTGGATAAGCGTGCAGAAATTGTATGCACATGTTTCTTTACTTACAAAGTTAACGGGATATGCGAGTAGATTTTACATGCATTATTTAGACGCAATTATGCCCCGTAAGTTGGCTTTTACATGTATAGGTTTGGGGGATTTTCTAACATGTGTGTGGCATTGAAATAACTAATTTTACCAATTAGTCTTCCAGTTCGCCCATCTGCAGTTCACGAAGACTCTCCTGACTTTTCAGCCTGAAGTCCCCCAACTTCACCCAGTCACTTTTACACTTTAAAGATGTTTATGATCAATTACTCCTGATATTGAGCAGGAGTAAGGGGCCACATTTATATGTGCAAACTACTCCCCACTACCTGGAACACCTTCTGACCCGCCCCTTTTTTACATGTGTTAATTTACTCATGGACCCTGGTTTACACGTGTGTGTTGAGGTTTTTAAAATAGCATATATTCGGGTATATGCTCTTGTACATGCAGAGGGGCTCTTTTTCACACAGGCAACTTTTGAAAATTCACGTTTTAAATGCTTTGTGGTAGCAGTAACCTGTGGAGTTTTAAATACCTCACATTGTTTTATCCTGATAATGCAGGTATGGTAATGAATTGCTTTGCATGCAAAGAAGCTCATTACTAGGCAATTTCATTCAAATACAATAATGTGGTTTGTCTAAAACTCAGGAATTGTAGCTTACTTTCCATTGGGGGGATGATGATGATGCGGGTCCTGATGCTCCTGGAGCTGTCAGTTAAAGGGCCTGATTGGCCTAAATGAAGCTTCCCCAAAAGAGAATAAAAACCCCTGTCCCACCCACCCCCATTGCCTCTAGAGGCAGACCTTGGGCACTAAAATGCAAAAATATTTAAATTCACACCCCTGCCCCTTTGAAACAAATGATAACACTTGTTATCTGCACCCCCCACACACCCTTGCCTGACCCCTCCAGATCATATCTTAGTATCCCTGGTGGTCTGGTGGGGCCCATTGTACCCTCTAATCTCCTGGTCTTGGGCCATTTGACTAAAAATGAAGCCAGCTGGCCACATTTCAACTTACGCGCTGTTACCCGAAGGGAGTTTGTCATCATGCAAGGCTGACATCCTTGCGGCCAGATACATGACCCTGTGATTGCAGGGCTCTGTGACGCATGTTCCCCGACTGAGGACTGCCGCTGCTGTGACCGGACCATAGTAAGTTGAATAGTTGTAATTGAAGACTCACAGTGCTATACTCCAGACTAAATGTTCTGATTGAGCTAGAAGCCCAAAGGAGCAGAAGGAAACTGACAGGTCAAAAAAAAAAAAAAAAGTTGGAAACATGCCAAATATAATATATTGCTATGTCGGATAAGCTTTGTTAGAGTAGTATGAGTTGGTCCACGCTGAATGGTAAGGTAGAATTATGGTAAAAAAAAAAAAATTGTCAAGGATATAACAGTGAGGTGGGAATATAAAGCAATGGATCTATAATCGAACAGGAATCTCAACAGCCATAATTATTTCAGGCATTGTAGAGTACACCTTTCTTATTATAATTGCTGTGGATACTTCAAAAGAGGGCAGTGTATATGACAGGGTCATATAAGTTCAAGAAATTGTGCGTCCCATGTGGGTATAATTATTCTACATCAAACTGCTGCTAAACAAAGAGATGAATGACAGAGAAATGGTTGGGGAATTTCCATAATTTTCTGGAAAGGCTCGCACCACAGTTATATGTAAAAACATGTTAGTAACGTTTGACAAATACCACAAGAAAGGAACAGTGAAAATAAGGGGTGGTTTTCATTTTGACTTAAAGAATGCAATATGCAGGCCCTCCAAGGCTTTTGAGAGTTAGAATTATAAACCCACAGTATGTCATAAAGAGGTAATGAGACAAAATTGAGGAGGAGGCTGAATTGGAGACAGGATGGTGGTGTTCTTATTGAGTTCAAGATTAGCAGTTGACAACTTAATCAAATGAAATATCTTGGTGACCAATATTGTGTGAGCTACAAATGAAATACTGTTCCTTCTTCAGTTGTGTTTTTCTGTCTTTTTGTATTGAACTGTAATGTTGCTTTGTTTGCCTAAGTTTTATAATGTATGTGACAATGGGAGCCGCTTAGGGCCTAGTGAGTATTGTGGCATATAAATGCAGTAAATGAATGAAATGACTGATTTTGGATCATGAGGTAAATACACTTTCCATGCCAAACTACCACCATAAGGCAAGTATTTGTGAGAAGATCAGCAGCCACTACAATCTGGGTCTGCCTGGCAGATTGGAGGTGGCCATGCAATTTATTTTAAAATGTCCAGTTTTCTTATTTGAAACAAAACTTTTTTTTTTCCTAACTGAATGTTGATGATAACATTCTATGTATTTTAAATAAAGTTGTTGAAGTGAATATTGATTATTATATATACGTTCAATGTACTTGAAACTAAGGGGTAGATTTGAAAAAGCCTATGCGCATAAATGGGGTTACGCTCGCCGGGCCTATTTTGGAAAGGCCCGGCGACGCGCATATGTCCCCGGGGCTTCAAAAAAGGGGTGGTCCGGGGGCGGGGCCAGAGGCCTCCAGCACAGCAGCCATTTGCCACTGTTTCAGAGGTTTGCCTGCCAACAGGCTGCCGGCGTGCGCAACTTGCACCTGCCCAGAGGCAGGCGCAACAGGTAAAACCAAGGTTGGGGTTTTTTTTAGGATAGGGCTAGGGGAAGGGAGGTTAGGTTAGGGGGTTGGGAAGTTCCCTTCCAGGCCGCTCCAAAATGGAGCGGCCTGGAAGGGAACCGGGGAAAGCCGTGGGTGTCAGCACACGCAAGTTGCACAATTGTGCACCCCCTTGCGTGCGCCGACCCCTGATTTTATAACATGCGCGCACCTGCATGCGCGTGTTATAAAATTGGGTGAGCAGGTGCGCGCGCTGGGTAGCGCGCGCAACCTTTTAAAATCTACAACTTGCACATTGTAATACATGATTGTATGCATGATGTATCAAATGAACGCAATGTAACATTTATATTTATATGTAAAATGTTATGTATTGCTATTAAAAAAGGTGTTTGAAAGAAGTGCATTACATTAGAATAGCAAACTGGTGGGCTGACCAGATGGCATAAGGAGAGTGCTGTGCGGTGCCATGAGGAGGGTCCCTAGTTGGATTCCTGGATCTGGTCTTCTCTAGCCGAGCTTTTCTGGGGCTGGGATGCTGGAAAGGCAATGTTCACAGCCTCTGAGGGAGGAGGAAAAGCATCTAAAGTAAAACCTGGTGGATGGATTTAGAGCCCAGAATAAGTGCATGGCTTCCAGGCTCGGGACCGCTGCTATAATATCAGGATTTAGGAACCATCAGAGGGGGGGGGGGGGGTAGAGGATCTATTAAAATAGGGAAAAACTACCTGGGTGGTTGTGAATGATGGCTCCTGAGACCAGGATCTAAGCAGGTATCTGGAAGGAAGAAGAAAAAAGGTGGAGGAACTACCTGCCCCATAAAAATAACAAACTGGTAAAGAGAATTTTAAGATTTGTTAGAAGTTTTGGAGCAGTCTCATGGAACATTCACGTGGCAAGCCTCCCTAACTAGATGTTTAACAACAATGGAGTTATTCTCTTGCCATTTCTGGAGGGGAAAGGGTTTGAGATTTGCTCTGAATGGTTTTATCCAAGCACAAGTAGTGGCATGAAAATGGGATTGCTAGGGGAAAAAAAGTATAGCATTGTTTTCTAGTTTCATTTTGCTGCATATTTTTGTAGCAGTGGCAGTCACATTGATAATATGTCTGGTCTGGAGATGCACTCACTCATCTCTTCTGCTGGTCTCCTGACCACTGCCGCTCCCACAAGTCCAGAATAGGAATGAGGATTTCTAATTCTCATGACTTCAAAACACGACATACATTAATACTTCACAGAGAAAAAAACAACCCTGCAGCTCTGCACAAATGTTTCTTTCCGCATGTCTGTTATTTCACAGATTAATACCAGAAATCCAAATTCCTTGGCACCAGAACATAAATATTCATGTGCCAGAGACCTTTACTCCCTGGCTACCACCATTCCCTTATGTAAACCCTCTCCCCTCTCTCCCTCTCCCTCTCCCCTCCCTTCTCAGGCTATCCCTTTAGACCAGCAAGAGCCCCCTTCAGGAATTAGTGTTGAGGAAAACTAATTACAGGAGTCTTCCAAATGATAGACAGAAGAACTGTATGGCCTACGGGATCACCTACCTACAGAGTCACATAGTAATAATAAAAATGTTCATAGAGGATCTGAGTTCTAAAACCAAAATAGGTTTTACTAAATAAAATATACCAACTAGTACAGCAGTACAAGATAGGCCATCAAAAATCTAGATTCACCCAAAGATCACCAACAATCCCACTTCTCATACAGCTTGAGAAAACTGGAAGCTGTTCTTCCCTTAAAAGCCTTAGAAAGCAGAACACTATACCACATCTCTCCTAGTCATCAACTCCCCCAATGCCTCATAGAGTCCTTTTTATGGATTTATTCAGTGGTGGCGTCTGCTCCGCTAAATATATAGGCTATAAGCCAGATAAATGTTTCTGACTAGCTAGCTGAGCCGCACAGTGGCTGTATGTGGACCTCATAATTTTAGACAAAGGCCAGTCTTTAGGGGATCAGTCAGAAAAACAATCAGCTAATGCCCACTATGTTCCCCTGTATCTCCTGTTGCTGGAAAGCTCCTCATCGACACATTGGGACAGTAACTTTCAAACAGGCGTGCTGGCGCACATATACGCATGTGCATCGATGCGCGCCCACACGTTATAAAATAGCCTAGGTGCGCATATGTATGCGCCTAATTTTAAGCTTTTGTGTGCCCAGTAGTATGTTGGCTTACAGACTTGTAACTGCTTTAAAATAGATGGGCGGCCAGCTGAGGACCAGTTTCACCAGTTCGTCCAGTGTCCTCCCCAAACTCCCTGATTGATGTGGTCTGCACTCCTCCCAGTTGCCCCAGACCCCTGAAACCTGTCACAGATGTTTATCTTTTTCTTTTTTTTTTTTTAACTTGCACCTCCTCCATAGCAGAAGTAAGGTTACGCGGCACTGACCCTGGGCATATGCCCAGGCATGTAGGTTCTTACGTGCACATCTCTTAGCCCTGCCCTGGATTGCCCACACCATTTCCCTTTTTCTTTCAGTGCAAGAACTGTGTGTGCACCAGCACTTGTGCTCGCATCTTCCCGCTTTATAAAATAGTCTGGACATGCACTAAGTTCTAGAGACGCGTGCCCGTCTCACGATTTCGGCACGCATCAAACTTCTAAAATAGTGAGGCTCAGTCAGCCTTACATGTAGAACAGCCCAAATACTTTCTTCCATGACGGATTGCCAAACTGCTGAATCTCCAAGCAGCAGACTTTTCCAGCTCTCACAGACTCGCTACCAGCTTATGCTCTCCGAGTATTCCTGGAACTGTCCTCTCAGACATATGAAGATTTTTTGAAGCCCTGCCATCCTCTTAGCTTCCTGGCTCCCTCTTATTTGATTGTTTCTTTATTCGCAATCCCTGTTTTTTATTTCGCTCTCAGTTGTCCACACTTGTCTTGTCTACTTAGAATTACATTTCCCAGGATCGTCTGCCTCAGAGCCAACCCCTCTTTCTCCAAGCCTTCTCGCGGTCAGATGTCATAATTGTAGGGAAGGAACGCACATTTCTTTACTGCTGCAGAGGTTAAAAATCAGCATGACATCAATTACTGGTGAATTTTTACATACATTGATGCTAAGTTGTCCTAGGCTAAACATGATGCGTTTGTACTAGGTATAGAAAACGTTTTTGACTCACTTTTCAGCTTCAGGTGTTCCTATGGTAGGTTTGGTTGTAAAGGGGAAAAAAATTGTGTAACATAACTATAAATGTCGGCAGGAAAAAAACCCCCAAGCGGTCCATCCAGTCTATCCAGCAAGCTTTGTATTATAATTACTATTCTTAGGGTTATTATTTCTCTGTGCAGGTTACCCTAGTCAACATCGATCACCCACTAAGAATCCTCTGTGCTTACCCCATGCGCTGGTGAATTCCATTACCATCCTCGCTCTCACTGCCTGATGGGGGTCCTGACTCAACCCTCTTGCAGCTTCATATTACGACCTTTAGTTCTACGGGTTTATTTCCATCGAAGAAGGTTTTGATTCCTCTGCATTATTAATACATTTCCGGTAATAAAAGTCTGCCCCCTGTCTGTCTCCTGCAGTGTATACAGTGCATTCGGACCCCTTCATTTTTCCCACATTTTGTTACATTACAGCCTTATTTTTGAATGGCTAATATGCCTTTTTCTCCTCCTCAGTCCACACACAATAACCCATAATGACAAAGCTTCACAAGATAATCTTCCCCGTGTGCCTCTTTGTCATACCTTGTACTTTTTGAAGGCTCTTTTTGCCTTAAGCTGCTTTGTATGACAGAATGTAAGACTGCATTAAAGAGATGTGACTACACGTGAATACGTTTTGGGAAAGAGTGTGAGATGGAGGAGGGGGATGACTTTTTAACATGAGAGCTGGGTTGTCCACAACCCAAGTGTAGCTGCCATTAAAGCTCTGAATCGTAGATGCGGATTACGCTCTCATTTACGGGCCAATTTTAAAAGGCTCGCGCGCGTAAAATTCAAGGGTTATGCATGTGGCCGGGCCCTGCTCGCACCGCGCACGTTTCCTAAAGGGCCCAGCCATGCAAGAAACCTCCGATACGCGCTAAAGTGCTGGGCCCTCAGAAAGGGGCAGGCCTGGGTCATGGTTTGGGTGAGGGCGGGCCGGGACAGCGCCATTAGATGCTGTCCTGGGGAAATGCGTGCTGTCAGCTGGCCGGCACGCAGAAGATACTTCTGCTCTGCAGGAGAATTAAGTAGAACATTTAAAAATAATTGGGGATAGGTAGGGGGGTAGTTTAGGGGTCGGGGGGGGGGAATAGGGAGGAAGGATAGAGTTAGGGTTAGGGAAGTTTCTTCCCAGTCCGCTCCGGACTGGGAGGGAACTAGGAAAAACAGAAATCATGTCAATGTGCGTAAATTAAAAAAAATACCTGTCCTACATGCGGAAGAGGCCAACGCAGGAATCGCACATGGATTTTTTTTAATCTACCCCTTATTTTCTTCAGTTTATATTGATGGTTAAAAGGAAGGGTGAAACAAGGACTTACCCCTTTGAGCCTGGTGTTCCCTCAGTGGGGGCTATAGATTGATGTGTGGTGTGGTGTGGCAGACAAATGGAGTGGAGAAAAAGAAAATCTTCAGCTTGCCAAACACCCTGCCCTGAAGCCGTTCGTGAGTCCCAGTGCTCCTGCCCCTCCTCTCCCTGTGGTATTTCAGTAGCCAAACTGTAGATGCCTGCTCTTGAGCCAGAAGTTGCCAATGTGCAATAGGGTAAGTGGAATTGGAGGGCAGTGCATCCCATTAAAGCGGGGAGGCGGTGAGTTGAGTGTTGGCACTGCGGTGGTGAGAGGTGAAGCATCTGGGCACAGTTGTCTCCCAAAATAGGGCTTGGAGGGTTTCCTGGCCGTGCCATTTGGGGCTTACGTGATGCTGGCACAGCAAGGAGGTGATGCTTGGCTGGGGTGACAACTTATCTGCTACTTCTGTTTGGGAAGTTCCTTTTCTGCTCACGTCGGTTAATTGCATTGATCGCTGCAAAGAGTGTTTTTATGTTGTTTGTATTAATATACTATTGTTTCTTACTTTTTACTTTGGATTTTTGAGCAGGTTCAGGTACAAAGTTATTACTTAGATGGGAGAAAGGGTGATTCATAGTTATTATGGATAATATGGCTCACTGTACTAAAGTGGAATCTTTTAAAAAGTGTTTCCAGAAGGAAAAACTTGAGCCATACCAACTTTCTTTATTGCCCTCATTAGAAATGCTGTGAAAATATAGAGTGGAGCTGCTTAAATATTCATCTGAAGCCCTTTCACTGATCCTAGGGTAAATTACATTGTGGGAGCAGATGTGAGAGTTAATGCTGCAGGGGGAATATAAGAAATTTCCTTGAATAGATGTTAATGCTATACTATGTTGGTTTACAACATACAAGATAGTACTTGCTCAAATATATCATAACAATCATAATCAAATTCATCAATAATCTAAAAAAGACATTGGTAGAATAGATATATATCTACTTCCTGAGACTCAAAGTCTGTCAGCTGAGCTCCCCAACTCCTTCCTATGGCCTATGAGTGTTGAGCCAACAGCTGTCTATGTGAATTTGAATCCTATCTGTTCATATTTGTGAAAATGCCACCATTGAACTGGACAAAGCCTGAAAATTCCATTACTGAGGCTTAAATTCCCCTGATTTGGGATCAGCTTTGAGTTTAAGGGAGCCCTAGCATGTTATGTTAAACTCAGTTGTGTTTGTTTTTATATTACGGATATTTGTGATGTGATCCGCTACGAACAGTGGACGTGGGTGTAATGTAATATTGTTTTTTTGAAATAAATCTGTTGACCATCTCACATTCTGGATCAGTGTTAATACGTGTGTATATTTGAAAAACTACCCAGCGTAGGATGTGACTTTAAAAAAAATGGGTTAGCTTTTTTGTGCTTTTGATGGAATTGCAGTTCTCTCTACAAGAGGTGGCAGATAAGTGTAAAGCTCCAGGTTTTGCAGAATAGTATAACCATGTAGAAAATGTACAGGAACTGAGTTTCAGGAAAGCGCATTGCACTTAACAATAATCACAATCACATGCTTACCCATGGTTGGTGGTTGAATTGAATTGACTGTTTTCTTTTAGCTAAATCATGGTTATCCTGTCATAGAACTTTCATTCCTCTTTGAAATATTACATTTACCCACATTTTAAATTTGATCTGTAGAGTTAAATGTTTAAACTAATTAAATTTTGCCCAGCTCAGAATAGTTATGAGGGATTTGAAAAGTTTCTGTTTTGTTCCATTTTGGGGTTTAATGCAGACATAAATCCGTTGCCACACAAGATGATTTACGGGGGCAAAATATCTAGATTAGTCAATGGTTGTCAGGGTTTATCCATGCTCAGTTACTCTGTAATCAAAGATTGCTATGAGTTTCATTCCCCAAGGGTCATTGGCCAAATGTGTAGATGAGCCTGCCTCTCTCCCCACCCTCCCTTTCTGTTTTAAGGGAAAATATCTCTATATTCTGTATTTTTAAGGTTCATCTTAATATATTGGGTGGTCTTGCAAACGAATACTGCTTTTCACAGAGATCCAATATTTGTGAGCTTGCAAACGAATGCTTAAAAAAATGTCCAAGATATAGTTTTAATTCTACATGCAGTTAATAGCAAGTTGTAGTATGAAAAAAGTAAAGCATGCATAACATCACTCACTCCTTTTGTTAACAAAACTGCCTTCGCAAATGCGATTTAGAATTTGCAATGATAAAACACAAATAGAGCATGGCCCACTGAGAAATGTCAGTAAACACGAGCTATCTGTCTGAAGTTTCACTGGAACTTTGTTTTAATTTTCTGTGCATCTGATGGCTCCTTAGCCTTGCCGGCAGCCCGGCGTGTTTATTTTTCATGGTGCTGAAAGTATTGCAAGCACAGGAAGAATGGAAAAAAAAAAAGTTTGTGTAGTCAGTTTGAGATTGTGGGTCTGAAGATGGGTTTACTTATTTCCATTCCAACTGCAAATTTAAATCTGGGATTATTTTCCTCTACCTTTGATAGCCCTTAAACTCTACACAGCAGTTGACAAATGCTGATAAGATCCTTCCATTTAGCCTTTTATTTTTTCTGGTGCATGGGGGGGGGGGGGGGGGGGTGGTGGAAGTGTCGCCTTTGGATTGGCTTTTCCTTCCCTGTCTCAGCTTCAGCCTCTTGCAGACACCAGAAATCCAAGTGATTAATGGTTAATCACTGCCAAGATAAAACGCTTGTAATGTATTTCTCGTTTCATTAGAGAAATGTGTGTTTAGACCTTGCTCACAAGATTTGTGTTAATAAATAACACCTTGTTAATATGTGCTCTTCTGTGGGGGCAGGGGAAATGAAAAAGCTTGTTGCCTGCCCTTAGCAGCAGGGTGGGGAAAAGTAACCTGGAAAGCATCCCATTGAAATGCTAAAAGTCTTAGTATATAAAGAGCCATTTGTAAGGTTTTTGCAATTGCTAATGTTAGAAGCTGGGGGGGGGGGGGGGGGGGGGTGCTGGTATTTATGGATGTAATGTCTCTGTTTGTAGAAAGTTTATGTCCATCTTAGGGGAAAAGTACCGCCTGGAGAGATTCAGGAGGAGAGGGGAAAAGGTGAGGACATAGGAAATATTTCAGGAGTACAAATTCATTATTTTTCCCTTTCAAAGTGTTGGGGGGGAGGCAAAACAGAAGAATCCTTTTCAGTAGGAAGCTGTCTACTTCGACGTCTGGCCTTATTTATAATTCTGCAGCAGGTCACTTGTTTGTACCTGAATCAATGGCATGCTCATATAGTGAGGTTTAAAAGGCATCAGAGGAGATGAGTGTTGTACAGCACTAATTGTTGGAGGTTAGTCATGAGTGACTTGGAAAAAAAAAAAAAGCCATGGGAATGAATTGCCAGTGATTGCCCTTGCACCTGTATAAATAGGACACCCTAATTATTTGTACAGTGTGTATGTTAGCAATTCAGTTTTTTAATGGGCAGACTTCTTTGCTGCTGGACATACCCAGCGAGCTTTGCCGGCTTACATTTTTGTACCTCTTCTCCGCTTTAATAGAGCATGCTCTTTTTACATTTTGAGTTATACATTTGCTTGTCTTTTTTTTTTTTTTTTGATCCCTCAAGTACCTTTTAAGTCTGTTTTGTGCAGCTGCACAATGAGGCTTCCATCTAGCTTAAGTTGGAAGCCAAGGCCACATTGAAGCATTATATGGTGCAGAGCTCTGTTGGTAGGGGAGCCTGTTTAAGAATTGCTAATATGGCCTGTAAATGAAATTGATAGGTAAACGTTTGCCATTCTGGGCTGCTGCAGATCTTGAGTGCTTACATATGACGATGAAAATGAATTTTCTTTACTTGTGACTTACAAGCAGTGCTCAGTATTGATGACCACTGATAACATAACAACATGCCATACTGGGTCAGACCAAGGATCCATTAAGCCCAGCTTCCTGTTTCCAATCCAGGCCATAAGAACCTGGCAAGTACCCAAAAACGAAGTCCTTTCCATGCTACTGTTGCTAGTAATAGCAGTGACTATTTTCTGTCAACTTAATAGCAGGTAATGGACTTCCCCTCCAAGAACTTAGCCAATCCTTTTTTAAACACAGCTATACTAACTGCACTAACCACATCCTCTGGCAACAAATTCCAGAGTTTAATTGTGCGTTGAGTGAAAAAGAACTCTCTCCGATTAGTTTTAAATGTGCCACATGCTAACTTCATGGAGTGCCCCCTAGTCTTTCTGTTATCCGAAAGAGTAAATAACCAATTCACATCTACCCGTTCTAGACCTCTCATGATTTAAACACCTCTATCATATCCCCCCTCAGCCGTCTCTTCTCCAAGCTGAAAAGTCCTAACCTCTTTAGTCTTTCCTCATAGGGGAGCTGTTCCATTCCCTTTATCATTTTGGTTGCCCTTCTCTGTACCTTCTCCATCACAATTATATCTTTTTTGAGATGTGGCGATCAGAATTATACACAGTATTCAAGGTGTGCTCTCACCATGGAGCGATACAGAGGCATTATGACATTTTACGTTTTATTCACCATTCCCTTTCTAATAATTCACAACATTCTGTTTGCTTTTTTGGCTGCCGCAGCACACTGAACCGATGATTTCAATGTGTTATCCACTATGATGCCTAGATCTCTTTCTTGGGTGGTAGCTCCTAATATGGAACCTAACATTGTATAGCTATAGCATGGGTTATTTTTCCCTATATGCATCACCTAAGAACTTAAGAATTATGGATGTGAATCATTTTTCTAACGAATTGAAATATCGTACGATATTTCTAAATTCGTTAGAAATCGGTTAAAAGAAAGAAATGATCAATTTTACCCCCAATTTTTCATAAAAATCATTTTTCGGGTTAGTGCGTGCCAACTCATGTTAGTGCGCGCTAACAAAAAAACGTTTATTTTTGTTACTTTTTGTTATTTTTTTGCTGTTTTTGTTAGCGCGCACTAACTCAAAAAATGATTTTTCACTTAAAAAAAAAACGGGGAAACGCAGGAAAACTATTTTTTCCCGCAGCCAGACGATCCCGAAAGCAGGAACGATTGGGCACCCAATTCACATCCCTAATAAGAATTGCCATACTGGGTCAGACCAAGGTCCATCAAGCCAGTATCCTGTTTCTAACAGTGGCCAATTCAAGTTACAAGTACCTGGCAGGATCCCAAACATTAAATCACAACCTACTATTGCTTATTAATTAATAACAGTTTATGGATTTTGTCTCTAGGAACTTATCCAAACCTTTTTTAAACCCACTTACACTAACTGCTGTAACCACATCCTCTGGCAATGAATTCCAGAGCTTAACTATCTGCTGAGTGAAAAATAATTTTCTTCGATTTGTTTTAAATGAGCTACTTGCTAACTTCATGGAGTGCCCCCTGGTCCTTCTATTACCTGAGAGAGTAAATAACCAATTTACATTAACTTTTTCTAGTCCTTTCATGATTTTGTAGACTTCTATCATATCCCCCCCATATCCTTGCACTTATCCACATTAAATTTCATCAGCCATTTGGATGCCCAATTTCCCTGTCTCAGAAGGTCTTCCTGCAATTTATCACAATCAAATTTCCTGTTGTATACTCAGGAGTGCTCTTTTTAAATGTTTGTTTATCAGCACAGAGCTGACACTTGTCATATTGTGACATTTTTTAAATTAAAAGATGCTGCATTTTAGACTGGCTGGCATTAGCTAATATACTTTTAACCCTTCAACAATGAATGCTTGATTGACTAGATTGTTTCCATGGATAATCCTAATATGTAATCATAAAGGTACTTTGCAAGTAAGATTTCTATAATAGGGTATTAGATCTATTTTCTTACAATGAGAACCTGCTAAAACACTGAAGTTTCCCACCATTTATTCCTACAAAAAGGTTTAAGGAGATCAGAAAATATAAATTATAAGGAAGATTGTTTTTGGTGGTTATCTCCAACTTTGAAATAAACTTCCTGTTAATGTCTAGGCTGAGCTCAATTATTTGAGCTTCGGAAAAAAAGCTAAAGGCTTGGTTTTATCCACCAGAGGCTTCTCAAAGGTGAACACCATGAGGATTGGGCTGTTTTAAATAAGATCCGGGTTTTAAAAAACATATCTTAGCATTTTCTCAGAAATATAAAATGGTATAGTGAAAAATATTCTTGTTTATTATAATGTAGCCTACAAATTTTCATGTCCCGTTCATTTGATTTGAAAGCACGGAACTGTACTTTTTCATTTTGGCATTTTTAATAAAGCAGCTACTTTAATGATAGATAAAGGGTCATATAATTTCCTTTAAAACTGCAATAGGTGATACCCACATTTGCCCAACCCCTTTGAAGTTTTCTTTGTTTGCTATTTCTATAAAGCTGTGAGCCAGACACTAGCAAGAGTTGTCAGAGTGAAAACATTTTTTTGTTAGACCATGCATTATCTTGAGAGGTTAGGGGGAAAAGAAGGAAAGTTGTGTTTTTTTTCTCTCTTTCAGCCCCAGTCATGAATTAGTTGGACAATTTCCCCGCTCCTTTTGATTTCCTTTACTTTTTTCTTGCAGCTCCCCCAGAGATGGAGCAGTGGGTGGGCCTTGGTTGGAGGGGGGGGGAGGGGGAGAGCTCAGGCCCCCCTCACCTAGCAGCAGAGTGGCATCTGAGCTTAGCCCCTTAAAGGGGCAGGAGTTGAAGGATCTGCAGACATTAGAATCCCTTTGTCAATGATTCCCTAGCGGCAATGGGGGAAACACCACTGCCCTTCTGCTAGACCAGTAAAAGTGTTGAGGCCATCAAAGTCTCTGTTTACTTTGGGTAGGTATTTATTTATTTATTTATCCCCCACTCCTTTCAGTCCCTGCAAAGTTTAGGAATGCCTGGGCTAGGTGAAACCTATTTAATGAATTGTTTTACAGCAGTGGGAGAGATTAACACTTCTATAAAGCAATTGCCTCAAGCACAGAGGGAGGAGTGACAGAAAGCAGAGACAGTAAAGAGGCCGATACAGACTAGAGCATTGCCAGAAATGATGAAGAGTTTGTAGCAATTGCAGTGGAGACTCCTATTGGATGGGTTAAGGGGTGAGGGTGTCCATTATGTTAACCCTGGGCCTCGGCGGGGGGCGGGGAGGGCAAATTGGCTATGCCCTTGAAGTCCACACTATCTCCCCCCTTGAATAAAATGTGCTAGTTGCAGCTGATTGCTGCTTCTGCTGTTTGGCTCCTGTTGTAGTAGGCATGAGTGTGGCACAGCATCGGTGGCAGTAAGGAGCAATCAGCCTGTGTATGTGCTCTCACAGAAGAAGGGAAAGAAGGTATGCCTTTGGAAATATATTTTTCACTTTAGCTCTGCTTTACGTTGCCATTTCTGTGATTGTTCTTCAGACTTCCCCCATTAGGATATATTTTTGGAAAAGTTGTGATAGTCACCAACAGGTGATGAGAGAGCCTGAGGCAAAGCAAAGTCGTCTATCCTGGCAAATGGGGTGAATCATCTGCCTCCAAGGGGCTCTGTTTCTCTTCCTTTTGATGTTTTGTTCCCAAATTTGCACATTTTAAAACGGGAAGGCAAAGTGCTCTGATTTGCACCCTGCAATCCAGCAGGCAGCAGCAGCAGTGATATATGCAAGAGCAGGAGTGAAAACCAATTGGATAATTTATTTGACTTTGCCCTGCCCATGAGTTGATGTCTAGACAGTCTGAGGCCAGTAAAGCAAGCAAAACGTTAGCACGTTCTTATCTGACAGACAGAACACATCTAATCATCCCGATTTGAGTACTTTTAGGATGCACTGTGCAGCTTTGAAAAACTGCTCAGATAGTTTGTCTGCAAAATGAAGCAAAGCACATCGAGGTTATTATTGCCCTTTCCTTTTTAAAATCATTTTTTTTCTTCCATTCTGAGGCATCGGGATACTTGCAGGCTCCTCTGCTTGACTTCTTAAGAAAGCATTCCATGTTCCAAAGTACAGTGGGGTACACATTTAATAGTAGCCAGGTATCATCCTGGCTGGCAGTTTAGGGACTGGGAATATCCATACCCTACCCCCCTTCCAGAGCGCTGCCTTTGTCGCCTTCTGAAAATAAGAGGACATTCTGCTCTTTACAGAAGATTACAGCGATTCCCTTCCCCTTTCCCTTTTTAATTCCCGCTCCATTAAGGCAGACAGTCCATTTGCATTGCTGAATGAAAGGCAGAAGCATGCTGTCTCTCTCCTCCTCCCCTTCTCCTCCAGTATTTCTTTCTGCATCTCACCTCCCCCCCCCAGAGCATTCACTACCTCCCACTTGCCGCCTCTGAAGCATTCCCCCCTCCATTCATCCCCTCATAGCATTCGCCCCCTCTTCCCAAATCCTTCTGCACTCTTTCTCCCCTTTCCGCAGCATTTGCTCTGTCCCCTCTCCCCCACATTCAGTCTTCTCCCTCTCGCCACCATCATCTGCTCCAGCAATCAAACCCTCCGGGTGGGGGGGGGGGGGGGGGGGGAGATCCTGATAGGCAGAATATAAATCAAATAAACCGCGCTTTCCTTTAACTTCCCTACTATCTACAAGGCGTTCACAGAAGGGTCGATGCAATAAAACCCGCGCTAAAATCAGAGTTAAATTTCAGCGTGGGTTTTATTTAATGTGGGTGTTAAGAAAAAAAGCAACACATTGTCCCCACAGAATGCAGTAAGCTAATTGCATGAAAATAGACCATAAATAAAGGGGGCAAAAATGAAAAAGCATGCGGGGGTTTTTTTTTTGACTCGTGGTCTATTTGCATGCCAACCTGTGCTAATTTAAAAAAGAAAAAGTGTTGACATCTCTAATGGGCCTATTATAGTCAGCTCAGTAAGTCCTCCCTCTCTCCCTCCGCAGCATGATGAACCTCTCTGTTTCACAAAATGAAGTATGACCCAGCTGACCAGGCAGCCCCGGCTTTGGTTCCGTCCATCTTCCTTCCCTCTCTCTCACCTTATGTTGAAGTCAGCCCAGCAGATCCAGGTCCAGTCCAGGTCCCTCTTCCTCCCAGCCCCTTCCTTCTCCTCTTAAAATATTAAATCGAACCATATGAACTCCAGAGCCCTCCATGTCTCCCCCCCCCCCCCACCCGGCTGGAGAAGACCCTACCTCACTGACAGATGATCGATCCTTTCACTGACGTGAACATAAGAAATTGCCATGGTGGGTCAGACCAAGGGACCATCAAGCCCAGCATCCTGTTTCCAACAGAGGCCAAACCAGGCCACAAGAACCTGGCAATTACCCAAACACTAAGAAGATCACATGCTACTGATGCACTACCTAAGTAAACTTGAGTAATAACAGTTAATGGACTTCTTCTCCAAGAACTTATCCAAACCTTTTTTGAACCCAGCTACACTAAATGCACTAACCACATCCTCTGGCAACAAATTCAAGAGCTTTATTGTGCATTAAGTGAAAAAGAATTTTCTCTGATTAGTCTTAAATGTGCTACTTTCTAACTTCATGGAATGACAGTGGAGGCACCAACTGGCAGAGAATGAAGGAGAGAATAAATTAATTTCACTTAATATTAATTTAGTTAATCCTTCACTGTCCAGACCTGCTGGGCTGACTTCATTTTAAGGACCAGCAGGTGGGAGGGAGGATGGACCCGGGCTGCGTGGCTACACTTCATTTTGTGAGAGGGAGTCATTCAGCATGCTGGGGAGGGAGAGAGGATTTGCCAGGCTGGCTTGCGGGAAGCTTATCCCCTGCCTCTGACCAGGCATTAAATTTCCCATGGTGAAAAGAGACTTGCTAGGCAGCCTTCCTATTAGCATGGCTCCTTGGATTGCAGGGAAATAGCTAATAAGACTATTACCTTGCAATTTGCGTCAGACACGCTAAGCTTGCCACAAGTTTCTTAGTGTGGATCTTTTTCAGTACTAAAGCCCTTATCACATATCTGGGCAAAGTTAGCACTCAACAAGCCATGCTAAAACATGAGTAAAAATCTATGATAGGTTAGTGTAGCTTATTACATCAGTCCCAATGTGCCTGCTTACTTCTCTCAAATCTCTTCCCCATAGAAAAAAAAAATTCCCAAACCAACTGCTTATTTTTCCCTGGCTCACTTGCTTTCATTCTCTCCTCTGCCACCAGATCCTCCTCCTCTTGTCCTTGTAGTGTCAGATGGCATGTAGGGCCAGCTGGAAGAGCAGAGGACAGAATAGCTGATAACTCATAAGGTTCTTGACCTGCAGCATGGCTCCTCCCAGGAGATGACCTGGAAGGCCAGAGATTGAAGAGGCAGTATAGAAATGTCCTAGAAGAACTGCATGATCCTGGCTATCTTTTGAGGTTATAAACTCTTGAATAGAACTAGGAATGTGCAGAAGGAAAACATTTGTTTCATTTCATTTTTCGTTTCGCCGGGACCGAGATTTGTTTCATAGGGGAAAAAACCAATTCGTTCATTAGTTTCTGTGATGGGGTCTATATCCCTAAACAGAAACGGCATCTAAAAGCCCAGGAACTAAAGATGCAGGAGAAAGGGGGAAGGGAAATAAGGCAACTCCCAGCTGAAGACGTCCCTTGGTTCCTCCCACCAGAGGCAATAAGTGCAGAGGAGCCGCAGGTGTGGGAGATGGAGGGTGGAGCTGCTGAGCCCAATCCCTGGGTCCAAGGGGAGGTGACAAATGAGGTGGGGCTGTACAGAACCAACCAGCTACATGTGAAGGAGGAGTCTAGGGAGGATAAAAAGGCCACACCAGGAGAGCAGTCTCAGTCTTCAGCCGGGGACTGAGGGAGGAAGGTTGGACTACCAGGCTGCTGTAAGGACGCTTTGATACCAGACAACCCGACCGTGTGGAGGACGACCAACCCCATCACAAGGAAGGTGAGCAAAGGGACTTTGTTGGTCTGGACTTACAATATAGACACGTTTGCTGCGAGAACTGCCAGCGGGTGGTTGTATCCTTGGGAAGAGAAATACCTAACCCGAAGGATACGGTGGGTGGTGGCAGTTAGGCCCAACAGGGCCAGACTCTGGAACATTGAATATTGCACTGGATATTGGTTAAAGCTGAACTTGAAAAGCTGAACTTTTATACCAAACTTCAGGAACTGAGCAGTGGCTCAACAGAGAAGGCATCTGCCTTCTAGCCAGGTGGAACAGGGTTCAAATCCCACCTGAGGACTTACTGGATAAATGCTAGGGATGTGAATCGTGTCCTCGATTGTCTTAACGATCGATTTCGGCTGGGAGGGGGAGGGAATCGTGTTGTTGCCGTTTGGGGGGGTAAAATATCATGAAAAATCGTTAAAAATCGAAAAACCGGCACATTAAAACCCCCTAAAACCCACCCCTGACCCTTTAAATTAAATCCCCCACCCTCCCGAACCCCCCCCCCCAAATAACTTAAATAACCTGCGGGTCCAGTGGCGGTCCGGAACGGCAGCGGTCCGGAACGGGCTCCTGCTCCTGAATCTTGTCGTCTTCAGCCGGCGCCATTTTCCAAAATGGCGCCGAAAAATGGCAGTGGCCATAGACGAAAAAGATTGGAAAGCAGGAGGTCCTTCCGGACCCCCGCTGGACTTTTGGCAAGTCTTGTGGGGGTCAGGAGGCCCCCCACAAGCTGGCCAAAAGTTCCTGGAGGTCCAGCGGGGGTCAGGGAGCGATTTCCCACCGCGAATCGTTTTCGTACGGAAAATGGCGCCGGCAGGAGATCGACTGCAGGAGGTCGTTCAGCGAGGGTTCCGGCGCCTCGCTGAACGACCTCCTGCAGTCGATCTCCTGCCGGCGCCATTTTCCGTACGAAAACGATTCGCGGCGGGAAATCGCTCCCTGACCCCCGCTGGACCTCCAGGAACTTTTGGCCAGCTTGTGGGGGGCCTCCTGACCCCCACGAGACTTGCCAAAAGTCCAGCGGGGGTCCGGAAGGACCTCCTGCCGTCCAATCTTTTTCGTCTATGGCCGCCGCCATTTTTCGGCGCCATTTTGGAAAATGGCGCCGGCTGAAGACGACAAGATTCAGGAGCAGGAGCCCGTTCCGGACCGCTGCCGATCCGGACCGCCGCTGGACCCGCAGGTTATTTAAGTTATTGGGGGGGGGGGGGTTCGGGGGGGGGGGGGATTTAATTTAAAGGGTCAGGGGTGGGTTTTAGGGGGTTTTAGTGTGCCGGCTCACGATTCTAACGATTTATAACGATAAATCGTTAGAATCTGTATTGTATTGTGTTCCATAACGGTTTAAGACAATATTAAAATTATCGGACGATAATTTTAATCGTCCTAAAACGATTCACATCCCTAATAAATGCTAATGAACTGTTATTTGGAATTGTGGAGTATCCAGAGATGCTCGACCAGGGATTTGATTCCAGGAACAGATGCTTGCAGACTGGGGCAACGCGTCACAGTTTCATTTGTTTTTCGTTTGCCGTTAAAGTCAATGGGGAAAGTATTTGCAGCCTATTTTTGGCTGCAGAATTGGCATTTTCTTATTAATTCTGATGAAACGTCTGGGGAGCAATCATTAGAATGAGAAAAGAGCTCCAAGGTACTTAGACTGTGGCATGAATAGCCTAAGGCACTGCAAAGGGGCAAAGGGGTACCAGGAGTGGCAAGAGTGCTGTAACAGAGGTGCAAAGCAGCAGCAAGAGTGTCAAAAACACACCACAGCTTCAAAGGAAAGCACCGATACCAGTTGCATGAACACTCCAAGGCAGCATGACAGGCAAAGTTGCAAGACAAGTGGCATCAACATCCTACAACACAATGAAGGGGGAACATAGCAAACAGAAAGAGTATCAGAAAAAACCACAAGGTGCCAATAAAGGGACAAAGCAGCAGAAAGACTAGCATGAACACACTGAGGAACCATGATAGTGGCAAGAACACCACAAGACCTTGCCTTGATGCCACGTGCTGCGAGCGTGGGAGTCCGTCGTCCTCACGTTTCCGCGGCGCCGAGACAAACTCGTGCTGGTGCCTGCCTTGCGCCTCCGGATGCGCGGCACGTTTGACTGCAGGCCTACCTCCTCCTTTTCTCATCCCGCCAGGGAGCTGGGAGCCAAAGGAAAGCCAGCTTCCCTGAAAGGGAGAAACAGGGGGGGCGGGTCACCTGGCGCCCCAGATGGATCGACGTACCTGGCAGAGCACCCTTCCCTCCGCAAGTTCCAGGTACCTAGTGCCTTTCCCCATGCCTGCTCTATGACAGGGCTGTGAGGTCACTTATGACTCACAGAAAAGGGCTGGTTGTTGCTATGGATACTCCCACATGGCCTCCTATTTCAATCGGCCACTAAGAAAGCACTGCGAACCAAAAGAATGAAACTAATATGATATGTTTCATTTGTGGGGGATTGCCATGCATTTCGCAAACCCATGAATCAAATGAACAGGGACCTATTCGTTGCGGATTGCACATTCGTTGAAAACGAATGCACATCCCTAGAACTCATATTGTTTACTCTAAAATAAAATATTTAAAATCAAACATGAAATCTGAAATTTGAGATCCAGAATGGAGATGTTTTTTGGTGAAATATAGATTATTTTGAATGTGCATGGAAAATTATTTTTATTTTGTTTGGGCTTTTACATTAAACTTTCTTTTGTTTGATGCTTATTTTGGTTTATTTAGTTTACTTTAAAGGAAATAAACACCAAAGCAAAGAAAAAAGAAAAGAACAAAGGACAAATGGATTGACTATCTCTCTCTCAACCCATTACTGAATCCTCCCCCCTCTATAGTGTTCAAATAAAAATTACCTCCCTCGTTCCCCATTAGATCTTCCTCATTCTACCTATTCTCTCCAGACCCATTTTAGCACATCAGTCTGTTGCAAGAAGTCAAAATGGAGCAGGAATGATCTCTGGTAAATCCTGCCCCACCAGATACCATTTTCAAAATGGTGCTGGAGAGCCCAGAGGTCTTGTAACAGTTTGTTTTAAAGCTGTACAGCACAATGGCACTGGTCTCGGAGATAGCTGGCACCAACAGGGTAGGTGTGTCTGGGGATCTGGCCCCATTTTGATTTCTTGCAGCCCACGGAATGGGGTAAGAAGGGTCCAGGGATTCTGTGGAAGAGGGAAAGGCCCAGGTGGATTAATTGTTTGTATTTGTGGTATTGGGGAGGATTTTGGTAGCAGCAGTCATGGGAGACCAGGCCACAGCTGCGTTCCAAAGTGAAAAGAAAAACCCAACTAAGGGAGGAGATTTATTAAGCTGTGATATTTTATCACAGGTCGAGTGGAAAAATGCAGGGGAACGTTGTCCTGCAATATCACCCCCTGACATAATATTGTGGTAATATTGCCTGTTTTTTATCTTGGAAAAACTCCACAATAAAATTAGTATGGCAGGAGCCACAAAAACCCAGAATGGCAGCCTGCTTCAAGAGGGCCACATTTCCCAAACCCTTTCCCTGAAAGTTTCAGAACCCCCTTGGGAGCGTTTTTTTTTTTTTTTTTTTTCAAGAACCCCCTGCCCAACCCTTGCTGCCTATCAAGGTGGTGCAGAGTCAGAGAAAAAAAAAAAGATTTAAACTGTGTGGCAAAGCTCCACGCCTGTCTCTAACCCTCCCTTTTGTATCAAGCCCCTCTACTCTAATCAATGAACCTTTTCATGTGCAAACCCTCAGGCGTCCAATCCTCATGGATACCCTGAGGCCCTTCCAATGGAAACCATAATCCCTGGGGTCTAAGGTTTCCGCCTTAAATTAGACCCAGGTAGTCTAAGAGTTCCTCGGCACCTCCATACCTCAAAGAACTTTCTTGGGTGGGGTAGCGCAGGCCCAAAGTGCCCCCAGCTGTGGGCCTGCTAAATGCCATTTTCCAAAATGGTGCTAACCAGCCATTGCCCCATCATGTGAAAATGGTGTCAAACAAGCCCAGAGGTAGGGGACCCTCTGGGCCTCCACCACCCCACCAACAGTGCCTGTTTGAGGTATGGAGAGATTCTGGGATCTGGGGGTACAGGGACCCCCTTAGACCACATTTATTTTTATATGAGGAGACCCTAGACCCCAGGGGTTATGGATTTTTTTCGGGAGGGTCTCGAGGAAGGTGGGATTAGATGCTGGGAGGGTTGCCATATGGAAGGGTCTTTGGTTGGGACAGGGGGATTTGGTACAAGAGGGTTAAGGAAGGGGGCAGGATTTTGCTGCATGACTGAGAATTTGTTTTTGTTTTTACTTTTAGACTTGATGCCAGAAGTGGTGGTGGATGAGGGTCTTACAAGACCTCTGGGGTTTGATACTTTCAGGGAGGATTAGTTTTGGGTCACCTGGCCCTTTAAGAAACTTTGAGCTATTGGGATTGGTATTAGCATCCTGATGTCCCCACAATGTTTTAATTTTCTTAAAATTTGTTAAAATAACACAGCTGACTTTTTTCTCTAAGCTAGCTGTGTTATTTTATTTGCATAGATTTAACTATGCAAGAGTTATTTTGCATGGATTTGCAAAATTCATGCAAGCAAATCTCATCTAAAATGGTCCATTGTAATAGGGTTGAGTTTCAGGTCAAAATATCAGATATCAGGAATATCACATGATATTGTTGTGATATGGCTATATCACATGATAAACAGCATTTATTGCTGTTTAATACGTGTTCTAGCCATATTGTGGCTTATTAAATCTAGGCCTCATTTTGTTGGGTTTTCCTTTGCTTCATTTTGAAATAATTTGCAACAAAACCTTTGTTACAGTTTTCATGTTGAAAAATGAATGCATACCTCTGAATTGTGTCTGATTTATATCCAGGGCCATCAGAAATGGCAACTAGATGGGCATCCACCTAGGGCGCCACAACCACCGCCATCACTACGGTGGTGTCAGAAGATAGCACCAGTATAGCTGCTCCCATGCATGGCCACATCTTCAAAGGACCCGTGGGCTGACAATGACATTGGAGAACTTCTCTACCACCTTGGGTGCCATTTAGGCTCATAATGCTCCTGTTTAGTGCCATTGTTTTTCAAATTTAAAACACAGGTATATTTTCATTGGTAAATCTGGACTAGTGATTGATAAGTTCCTTTAATCTGTTTTCAGTGGAAGAGTAGCCCAGTGGTTAAGAACAGCAGGCTGAGAACTAGAGAAGCCAAGGTTCAAATCCTGTTGATGCTCCTTGTGATCTCGGGCAAGTCACTTCCATCTCTGTTGCTTCAGAAACACACTTAGGGGTCTATTTACTAAAGGTTCTCTCCTGTTTTGTGCCAATGGGATAAATGCTTAGTAACTAGGGTCCTCAGATTATGAGCCCTCTAGGGACAGGGAAGTACTTACAGTACCAGAAAGTCACTTGACTTCCGCTACCAATGAAAAGGTGTGAGCTACAAGCAAATATATAAATATGGGTAAGGAATGCTTTTGAAGATAAGTCACACAACTCTTTGTTAAAATGTAATGCAGGTTATTTGTTCTAGTTTTGTACAATAGTAGTTTCAGTACCTCTGGTTTTTGAACTTCATTAAAAAAAAATTTCACTAAAATTTAGTGCACACTTTTTAACTATCACACTGAAAATTAGCTTCACCATTAATAAAGTAAGCTAATTATATGCAAAATGACTGTAATTACAATTAAAAAAAATAGACATTAAGAGGGACTTGGAGAAATGCTGGTTTACCAACACTAGGGGGTCAGAGGCCCAGCCATCTTTGGTCTGGAGGTCCTTGGGTGTTAGTCTCTGAACTGGGAGCCCATTCCATTCCATGAAATGGATTTATATTCTGCAGTGACCAAAGCTTAGTGACCAAGAAGCTCTGAGCCTGGTGGAAGCAGTTAACAGGTTCGCTGGCCTGGGGCAGTGGGGGGGTCATGGTTCAGGAGTCACAAAACTGGGGCTCTGTGGCTAGGAATGCCCCCATATTTGGGATCCCTTAAACTTGGGAGTGTTGGTTACAGTGCTCCCAGGCCTAGTTGTTACAGGGCTGGCAGAGTTGGGGGTATTAGTTTGAGCTCCCAGACCTGAGAGCCTTGTATCCAGACTGCCCAGTCCTGGAAGCTCTGAAACTGATATCCACAGATGCTAAATGTCAATGGGAGTCTATGGGCAGAGCATGTATAAATGTGGATAGATACCCAGGGTGGGAATCCTGGACGTATGAGCACCAGACCTGGAACACTCACACTTGGACTTCAGTTCCTGAGATCGAAGAGGTTTCTGATAGCTTTTAGTTTAAATAGAAAGGTACTTTAAACTTTAACTTCACTTTAGATGGTGAAGTTTCAGCATGAAAAAATCAGCATTAAATTTAAAACACCTCTCTGCTTTGGAAGTAATTTCAGTACTACATTTGCATGAAAAGTGCAGTAACAATAGTCTCATGCTGGGGTGTAATACACTTTTTTTGTGCACTAAAACAAATATTACATTGATTGTTATAGTTTTTGCACAAAAGGTGCACTAAAACAGTAATGAAAATACACAAAGGCTAAAATGCTTAACTACATCACCTCCTTAGTGTGAAGGAAGCACCTACTCTTTCACACACTGGCACTTACTAATAAATTCATTTATACTCCCTCATTTCATGTAAATTGGAGCCCAGGATGAAGTATAACAAACAAAAAAAGTGCTAGCTCTGCTGGAGCTCATAGAAATTTCTTATTTCTCAGATGCACTGTATTTACACCTGCTCAGTCACAACTATGCAACCTCTGCTTTGTGTGCAGATTTCATTACCATATGGTTTGCATTTTTGAATCAGAATTGTTCTTCAGAGTCAGAAGCGCATTCTGTTTCGCTGCCACCCCCCATTGAAAAATGCCAGCTTGAAAGGGTATCGTGAATGGAATCACCCTGTCATCTTCTCTTGTACTATGGTGCGCCACAGCACGTCTGACGCAGTTTAAAGGGATAGCTTTAGCAGACCCAAGTGCTCAGGGTTGGTGCTGTGGAAATGGCTTGGGAAGCTGGAGGCTCTTGCAGCTATTACACCAGGTAAAATGAGTGATTCAGGGAGCTTAATTGTGCAGCACCATCTGCTGACTCAAGCGAGCGTTTAAGATAAGTCAGCTCCTACAGTAACAGATTCTGTAGTCTTAGAGGAAGGAAAGATTGCTGAGATGAACTGAGAATTTAAATGTGCAACTGGAGAAGCTGGGAAGGAGCATTGTAGAAATAGGGCTTGGCCACTGTTGGTCATTGCGTGCTGTAGAAGGGCTGGATTTTATAGATAACTAAAACACGTGGAGTAACAAACTGTTGTTTGAATTGGTCACTGTGCATACATGTTTCTCATGAAAATTCATTGCAGACATCCTGAACCCCCTAGACCTGCTTGCATCCCCTGCCCTACAACCACTTCTGCAGGCCAGAATTCATTTTAAAGCATTTTTCAAAACGTTATACTTAAAAGCATCTTTGGAACTGAATCTTTTAGTTTTGAAATATTTAGCCCATGACCGTGGGTATTAAACTTGGTAATCAGTGCATCAGTTTTAACATTGAGTCTCGTGGAAATTAAGTAAATTTGTGAAATCTGAATGGAGAATTGCTCATGTAAAATCTGCAGAAATATATATATTAATATATATATCTGCACAAATTTATATATATATATACACACACACACTTCTATATTAATCATTCTGAAAATAGCTCCATTACAGTATTCATGCACATGTCAAAACTTGATTGTAGCAATTTTCTAAGTTTATAAAATTAGTTTGATCCTGGGATTTTACTCATTGGCCAGTACACATACTCAATTTAGGGTTATATCTATTGGAGTGCTCCAGTTTGCCTGTCAGTGTTGTCATTTAGCTATTGTAGGTACCTACTGGACTTCACACTAAAATACAGTGCCAGTTGTGGTATCTTCTAGGCACGCAGCCATCCCCTTGGGTAAGTCTTCTATAAAATGGTCCTAGAAGTAATAGAGGTTCCCTGTGAAGGAGAAAGATTCTGGGCAGAGACATCAGAGAGGAGGTGAGAACAGGATCTGTCATTCTGAGGGTGGGCAATGAGAGAGCCCACTCAATGAGAACTCTCTCATTGATTATTCAGGGGCTTATTACAGGATCTCCAGAGATGTTCTGTAAGCAAAAAGCAGCAAGCAGCTGTATTCCAAAGGGGTGAAGGAGAACAAGAGTATGACTGACCTGTTTCATGCTTTCAATGCACCTGTCTGGTGCAATTAGTGGGAAGGAAGAGAGGCTTGCTGTGCAGTCCGGAGGGTTATAACCAGTTCATGAGCCAGAATATACTGGGGTCTGTTGGAAGATCGTGGTGAAAGAGGATAACTTAGGGGAGTTGTCCATCTAAGAAATGGCCAATGAGGAAAAAATGGGAGATGCAGCATTCCTGGCACCTTGAAAATCAAAATGACTGAACCAAGACACTCTGACCATAATATCTGTTTCAGGCTTATTCTCTCAAAGAACACATTCTCTGTAGATATTGATTTGAGGGTGTAATAGAGTGTTGGCCTTCTAAATAGTAAGTAACATGTTCTCTCATGCAGACTGTTTATTTGAGGGAAGGTTAATTATAGCTAATAATTTTGCATTCTCTTTTGGATTGATATTATTTGATAGCTCTTTTTGTTTTTTCTGAAGGTTTTCTGATGGTTTTATAGATTGCAGTTAGAATTCCTGCATTACCCTTTGCCATATGTTTCAAAGTACTGAGTATATCATTAATTTTGAATTGTTCTACAGTTGGTGTGAAATATGAGATGACTCATCAGTCATTCTGCTGTTTTGCAAAAAAAATATATGTATTATGCGTAATCTAGAGTTATGTGGTTCCAAATCTATGATCATTTGGGTGTAGTCCATATTTTTCAAATGCTTTAGTAGATATCACTGTAAAAATGGACTTTCTTTCTTTTTAGTTGGTTGATCTGTCAAACAATGCTGAAATTTCAAATGTCTTACTTTGTGTCCTAGAGTATTCTAGATGAATTGGTCCTGGAGAAAATTTGATTTGCAGCTTCTAAAATCTTGCATTAGACCAGTTTAGGAATAGATATGTTTTTTCATATGGATGTCCACTATTGAAAATGTACCATATTAGTGACTAAGTATTATCATTTTATTAAACCACCTTGACTACATTTAAAAAAATGTATAAAATTGGCATAATCTCTAACTACCCAGCCTATAGTGATGTTTGGAGTGTACAGGGGAATGGAGTTGTCATGTGATAATGCATTATATATGTGATTGCTCATATTTTACATGTACAGGATTCACAAAAATAACTGGATTAAAACAAGTGACACTAACAAAAGGAGTAAATGATACTCTGATGATATGAAAAGATGCTTACCCTTGTCTTTAAATAACAGTTGCAGCACTTATTTTTTTTGTATCCAGTAGAGATATGTAGAGGAAAAAAAATTGTTTGTTCATTCATTTTGTAAGGCACCTAGATTTTTCATTAGTTTCAAATTAAAAAAAAATAATTTCATTAGTTTCATTTGTTTTTCATTTCTTATTAAAGTCAATGGAGGAAGCAATGCAGCCTATTTTGGGCTCCCAAATTGGAATTTTCTAATCATTTCTAATGAAACTGGTAGGTAGACATCAGAAGGGTAAAGGCATGTCAACAAATCAAGACTATGACAATGTGGAACCAAACGTGGCATGAATAGTCTCAGACACGCAAAGGGATAACAGTGACAGGAGTTCACCAAGGTACTGTGAGAGGAGCAAGGAAGCAGCAAGAGTAGGATGAACACAACAAGGCTTCTAAAGATGGCACCAACAACAGTGACATGAACCTTCGAAGGCAACATGAGAGGCAAAATGGCACCAAGAGTGGCATCAAGATACTAAGGCACAATGAATGGGAAATGTAGCAGAAAAGGTGGTAGAACAAACTCCAAGGTACCAGTAAAGGGATATAGCTGAACAAGGAGTGGCATCAACATAACATATGGCACCTTGAGAAATGCAAGGCAGCCCCCGACAGTAGCAAGAACACCCCATGATGTAAAGTGTTGGGTATGATAGCAAGACCTTCAAGATGCAAAGTCTGACTATGGCAACAATACTGAATGGAAGAAAGACTCCTAAAATGAAGGATAAGGAGTATAGCAGCAAGTTAGAACGTCATAGGAGATGCCTTTATTACTATTGAAGCACTTTCCAATTGTCAGTACAAAAGAATATGTTATCAGTATCATTTTTGTGATATATGTTTTTATTACATTTCCTGCTTGAAACTGATATTGCTGGGTGAAATTATTTTTTTAAAATGAAATTTGATTTCCGATTGAAACTTTAGTCACAATCAGAACATGACAATGGTCTCTCATTAGTGTGGCTTCATTGGTAATTTGTGAGGTTTGCTTTATTATGAAAGATTTTCCCACATTCTGTAGCTGAACACAGTCTCTTCCCTTTGACTTTATGATATTGCATTAGTTCTTTTTTTCCTACTGAACCATTTACCACATTTAGAAATGTAAAAGTTATCTGTTATTTTTTTTATCTTTTCTGCTATGCCAGCAGTAGTTCTTTATGAATGAGAGTTTTTGGGTCTTCACGCCCCAGTATAACCAAGAAAGATCAAGGGTTGGAGAACTGTTGACATCCTAGAGATGTACAAAAAACAGTAAGGTTAGAGAACCAGAAAAGAGATGGGGTGGGAGGAGAAACATGTATTTTGCTTTTTTCTGTGTTCAATTTTTTTCCTAGGGACAAAATACTCCAGTATAACCAACCAACAAACAGGGTGGGAGAACTAGTCTGAGATCAAAACAACAAACACAGAGGCACCAGAACTCTCATGCTGGTACATAATAGGATTGTCAGGCATATTAACAGCATGACCCCCAGGGTGGGTTATCAGGGCCAAGGCATTTAAGAACATAAGAAATTGCCATGCTGGGTCAGACAAAGGGTCCATCAAGCCCAGGATCCTGTTTCCAACAGAGGCCAAACCAGGCTACAAGAACCTGGCAATTACCCAAACACCAAGACGATCCCATGCTACTGATGCAATTAATTAGTCACTAACCAACCTCTTTCCCTTTTCAACAATTCACCAACTCGAGCGTACAAGGGAATCCTTGTGCGGTGGTAATCTTGTACGGAGGTATTTGATGAGGATAACCGATTTGCAGTTATCCTTTCTTTTACCTCCGTCTATTATTCTTTTTATTAAGGTCAAAAAATTATTTTTTAAGTGCTCTTTTGTGTGTTTTTTCTTAAAATCCCTTCTCCCCTGCTGCTTTTTCCGTCCCACTGCTAGTCTTTCGTCATACTTATCAAGGGCATCGCCTGTGTTGATTTCTCATGGGTACGGAGCTGCTCGTCCGACACGGGCCATGTTTCGGCACGGGTGCCTGCTTCAGGGACTGTGGGAGAGTATGCCGTGTCCTATGAGGGGTTCACAGCATTCTAAAGTCCTTCAATATATAAAAGTATTTAATTGAACATCAAAACTTTGTGTCATATTTGTTCATTACTTTCCGATTTTTACCCACCTTATCTTGAAAAACTTACTTGTCAAAAGTTTCTGCTGTCTCTCGTGCGACGCCTTCTGTGTTTGCCTGGGCGTCTACTCTATTCTAGCTGTTCTTATATGCCTGCCTGGAAAATCCACCGCCCTCTCTGGCCAGAACGAGGCTATCTCAGGTGTGTGCTATGAAGTGTTTAAATCCTATTCAAACTCTCATATATGATGCTGAGCCCTTATAGTAATACTACTGAGAAAATGAACATCTTAGCAACATGTTATGTAGTGTGTTGACTTGTAACCGTGATTAACTGGTGTTGATTTCGAGGGTTTTGCATAGTTTTATGTAAACGACTTAAGAGGACCTGATGGAGAACTACAGCAACAGAAGAAGAACTATGCTAACAGAAGAAGGATTTCAGTTTACCATATATCGGAAACCAACAGACAGAAATACACTTTTACATTATTCATCTTTTCATCCCGTTCATCTTAGAAACAATTTACCGGTAGGACAATTCCTCCGATTAAGGAGGTTGTGCTCCACAATCACAGAATTCAAAACACAAGCAGAAGACATGACTAAAAGATTTCTACAGAGAGGGTATCCAGCAGCCATAGTAAAAAAAGCATACAAACGAGCCAGATGGGCCAACAGAGATTTGCTCCTCCAGCCGAAAACAAGCAGTGAAAATGAAAAATGAATTTGTGTACTGCCACATACACCTCAAACTTACATGTTAAAAAAGAGCATTTTAAAATATTGGTCTATATTACAAGTTCACCCTAATTTTCAAGAAAAACCCACGTTCGCTTTAACGAAAGCGCAAAACCTCAAGGATTTGATAGTTCACTCGAATTTACTTTCTGAAGCTATACAGACCCAGGACACACGAAGAGGTCAAGAAACATGTGGGAAATGCAGTGCATGCCAGTTCATGCATGTAGGCACTGAGTTAAACATACCGGGACGGAGAAAATACACCTACAAAGGACATTACACGTGTGGGTCTACTAGAGTGATATATGCACTGTGGTGCACTTGCCATAAAGTGTACATTGGCAAAACAATGCGGAAGGTCAAAAATAGGATTCAAGAACATGTCAGCCGATTGAGACATCAAACCGAAGGTGCACCTTTAACTGACCACTGGCAGCAAATGGGACATCTACTGGAAGAGTTTAAAGTGGCAGTACTGTTTCAATTACAGGAACATCCAAGGGGAGGTGATCTCAACAGTAAACTCATACAGATGGAACAGAAGTTCATATACATGTGGGACACTGTGACTCCCAAAGGACTTAATCGAGAAATAGATTGGACAGTGTATTGACATCCATCATCATTGGTGAAGAACAAGGTGCACACTACCATTAAGGAGAACACCATCAGCAATCACATTCATGCAGGAAATTATAAATTTGACCATTGTTCAATAGCAATTTGAGTTCACAACAATAGTGGGTTTTTAGTTTTCCATTAGGTTAGCAGTAACAATAAAATTGAAGAATTTTTGGATCATTGAAAGATCACAAGGCACGATGAATCTATAGCCCTGTATAACAGTGTTTAGACCAGTACGAATTAGGTTAGCAGTAACACTAAAAAATTGAAGAATTTTTGGATCATTGAAAGATCACAAGGCACGATGAATCTATAGCCCTGTATAACAGTGTTTAGACCAGTATGAATGAGCAGTGCTGTCAAAGCAAAATACTGGGCGGGTTAGCCGCCATAAATAAAATTGCGATCATCATCCACATTCATAAACATCAATCAAGTGTTGACAACAAGGAGAAGCATCTTTTGACAAAAGTCCAGACACCAGCAGGCTTACAGTCTTCTGTTAGGTCCGACATATAAACAACCTTGAGTAGAGAACATTAAGATCAAAACGGAACACTTGTAAGAGAGTATGAAACTAATAATGGATTGGTACACCAATGTGGCTCTTATGATCTGCTCAAGACAACTAGCATGGCATCCGATTTAAGCATTAAGAAAAGAAGAACGTGAACAGCTAATCTACAGAAAGGCACGGCTTCATCACCCCGCCCGGGAAACGCCCACCAGCATTGACGGCGGGCGCGGCATAAGCGCCCCGCCCGAGGAACGCCTATCAACACCTAATGAGTTAGAAGCAGTGCGAGCGGACGTGGTACGCACAGGTTTACTACCAGGTCCGCCTTACACAAGGAGGAAATTAGCTGCTGATTTGCTGTAGTTCTCCATCAGGTCCTCTTAAGTCGTTTACATAAAACTATGCAAAACCCTCAAAATCAACACCAGTTAATCACGGTTACAAGTCAACACACTACATAACATGTTGCTAAGATGTTCATTTTCTCAGTAGTATTACTATAAGGGCTCAGCATCATATATGAGAGTTTGAATAGGATTTAAACACTTCATAGCACACACCTGAGATAGCCTCGTTCTGGCCAGAGAGGGCGGTGGATTTTCCAGGCAGGCATATAAGAACAGCTAGAATAGAGTAGACGCCCAGGCAAACACAGAAGGCGTCGCACGAGAGACAGCAGAAACTTTTGACAAGTAAGTTTTTCAAGATAAGGTGGGTAAAAATCGGAAAGTAATGAACAAATATGACACAAAGTTTTGATGTTCAATTAAATACTTTTATATATTGAAGGACTTTAGAATGCTGTGAACCCCTCATAGGACACGGCATACTCTCCCACAGTCCCTGAAGCAGGCACCCGTGCCGAAACATGGCCCGTGTCGGACGAGCAGCTCCGTACCCATGAGAAATCAACACAGGCGATGCCCTTGATAAGTATGACGAAAGACTAGCAGTGGGACGGAAAAGCAGCAGGGGAGAAGGGATTTTAAGAAAAAACACACGAAAGAGCACTTAAAAAATAATTTTTTGACCTTAATAAAAAGAATAATAGACGGAGGTAAAAGAAAGGATAACTGCAAATCGGTTATCCTCATCAAATACCTCCGTACAAGATTACCGCCGCACAAGGATTCCCTTGTACGCTCGAGTTGGTGAACTGATGCAATTAATAGCAGTGGCTATTCCCTAAGTAAACTTGATTAATATCAGTTAATGGACTTCTCCTCCAAGAACTTATCCAAACCTTTTTTGAACCCAGCTACACTAACTGCACTAACCACATCCTCTGGCAACAAATTCCAGAGCTTTATTGTGCATTGAGTGAAAATATTTTCTCTGATTAGTCTTAAATGTGCTACTTGCTAACTTCATGGAATGCCCCCTAATCCTTCTATTATCTGAAAGTGTAAATATAGGCAGAGTGATAGCAGCAAGACCTCTAAGATAGTAGATCTGGGGCATGGCAGGTAGGCATAGCAGTAGCAGCAAGACCCCTAAGGTGGTATATGAAGGTTATGGCATATAGACATGTGGTATACCTGGGCATGACAAGTAGGCAGAGTGGCAGCAAGACCTACAAGGTGCTTTGTCATATGCATAGAAATTCTGAAAACTCAAGCAAAGGCAGATTGATTTTCAAAAAGACCAGCTTTTCCATAAGCTCTGGCACTAGCCTTGAGTGATGATGGCTCACAATGTTTCCTGTCATTGAGCAGACATATTCATTGGGTATACTGGTTGGTGGACAAGAAACTTATTGCTGCGCCACTTTGGCTAGGTCCTGACAGACTGCAGACTTGGGTGACCAGTATGCCAGTACATCTGTGACCTTGTCCTCGATGGAATTTGTAAGAGAGTGTGTCACATAAATTTGCGCTGGGGTCTCTTGTTGGGGTGGGGTGAGGGTCTTTCTTGCCAGCTGCTTTATCTATGGCCTGTGTCAGGAGAGATGGATATTTACGGGCAATGTGGATTTAGCATATTGAAGTGGGAGAGAAAGTAATAGCTGACAAGGTGCTGCTCTGAGATGCTACTCTTTTCCTGTGCTACATCCCCCCCATGCCTCTACTTCAGGCACTCATGTTCAGGCAACTTAGATGCCAACATCTTCTTCATGAATGTTAGATGCTGGGACTGTAGGGCGAGACTTCATTTCATCCATGGATTTCAAAATGTAGAAAGCCTGTGTATATTTTGTGTGAGAGGTTTCAGTCTCTCTTGCACCTGCTGCTTGAAGGAGTCCAGAAACTGCAGTACTTCTGCTTCCATTCCCTCTTACTCACGGAAGCCCACAAACATTTACTGCAGAATATTTACTATAGGGATGAACCCTTCCTGGATGGTGCTTCTGGAACTTGGATCCTCTATGGCATCCTTGAAGGGCTTCATGATTTGTATAAACTGCCTCATCACTTCCCAATCATTATGCCCCATGGAGTAATGCACATCTGTCTTTTCCAGTGGCAGATTATAAATGGGTATCTATTGCTTCACTAACCTCCTCCTTCTATTTTAATTACCGTTCTCCTTGATTTTCTTTGTTAATTTCCCTTACTCCTTATCTTTAACCCTCCCTCTTTGTTGTTATCCCTCCCTCCTCCTTGTTTGTATCTGCCCTTCCCCCTCCTTTTACCCTATGTCTACCCACAATTTTTTCTGTGCCTTCCTACTAATTCCATTTTGTTAGACCCACTGCAATTTATACTGTTCAGTTCTTCTGTTCCATTGTTCCACTTGACTACCCTACCAAATCTTCCCACAATATTTTTCTGTGCCTTTTTAATAATTCTATGCTGTTAGACCTGCTGCAATTTTCCTGTTCAATTATTCCATTTGACTGCCCCCCTCCAGTTTAGCTTACCCCGTTACATGTTATTCGTTTTGTCCCATTTGACTACCCCCCCGCCCCCCAAGTTGAGCTTATCCCTGTTCCATGTAATTCATTTTTGTTCCATGTAAACTGATATGATGTATCTACGAATACCGGTATATAAAGCTGTTACATAAATAAATAACCCTTGCAGCATTATATTGGTTATTGGTTGGTAAACTATGGACTATGGGCCAAATCTATTATGTTCGGCACACTGATGCTCCAACCTGCCTGCCCTAATAGGTTCCATATTAGGAGCTACCACCCAGGTAAAGATCTAGGCATCATAGTGATAAGGGGGATGGAACTGCTCCCATCTGAGGAAAGGCTGAAGAGGTTAGGGCTGTTCAGCTTGGAGAAGAGATGGCTGAGGGGGGATATGATAGAGGCCTTTAAGATCATGAGAGGTCTTGAATGAGTAGATGTGAATCGGTTATTTACACTTTCGAATAATAGAAGGACTAGGGAGCATTCCATGAAGTTAGTAAGTAGCACATTTAAGACTAATCGGAGAAATTTCTTTTCACTCAACGTACAATAAAGCTCTGGAATTTGTTGCCAGAGGATGTGGTTAGTGCAGTTAGTGTAGCTGGGTTCAAAAAAGGTTTGGATAAGTTCTTGGAGGAGAAGTCCATTAACTGCTATTAATCAAGTTTACTTAGGGAATAGCCACTGCTATTAACTGCATCAGTAGTTTGGGATCTTCTTAGTGTTTGGGTAATTGCCAGGTTCTTGTGGCCTGGTTTGGCCTCTGTTGGAAACAGGATGCTGGGCTTGATGGACCCTTGGTCTGACCCAGCATGGCAAGTTCTTATGTTCAATGTCATCATCAAAGGCCAATTTAGTGATTTTGATGACACTTGAGCAGGGAGATCAGAACATCAACATGTGGCAAGGAGAAGCCCCATTTGTCTTTGAGTTGGCAGGGTTCCCACCCCCACCCCCACCCCCCGCCAGCAAGGAGAAACATTGTTGATTAGCGCTGGTGCAGTTCCCCCCCCGCCAGAGAGAAAATACACCAATCATCGGCGCTGGCAGAGTTCCCAGCTCTTGCCAGTGAGAAGAGACCCTGTCCATCAGCGCTGTCGGGGTTCCCACCAGTGAGGAGAGACAGACGCAGCAGCCCTGCACACCAGAGCCAGGTCAGAGGGGCTGAAAGAAACAAAAGTCGTAATAGTTGTGCCTGCTGGAGCCCAAATTCAAAAAAGGAAAACTAAGATGCAACATAGCCAGGCCAGCAAGACCAAAGGAGGAAAAGAGAGATGCATCAGTAGTGCCCGCTGGAGAAGAGAGACCTAGTGATGAGCTGCTGCTGCAATCCAGGCTAACGGGGCTGAAGAATGAGCAGAGGTACAATTGTGTGTTTGGGAGAGTTCTTGTATGTGTGTGTGTGACTGTGAAAGAAAGTGTCTACAATCTCAGGGTGACCAGAAATGAAACATTTCCAGGTATGAGGAGGGAAGAATTTTGTTTATCCTTATTAGTTTTAATTTTTCAGTGTTTGATATATCTGCTGTTTGAAATATTTGTTTGATTTTGGGGAAATGTTTAAAGTTTAAATGTTTTTTTTATCCTTATTCTTCTTAACTTTTAGCTGGTGGCCTTTTTGTTATCTGTTTTGAAATATGCTTTTTATTAGTATGATTTTTTCACTGTTATGATTGATTTATATTTCTTGGCTTTGTTTTATGAGAAATGGCAAAATTTCTGTTTTTTATTTATTACACTACATATGAGTCTGGCTTTTAGTGGTTTTCAGTCCAGTTTTTTTTTTGTCTGCACTTTAATATTTATTCTTATAACTTGCATTTTTGACTGAGGTTAACTGGCCTGCTAGCTGGGAAAATGCCTTGTACCTGTTCAGTTGAAGGTTTTTCTGATTTTGGTAGAGGCTGGGGATCCATAATTGAAGGGGCTCCTTGAGTGCTAAAAATGATGGCACTTAAGCCTGCTAGATACTGAAATGCCTCCATCAAGTGGTGGATATTTGATTGTTGTGTCATTTCAGTTGCAATGAAAGCATCAAAACATATTGGTTAAGGGTCGCAATCTCCATGACGTCTGCTAAGGGTAGTAACTGCCATACCGCCAAGTTACCCCTCTGCATGCGTGTATCATTTTTGTCTTCTAGCCTTTAGAAATCTATGGTGTTTATCCCATGCTCCTTTGAATTCTTTGACTGTTTTCTTCTTCACCACCTGTGAAGAAATATTTCCTGACTTTGGTTCTTAGTCATCCCCCCCCTGTAGTTTCATTTCATGACTCCTTAGTTATATTGCTTTCTTTCCAATGGAAAAGGTTCTAAGTTGCTATATCATTGAAACCTTTTAGGTATCTGAAGGTCTATATCATATCTCACCTGCACCTCCAGGGTATACATATTCAGATCCTACAGCCTCCTCTCATAGGTCTTCCTATACAGACCCCACACCATATTCATTGCCCTTCTCTGGACTGCCTCCATCCTGTCTCTATCATTTTTGAGATATGGACTCCAAAACTGAACACAATGCTCCAGGTAAGGCCTCACCAAGGACCTGTACAAGTGCATTATCACCACTTTTTTTTTTTTTTTTTTTTCTTACTGGTTATTCCTCTCTATGCACCCCAGCATTCATCTGGCTTTAGCTATCGCCTTGTCACATTGCTACACTATCACTCCGAGGTCCCTCTCCCAGTCCATGTGCATCAGTGTTTCACCCCCATCACATATAGCTCTTTTGGATTACCGCACCCCGAATGCATGACTCTGCACATCTTGGTATTGAATCCCAGCTGCCAAATCTTTGACCACCCTTCAAGCTTTCTTAAATCACGTTTCATTCTCGTTACTCCAGGTGTTCCATTCTGTTGCAGATCTGAATAACATCTGCAAATAGACAAAATTTACCTTCTATCTCTTCTGCAATGTCTCTAACAAAGATATTGAACAGAGCTAGAGATGTGATTTGGCCGAATCTTTTGGTTCATCCTTCGTTATTGATCCACCCCAGGAAATTTTGTTGTCCTGCGGTTTGGGCGAAATTTATTTTGTCTGTCCCCTGAAATGATGCCCGAACCCCCCCCTCCAACCCTTCAAATTTAATTGCAAATCCCCCCCCCCACCTCAAGACTGGCCTGACCCCCCCCCCCCCCCCAAGACTTACCGAACATCTCTGGTGGTCCAGCAGGGTCCCGGGAGTGATCTCTCCCCCTCTCGGGTCGTTTGCTGCCATTAATCAAAATGGCGCTGATGGCCCTTTGCCCTTACCATGTGACAGGCATATAGGTGCCATTGGCCGGTCTCTGACACATGGTAGGAGCAAAGGATGGCCGGCACCATCTCAAAAAATGGCGCGGGCCATCCATTGCTCTTATCGTGTGACAGGGGCCGACCAATGGCACTGATAGCCCCTGTCACATGGTAAGGGCAAAGGGCCATCGGCACCATTTTTATTAGTGGCAGCCGATGTCTGAGAGGGGGAGATCACTCCCGGGACCCTGCTGGACCACCAGGGATGTTCAGTAAGTCTTTGGGGTGAGGGGGGGAGGGCAAGTTGCAATTAAATTTGAAGGATTAGGGTGGGTTTGGGAGGTTTTTTTTGTTTGTTTTAATGTGCTCTTTCTCCCCTCCCCAAAAACGATAAGAAAACCACACAAAATTTCGTGGGGTTTCTTATCATTTCATCGCCCACCCAACCACGACAAAATAGGAAATATCATCTCTATTTCCCTAAACAGAACCAGTTCCAACACCGATCCCTGTGACCCTCCGCTTAACAAGATTGCACTGCTGCTTTTGGGTTTTGCACTTCTGCTACCCCTGCCCTGCTTATGCCACTTTTGAATAACTCTTCCATCTTTTCCCTCTGCTCCAAATTAAGAGGGAGAAGAACAGGTGGTGATGGAACATGCTCTTCAAATTTCTATTTTGAATTAAGCTGTCTTTCCTTTCCTGCCATTCTGGACCTAAAATAGTTCCTCACTAATTAAGGTGCTGTTCTGCCTATTTTTATTTCTGCTTCTGCTAAAGCTGCCAATATCCCCTCTTCTCTCTTTTCCTTACATGATAGAATTTGCTTGTGTACTGTATATTGGGGGTGTGGATATTATAAATTAATCTATTGATACTGTAACTGTACCCCCACTCACTATATAAGAACAGTGTCTCACACAGACACACATATAGTGTATGTATGCTGTATTGTGTGCACCTTGACTTCACACATAATTAAATTGTTAAACACCGATGAGTCGAAAGAATATCTGCCAAGCCTTTAGCTGGATAATACTTTTCCGACTAACCTGAGATTTTCAGCTGTGCTGTTGTATGTACCTGAATAACTTTTTAGTCAGATAAGTTTTATCTGTCTAACTTTAGATCTCTACAGCTGGTTTGACTTATCTGGCTAACTTAGCTGGGTAAATCTGAATACTTGCACTTATCTCCCTAAGTTAGCCAAATAATTAGCTCCTTTCCATTAGGCCCCCATCCCTCTCACCACATAGCTTCTAAATGTAGCCAAATATCAAAACACCACCACTTAGTCGGATAAGTCTATACTTATCCAGCTAATGGTGCTGATTATTGGCCTCTGATAGACTAGCAGCCTGGCAAGGCTCTTCTCGTCTGTCTCTGAGTGTCCTGTGCTCACCTTACTGTGAAGAGAAAAATCAAAATCAACAGCAATGCACTGCCTCTATGCCTGGCACAGTAAGACCAATTCAACATATAGACAATTAGAAGCTGCCCTTTCCTAGTCCCAAATTGAAAATTAAAACTTTTTTTAAAAAACTGAGAGCTTTTCAGAGCATGTCCTCTGACAAAAGCTAGAAAGAACATAGACTGCTTTTTGCACATTTTCAGATCGTATAGTGGTAATGGGTCAGAATCACTTGACTTATATAGCCATTATAATCTAGTTAAAAAGATTTGTCTTCTTTCCAACTTTTAGTATCTTGGCTCTGTCAAGCTGGTTTCATTAATTTCCATTTTTTTTTCTCTGCAGTACACCACCATTCACTTCAGTGGACATTGAAATGAATGGGAAACAAACAAATGGGATGAGGAATATTAATTTCATTTGTGGGGTTACCTCCATTTGTTTTAGGAGTCCACAAATGAAACAGCCATTTGCACATTCATTATGGTATACCCATTTGTTTCCAACAAATGCACATCCATTGTATCCAGCACATTTTGTTTGTATAACTTTTTATCCTACAGTTTCTTCCAACTCATTTGGGTTTCCATCTCAACTGGTACTGGTCTCTACTGAGGTGTGTTCTCAAATACCCCTGATTTTTCTCATGTTACTCTAACCCCTTCTATCCAGCACAACTATTGCAGTGTCCGTCCTTCAGCCAGGAGTGCACACAGATGACATTTTCCCTCCAGAACCTGGAATCTATATATACCAAGACAGTGTATTAGATATCATTACACAAGTCTTGGATAGCCAACTGCTGCCCTGGTGGGATAAGGAATAAAAAACAGACTCTGGAATCAAAACCTGATCATCTGTATGGTAGCATACAACATTTTCATTGAACCATTGTACCAGTCTTTTACCTCATTTTAGTCAGAAGATCTTTTTATCTGCTTTGAGTATTCTATGTATGTAGGGATGTGCAATACAAAACATTTTCATTTTGATTCATTTTTTTTTTTGTTTTGGGAAGGATTGTTTTTTGGTTTAATTTTATTTTTTCAGTTTGTGTTTTGATTAAAAAAAAAAAAAAAAAACATTTATAAAACTCTTCCAAAACAAAAAATATGGCCTTCTAGAAACCCTCCAACCCCCATCCACCCCCCAAGACTGTTATGTGTCCCCACACTGAGACAAGCCCAGCTGGGTACTCTCCAGACCCCTCCATTCCCCCTCCCAACCCTGATAAAAATCATAGGGCCCAGGCCTACTGTGCTGTGCTGACCATGGACCTCCTTAGGCAACGTCCACCCCTGGAAACATTTGCCAGGGCCAGGGACCTCCCCAGCCCACACTTTACCACTTCCGTAAGGACCACAAGATGAAAAGGGCAGGAACAATGCCGCCCACTCCTGCTCTGCTTCCTGACACCAGCACCAAAGTGCCGTCTCAGCCATACAGCCAGCTGTATGTATGACTTTATGCCAGATTGTTATATTATTTATAAAAAGACAATCCTCTCCTCCTAACCATTCCACAATACTAATCACAAAAATATTGAATATTACTGGCCCCAGAATTGATCATCCCTAGTATGCAGAATTAGCTGCATTCACCACTACTTGTTGTTGTCTGTCAGTCAACCAATTTCAAAACTATTTCACCAGGGTGCTCATTTTAATATGTACATCTTATGAGGGACCATATCAAAAGCTTTGCTGAAATCCAAGTAAACCACATCAAGTGATTGACTTGATCTAAATTTTCTTGTAAGCCAAAAAAAGCAATCAGATTCATTTGATGCAACCTTCTTTAAGCAACACCATGCTGTCTCAAATCTTGCAACCCACTGTAATGTAGATAGTTCACTATCCATTCCTTCAGCAGAGTTTCTATTAATTTTCCTACCATTGAGTTAAGTCTCACTGGCTTTTTAGATTCCAGCCTGCTCTCAGCCAGCAATTTTGAGGAATGTGACCACAGCTGACTGACCTCTAATCTTTCAGCACCATTCCCATGTCCAAGGATCTATTGAACAGATCCTTCAGCAGACCCGCCAGCACCTCTGAGATCTCTCTTGGAATCCTGGGATTTATCTCATCTGACCTCATGGTCTTCAGTTTTGTCAGTTTCAACCAAATACTCCCTTCTGTAAATGGTGTGGTATCTATCCCACACTTATCTATTGTTACAGTTTTGGCTGCAGTGCAACCACCTCACCACCAGGGGTCCCTCTAGTGCTGGCTTTCCTGACAGGCCCAGTCCATCTCCTCTGTCCACTCTATGTTCTGAGTGTGCCCTTATAACCCTGCCTGACAGTTGCCTCGGTGCTTCGGCATCGAGCTCTCCTGGGCTCCCTGCTCTAGCCTTGCGCGGCCTTCGGGCCTTTCCTTTCCTTTCCTTGCCTTGCCTTGCGCGGCCTTCGGGCCTTTCCTTGCCTTGCCTTGCGCGGCCTTCGGGCCTTCTTCCTCTCTTTCCTTACCTGGCCTACGGGCCTTCTGACCTGCCTTGCCCCGCTTACGGTGTGTGGCCTACGGGCCTTCTGTGTATGTGTGGCCTACGGGCCTTCTGACCTGCCTTGCTCTGCTTACGGTGTGTGGCCTACGGGCCTTCTGTGTATGTGTGGCCTACGGGCCTTCTGACCTGCCTTGCTCTGCTTACGGTGTGTGGCCTATGGGCCTTCTGTGTATGTGTGACCTACGGGCCTTCTGACCTGCCTTGCTCTGCTTACGGTGTGTGGCCTATGGGTCTTCTGTGTATGTGTGGCCTACAGGCCTTCTGACCTGCCTTGCTCTGCTTACGGTGTGTGGCCTACGGGCCTTCTGTGTGTGTGTGGCCTACGGGCCTTCTGACCTGCCTTGCCCCGACTACGGTGTGTGGCCTACGGGCCTTCTGACCTGCCTTGCCCTGCTTACTGTGCCCTGACCCAGCCTGAACCTAGACACTGCTTTCTGCCGCCTGCCCTGACCCAGCCTGAACCTAGACACTGCTTTCTGCCGCCTGCCCTGACCCAGCCTGGACCCAGACACTGCTATCTGCCGCCTGCCCTGACCCAGCCTGAACCTAGACACTGCTATCTGCCACCTGCCCTGACCCAGCCTGGACCCAGACTCTGTTTTTGCCATTCCTGTCTCTCTCAACCTGGAGCCACCCTTCTGGGTGGTGTTCATGACTCCTGACCGGAGCCCAGCCATAACATCTATACTTTGCCAATGTGCAGCTGTCTTCTTTAGTGAACACTGACCTGAAATAATTGTTTAATATTTCTGATTTTTCCTAATCTCTCTCCACACAATGCTTCTGGTCTCCTTTCAGTCTTACAGTTCCACCTCTGAACTTCCTCCTTTCCCTGATATATTTGAAAAATGTTTTATCTCCTCTTCCCTTGAGTTTTTTCTATCCTGATTTTCTTTGTCATCTTTTTCAGCTGCAGCAGATGTTCTACTTTTATTCTTTTTGAGATTCTTTGTACTTTTTGAGTGCTGATCTTTTTGTCTTTATTTTTCTAGTCACCTTTTTGGAGAAGCATATTAGTTTCCTTTTCCTCTTACTTTTCTTTTCTTTTCTGACTTAAAGAATTGTTGTCATTTTAGCTCCTTTTAGTTTGTCTCACTTTATGGATCTTGTCCCAGCCTTTCATTTCCTTTCCAAGGTACTTCCCCCATTTTACAAAAGTCTGTATTTTTCAAATTTTTGATCTTGAGCTTCGTGTGACCGTTATATCAAGCCATACTTTCAGATGATCACTGTTGCTCAGGTGGGCACCTTCCCAGTTATTAAGAGATACTGTCTCCATTTATGAGCACCATATCTAATATTACCCTTGTTATTGATTCCAGCACCATTTGTTTGTACAGAGTTCCATGAATGGAATCCATAATCTACTAACAGATTCTACTGAAGGGATATTACAGTTCACATCTGGCAGATTAAAATATCAGACCTGCATCATTTCTTTGTTCTGTGTCACGTTTTGGATGTCTTAAGAAAGATCTCTATCTAGTTCCTCTGAGGCCTGTAGACTATTCCAGTGTAAATGGAAGTACCATCACCTCTTTTTAAGGCAACTCACAGTGCTTTCTCTGTTTCCTATGCATCCTGCATTTGTTTCTTGAATAAAATTTATGATATAGAAAAGGGGAGGAATAACTCTCTTTACTAATCTTTAAAAGATTATTGCCCAGTATGGCTGTCTGAAAGGTAGAATATAAATCAAATAACTACAATAAAATAAGTAAAATCCCATTCATGAGACCCACTGAACCGTATCTCTGTAATAGCAAGAATATCAAAGTCTACCTCCACTATTAGGGTGTGCCAGTTTGTAATTATATCACCTAGACTAGATTTCCAACTCTTTCTCTTTATATTACTGTTCTTCCTAGTTCCTACTCTGTTCTCTCGCCCTAGCTTGATGGACTCTATAACAGGGTACCACCAAGCTAGGGTGAAATAACATAGTACAAAATTTCATCTTTGTGAGACTTTCCTCACTCCAAATGATGACACATCTTCACCAATGTGTACTGTGCTGTTCATATGTCTCACTCTACATGAAAACTGGTCCCTAAACCATAAACCACCACCACTTCACCTCAAGCTATTAGATGGCCCTCCTATAGGCATATAAATAGTTGAACACTGTGAGGGTCTCCCCCACCTAGATTGCCAAAATGCAATTCTAAAAATTTATCGTAAACCATGTTACAGCCATTTCAGGCATATTGCACAGCTTAATACCAGGAAAAAAGTTGTAGTTATTTCTGGCGTTAAAACCGTGGATATTTCCCCTCATTTTAATTGCTTCCCAGACTCCTCCCTTATCCCACCCCTTCCCGAAATTTGCATCCACGCTGTGCGATAGCATTATTATCACATGCACTATGGCGTTAACACACGCATTAATTCATAATGCCATAACACAATTTGTTGAGTGACCCTACATGTTAGGTGGTTGATTTTAATTTTTGAGGTTTTTTTGTAATAGTTTGACTGACTTTAGGCTTTCTATTTTTCCAACAGAGTTAGCCAGATAACTTTACCCTGCTAGTGCTGATTTAGTCAGCATTAGTTGGGTACATTTAAGGCATCCTGCAGAATGCCACTACGCAAGCGAAAAGGGACTTTTTGCACGCGATAACTAAATCGGGGCCAGTATCGCACCCAATAGCACCACCTTTCACAGGCCCGCCCCCTGGTACCACGCGATTCAGGAAGCCGGGCGAAGATAGAAAATCTAGGCCTAAGAAAGCTATCTATAGTTGTATTTAACAAATATAGGTCTAGATTCATCATTTTGTGGTAAATATAGCAAAAATAATGCACGTGATAAGGGGGTGTGGTTAGGGTAATTTTCCTGGTACCGCATCACATAGTCATTTTACTGCAATGAATGTTAAATTTATCACAGCCGCAAAATTTTCACATCACAAACCATGTTACTGACTGGACAAGCCTTTATTTCATTTTGGGCTGCTGCTGGCTACAGAGAGAGAGAGACTCTGTAGAGGCTCATCAAAAACTTAACTATTTATACCACTGTAAGAGGGGGCGCTAGTAACTCTGGTTGAGGTTTGTGGGGTGAGCTGGGTTTTGGGGGGGCAGTTTTACATGCAGAGTCATACATATGAATAGCACAGTAACAATCAGTGAAGAATTAATGTGATTTGGAGGAATGAAAGGTAAAAGAAGAGTAATTTGTACCATGTTCTTTCTACCTACCTTGATTGCAGCTAGGTAGAGAGAGCATCAGGCTAGTTAGAGAGAACATGGTACAAATCTACTCTTTCACCTTTCATCAAATCACTTTAATTCTTCACTGAGCTGTTTGAATGTATGACTGTGCATGTTAAACTGTTTTGGCCATAACACACAGGTATTGGAAGCATATCGCTGAGAAAAAAGGTGTTAACATAACACACACTATTGTGGGATTTATCGCACACAAAATTAACCAGCCCTCATTTCCATTCATTCAGTCCACACTCCTCCCAATTGAATAAAAATTTCAAATTTGCATCCGCATTTCTCAATGCAGTATTTATCAAATGCGTTATGGTGTTATCGCGGACGATAGGGCCCTAACACCCATGATAAGGCCCTAACACATTTTGATAAGACCCCCGAAGTTCCTTCTCCCTTTGTAGAAACACATTTTGGATACTTGAAATATCAGGCTGCTCACATCTACAGTGATTGCCTGATCCTGAGGTATTTATTAGGAAGCACACTGAGATTCCATTTGGGGAAAAAAGATGTTATATAAACCCAAATTATTGTGGAAACTGCAGAATATAAGATTAGATATATAAATAATGTTAATAAACCATAAAAAAGTAATATAATTAGAATTCCTTGTCTAGGACTCATATTTGTACTTCTTTATTTTGGAGATCTTTTTTTCTAATTTTAGCAATATTTTTTCAAGATCACAGTTTCATTGCACTCTGTCAACACAGAATTAGCAAATCTTGTGCTGTGTGTGCAATATCTACTTAATAACCTTCCATTCAGAAGAGCTTAAATAAACATTCTTTTTTTTTTGTCTTGAGTTTCTCAGTGGTCTCTGTGATTTCATTCTACAATATGGAGGGATTCTTTTCTCCATCCATATTTTCATATCAGTAAAATAAATACAAATACAAAATCTTTCAGAGATTTCAGGGAAATCCAGAAAATAGTAAATAGAAATTTCATTGTGCGTATGCTGGGATAACTTTTTTATTAGCACTATTCTGTGACTTAAAACATCAAGTATTTTTCAGCCATGAACAAGAAACTGCAGGTCTGTATGTTTGGGGATAAATGCAAGTTTGAGAAAGCATTGAAGAAGTTATTGAAAAAAATGACACACACATTTAAAAGGAAACTATGTAATAAGATCATTAATGATATGTGATAGGTTTCCTAAAAGAGAGAGAAATTAACTATGTATTAAAAATATGATGTGGCTTGGAAAAAGGGCAGTATGGTCAGCATTTAACGTTGGTAAAAACGGTATATAAAACCATTAAATAAATAAATAAATCAGTTCATATACTAACACACTATAAAAAAAGGTCTTGAAATATGTGCACCTTCAGGTTAGAACTTACCATATTATAGGGGTCATTTATTAAGGATTTTTCTCCAGAAGCAGAACGGGGGGAAAAAAACCCCTTTAATAAATATGCACCATAGTCTTTTTAAGTGCTTCATCTAAAAAAGGTTTCCTTGTTTTGTTACTCTACAGAATTGTGTTGGTGGCAACAGCTTTACTTCTTAGTCTGATCCTGCTATTTATTATAGTGCCAGATATATGTAATGTCAGCTGAACACTGAGAGAGAATGCAGGTGAACCTAATATAGTACCTGATTCACTAAGGGTTGTTCCCCATACACACAAAATGGGAGAAAAGCCTGAATGAACCTGGCCCATAGTTTGCTGCCTAATCTTGCTTTTTTTGAAATGATTTACCCTGATTTAGTTACCAAGCAAGGAAGAAAAGAAAAGGCACCAGCAGGGCCGCAGCTAGCTTCAGATCTCAGAGCCCCTTCCTTCATTGGTATGCATTGCAAGTTTCAGTGGGCACAAGGACAAATTCCATTGTAAATGATGCCTCATTTAAAAGAGGGGCTCATTAATTTGGTAACATCAAATTTACATGTTTCATTTGTGAAGGATACATTTTAAAGCACTGCCAAAATCCATTTCTATTTTGGATCTCAGTTCTGACTGGGCTACATGATGTGAAAAGTGACTGTCGCACATATCACACAATGCATTTTTTTTGACAGTGCTAAATTTAAGAATCTGTCAAATGTCTGTCAGTGTTGTTTGTGTAAGATTTTGCTTGCTTGGGTTTTCTTTTTCTCCTTACCAGAAAATGAAGGATACCGAATCCTTCGATATTTCATTATTTTAAAATGAAGCAAGTAAACTGACTAGAAAGCTTTTTGTACATATTTATTTGCTTTACATTTTCTCAAAACTTTTATCATTATCTGGCTCATCTTTGCTATTGCTATATTAAGTATGAGTGTCCTGGTAGTATGTATAGTATGTGTTTAGAAATTAACAATTACAGCTGTAGGATCTGGAAAGCAGCACACAGTTTTATTTCTCCGCTTTTAACCCTTCCCTTCTCCCTTTCCTTGACAGCTCTGAATTCTAAATTTAATATCCCTAATTGGACTGATAAACTTTAAAGCATGCAGTCACGCCGGAAGCTTGCATGATACTGCTTGGGATCCATTTCTTCCTTGCTAGTGACTTTGCCAAGGCAAATGTGTTTTTCACCCTAGTGGAAAAACAATTCATTATTGTATGAAGCATGAAAAAGAAAATGTGCTGGAATTCAGAGGATGGGGAAGTGTTTCTATATTGTTCATCCCTTAAGCTGAGCAAAATTATTGTTTTAGCAAGGCGAGTGTTTCATCTCCTAAACAATACAAATATATCTAAATCCCTGCTTCATTTGGAATAATTTCTCCTGCAGCATCTGGATTTGATTGTTTTCTGAAGCAGAGGTTGCTCTTTAGAATGAGATGATAAGTATTAGGTGTTCCATCATCGAGTCAGGTTGTCCACAGATTTCAGTTGCAAGCTATAATTATTGAAGTTGGACAGTTACTCCTGTAATAATTTTGTTTTCTCATCTTGGCTCCATTAAACGAGTAGCCCTATGCTGCCAAAATCCACCTTTGAAGTCTCTACCCTAAAGAAATTGTTCATTGACGTCTCGCTACCATTTTTCTTTTTTTTGTTATTATTGGAAACAAATGTAGATATTTAGCTTTTAGAATACTAATGAAATATGATAGAAATGAAAGAAACCTAGCTTCATGGTTTTCTTTTTTTCGACTCTTGATTTCCACTGTTCAGTGTATTTGTTGAATGGTAACAGAGGATTAAAAGTCGCTGTAAATCTAAGATGAAAGCAGAGATCTAAGATGCTACTGGCAGAGAAGAAAACATTATATACCACAACCAGGAACATTACATATCTGTTTAGGCTAGAGATGTGCATTGTTTTTGGTTTTTTTTCGGTTTGGGCCTCATTTTCGGGCCCCTGCGAGAAATTGTTTTTCCAGTGGTTTGGGGGTTTTTTTTTTCATGGTTCCCCGATTTTAGTGTTAGTGCATACTAACGGAAAAATTCTGGGGCCGATGCAATAAATTTTGCAGAAAGCGGGCGCTGACTTTTCAGCACCCGCCTTCTTAGCGCACGCATGGTGTCCGCAATGGGGGGGGGGGGGGGGGCACCATGCAATATGCAAATTAGGGGGTCACGCTAGCAAAGAGGCACTAGGGTCGCTTGCGCGACCTTAGCACCTCCTTGCTAACGTGACCCTGCAATGGCTGCCGGTTATGAAGACCGATGCCGGTAAACTCGGCGTCGGTTTTCACAACCGGCCGTTTGCCAGTAATGAAAATCGATGCCGAGTTTACCGCCATCGGTCTTCATAACTCGGCGGTCTGCCAAGGTATTTTTTTTTTGTTTGCTTTTTTTAATTGAAGTACCGAAAAGCAGTTTTTTCTGCTTTTCTGTACTTCTTCTACGTGCGCTCGGCTATTTCCCGTTGTTATCAGGGCTGAATTAGCCATGCTGTCTGGGAGCGCTCGCGACCCAAAGTAGGTAGAGTTTCCTCAGTGAGTCACAGAGCTTTGACTCTGTGCGGCTGCGCGGTCATCTTCCCGCTCATTTCTCCTCTTCTCCTCAGTTTTTTTTTTTTTTTTCTGCGAGCCATTCATACGTGGGGTTTTCCTCTCAGACCTTTTTTCCTGTTAGGAAATCTTTTTTGGTGATTTTTGAAAATTTTTCAATCCGAGATGGATCCGAAGCCATCTTGATTTAAATACTACCAGTGTGACAGTTATGTTCATCACTGATGGACATAACTATTGCTAGATTTGTTTAGGCCCGGACCACGACCAAGCCTCATGTAGAGACTGTGGTCGGATATCTCCGAGGGCCCAGCGCCAGTGTGCTGAAAAGATGGAGCGTCTCTGAACGGGCTCTTATGCCCCAACAGCCTCCACACATTCTTTGCTGCGACCGGCGAAGAAAGGTAAAACGTCCATGAAGAGGGCCTCCTCCCTTGGACCAAGTGAAATGCGCCGCGCCGATTCAGGTACCATGCCAGGTTTGACAGACCCTTAGAGCCTCCCAAAAAATCCAGGGCACCGGCAGAGGGACCTCAGTGGGACAAAAGAGTCACAGGTGCATCAATCAGGCCACAGGGCTCTGTTCCCGGTCGACCCCACTCCCCGGCACCGAAGGACTCGACGCAGTCGAAGCATCAGAAAAAGCTGACGCACTCAACGCATGGCGCACCTTTCGACACTCGACTCCATCGACGCACACGGAGCGACCTGAGCGTACGGTGCATAAGAAACACTCAATGCTTACGACGCACCCCAAACCGTGACACATGCGACGCACGCTTCGAAGCCACTGATGCAACCAGGCCATGAACAACAACTACTGCTCCACAAGAAGTCTCACAGAGACAAACACACACACATAGAGCCTCATCTACTCACTCTGGACACTCTACAACACCTAAACGTCCATGTGATGGTTCAGATGCAGATATTGAGCTCCTTTCTGATCCGGATTCCCAGTCTTCAAAGGATGCATCAATCAGTGGAGGTTCTTTTTCAGATTTGTCTTTGGTATCTCGCAGCAAAAGGTTATCTCCTCAACTGCAAATACCCCTTGTAAAAAGTCACAGACCATTTCCAGTTATTCCACCTACACCTTAGCTCAGAAGAATGACTCCACAGGATATCTTGTTGGCTGCATTACCAAGACCATCCTCAATGCTGGGGCACTTACTCCCACAACCAAGAACCCTGGCATCCATGGCCATGATGAAAATTTCGTAAGCATTAAGTTCGTTTTTTGAAGATCTTGAGCATGCAAAATCGGATCCACCGGTAGAATCTCCAAACCACTCTTCACCTTCATCGCCTGCTCCTAGACCTCCTGCTCCAGCTGACCTTCCATCACCGGCTCTCCCATGCAGCCCGGATTCACAAATAACCTCATCCTCCCCAAATTCCTCCACGGGAATGCCCTCTGACCCACCAGAAGGTTTACCAGAGCCCTATTCACGGCCGGAGGACCTCTCATATGCATAATTCATTGAGAAAGTGGGAAATATTCAAGTGGAGACAGGCAAAATTCATGATCCCAGAGCTGAGATGCTGGGAATTCTTAAAGTATTCGAGATGCCACCAGAACCAGCAGCCTTACCTCCTCATTCGGACCTTGATGGGCTCCTGCAGAAGATCTGGGAAACCCCTTTTTCCACCACTGCAGCATTTCATAAGTCAGATTTAAAATACAGCATGAGAAATTCTGCCATTTATGACTCCACTTAACTTCCCCACAACTCCATCGTAGTTGAGTCAGCATTAGCAAAAGCAAAGTGCTCCAAGATCCATGCAAACACACCCCCGGGACAAGATAACAAATGCATGGATGATTTTGGCTGAGGAGTGTACCATTCAGCAGTGTTGTTTACAAAAATACATCATCAGTTTTACATGACAATATCTATATGAGTGTCTTCAAAGACTGTGCCCTGTTTGTCTGGCTGAGGATAACACCCTCCCACAGGCCTTCTTAGATATTGAAGAAGGTCTCTGCCACTAACTTAGATCAGTCTATGAGGCTTTTGAATCTTCTGCAAGAGCTTCCTCAACAGCCATAGAAGCCATGCGTCTTGGCTAAAAGCAAATAGATTTGTGACGACATTCACGAAAAGTTGGCAGATATCCCATGTGTGGGTGATAACTTATCTGGTGACAAATTCGGAGAAACTGTGTCCCATCTAAAGAAGCAGAGCACAGCGGGTACTCTCTCTCACCAACCCTTCTGACACACACACGGGCCCTCGAAGATTTTATCCATCTTATCGCAGGAGGTCCTACCAAAGAGCACCCTCTATACCTTTTATACCTTATAGGTCTCAGCACTATTTTCAACCAAGACCTTTGTCGCAACCCAATCAATCAAGGGGCAGGCCTCATCAACAGCGACAACCTAAACAGGCAGCTGCACCTCCACAAAAGCAACCACCTGCTTTTTGAGTGCTAGAGAGCCACCCCTACCAGCATTCATAGGAGGACGTCTGCGCTACTTTTTGTTAGGAGTTGCTATCTGTTGGGAGTAGCAATCAGTTGGTATTTAGGAGAGTTGTGGGTGGATCCTTAGACTGGTGACAGATGACCATGCCCCCAGGGGAAGATCCAGAGAGGGACCACTGGTCAGGCTCAGAGTTAGGAGACAGACTCACACTAGTTCTTTTATTAGACAGTATACTGAACCACCAGAGGTGGCAGTAGTGAGCTGGAATGCCCGGCTGGGCTGTAGTCTCTCAGATACTGGAACAGCGATCCCAGGAGGCTGAGCTGTAGAGAAACTGAAATATAGTGAGTAGGCAGGGTATGCAGAGTTAATGTACCAAACCTGATGGTAACACTCACACAATGTCTCATAGAAGCCCAGGAGCTGGAATGAAGTAGGCCCTCAAGGAGCGAGTACCTGGTTCCAGGGAAAGCTCTGAGAGAGCGATGGTAACTCACTGATGTAGTTGGCAGTGATGACTTCCAAGCAGAAGAGAATACGGAGCAAGTCTGGGAACAAGGGCCCTCGAGCGAGTACTGGTTCCAGACTGTCACTTGAAGAAAAAGGAGAGAGCAAGGCCCCCGAGGAGCGGGTACCCCTGGTAAGTCCGAGGAGGCAGAGTAGCTTGGGTAGAGTAACCCGTTGCTAACTCGATCTGTTAGCAAATTCTAAGACCTTATATATCTGTCGCGGGTGACGTCATCTCAGGGGGACGCCCCTGAGGTTCGCGGCATTGCCGGTACTTCAATCGGGGCCGCGCCACACACGCGCCCCTAGGCCTCCAGGAAACATGGAGGATTGCAGTGTCTAGCCGGTCCAGGGACACCGGAGGACTTCGGCAGAAGGACGCCACGGCAGCCAATCTTCCCGCGGGCGAAGAGGGAGGCGCCAAAGAGGTAAGGAGGGTGGAGAGAGGGCGTCAGGAACCGATGGATACAACACTTTTACAGCAACTGGGAGTCCATCACCACAGATCAATGGGTGCTAAATATAATCAAGGAAGGTTATCGCCTGAACTTCTTGACCCTCCCATCCCTCCCCTACATCCCTCCTCTTCGGAGTACATCTTCCCACTTATCATCCCTCATTGCAGAAATTACGAATCTGCTGATTCAGAAATCTATTCAATCAATCCCTCTTCAACAACAAAATCAGGAATTCTATTCCCAATACTTCCTCATCCCAAAGAAGTCGGGGTGGGGGGGGGTCTCCGCCCCATTCTGGATTTACGAAACCTCAACAAACATATCCAGAAAGAGAAGTTCAAGATGACCTCTCTCAAGAACATCTTACCGCTGTTACAGCCCAATGATTGGCTATGTTCTATCGCCCTGAAGGATGCGTATTCCCATATACCCATACACCCATCTTCATGGCGCTACCTTTGTTTTCAAGTTTAGAACATGCACTACCAATACAAAGTTCTGCCGTTTGGCATGTCTTTGGCCCCAACAGTATTCATGAAATGTTTAGCAGTGATGGTGGCTTATCTCAGACAACTATCAACCCAAATATTCCCTTATCTAGACGACTGGTTGCTGGTAGCATCAGATCCAAATATGGTACGCACGATCAACTGTCTGCAGACACTGGGGTTTCTCATCAATTACGAGAAATCACACCTACAACCTTCACAAACTTTGCAATTCATAGGAGCTCTCATCAATACCATAGAGGAAAGAGCCTTCCTTCCTCGGGACAGCATGCAGATGCTTTCAGGCCTAGTGCACAATTTATACAGCCAAAATCAAGCATCGGCACGCCAAGTTCTTCAGCTTTTGGGCCACATGGCAGCAGCCATCCATGTAGTTCCCCAAACAAGACTGCACATGCACCGCTTGCAATGGGGCCTCAAATCTCAATGGTCACAGTTCCTGCAGCCCCCTCAACTCCAACTCAACAAACCAATGAAAGCAGGCATTCTCCCAGCAACCTATCCTCAGGAGCTCTCTTCAGGTTGCCCCCTCATCAGCTAACACTCACAATGGACGCCTCCAGGAAAGGTTGGGGAGCCCACCTCGATGACCTCAAAACTCAGGGACTGGTCTCCACAAGAATCCACATACTAAATCAATCTCCTAGAGTTAAGCACAATCTTCTCAAGTCCAAGGAAAATGTCTCATGGTGTACACTGACAACCAAGTAGCCATATTCTACATAAGCAACTGGGTGGCGGCGGGAGTCGAGTGAGGTCTGGTGACCTAGAGGTGATCATCTTGCTGGGAGGTGGCGGATGGTTACTATCTAGTTCCTAATTTGGGGGGGGGGGGGAGAAATGTTGGCTCAGGCACTGCTGTTTGTTAAAGCTGTGGCCTTTTGATTCCAATTGTTTTGCATTGCTTGTGTGGTTATTTTTGTGAAGGGCGAATGTAGAGGGAGGAGATAATCCTGGCTGCCTACATTAAATAGATTTTCAAGGTTGTGAAACATTTATAATTCCATAACATGAATAAAGCTGACTATATTAAAAGCCATTTAGCGGCAGAGCAGGGGACATATTCTTCTTTTATGAGCACACTGTTAATTTTCCAAAAGTACATGTTTACGTAGCATTTGGAAAACATGCATATCTTACACTAGCATTTAGAAATTGGCGGTTATGTTTATATATTTTTCTGTATCATTCAGTATTCAAATACATTGGCCTGTTGTGTAGTTATCTGGAAGATGCCTGTGTCTGCAGTTAGGTGTCGTGCTGAAAATGTACCCTCATTGAGCAACAATTGTTTGTTCTTGGTGGCCTCTTTTCTTCAAAATTGCTGATTTGTGAAAATGGCTGAATAGCTGCAAATCTCTGTTCCTTTGTATTTTTTACCCTTGCTGCAAAAAAAGATGCATGAACCCACTTGGGAGACAATTTCTAATGTCTCGTCAAGGCTGATTCATGTATGTACTTTTTATTTTATTTTATTTTTTTTAACATCTCTGTATCTCCCAGGTTTGATGCCTCTGTATATTCTAGTGCATTGTACAATTGATGTGATTCTTCTACACAGATGATACATGAAAGCTTTTAGTAGCATTGCTGGAGTATCTGAAGTGCAAACTCAAACCTAATCATTTTTCTAGTATTAAGTAAATTTATTTCAAAGTTTTCAGATATAAAGGTTATTTATATTATTAAAAGATGGATTCAGCTTTGTTTTTAAATGGAAACATTGGCTTTCAGCCTTCTCGGTCACACAAATAAGAATAAGCAATCTCTCAGAGAAGATCATGCCAAGTCACAGAAATGTGCTTATTTTGTTATAAACCTTTTACTGGAAGTAACCACACTTACTCCACATCAATAAATAGAAGTTGCATTTGGACAGTCAAAAGAACAGTGTACCATAAGCCAGGAGACCAAGCCTAATGTGGAAAATGTATCATTGTCTTACTCTGCTTGTTGCAGTCCCGGTCGCTAGGCTAGCGACCGGGTCCTTACCTTTCTCCTGCCTCCCCCGGTCTCGCTGCAATCCGTTGCTCCTGGGGCCTGCAGGGCCGCATGGCAGAGTCTCTCTCCACGTGGAGACGCTGCCGAAGGACGATTCTGACTCCTCCCACTGCCAGGCAACGCGCGCGCGTGAGCAGGGGGCTCTTAAAGGTCCAGCACCCGGAAGTGCTGAACTGCCCTGTTCCTGACGTCAGACGCTGGCTGGCTATTTAAACCATCGTCTGACTTCCTTGCTTTGCCTTTGCAACGAGGTCGCTCTCCTGAGTGCTTAGTTGCTTCCCAGCGTTGCTTTCAGCCTTGGTTCCTGCTTGTTCCAGCCGTGCCTTGCTTCCAGCTCTGGTTCCTGCTTGTTCCAGCCGTGCCTTGCTTCCAGCTCTGGTTCCTGCTTGTTCCAGCCGTGCCTTGCTTCCAGCTCTGGTTCCTGCTTGTTCCAGCCGTGCCTTGCTTCCAGCTCCGGTTCCTGCTTGTTCCAGCCGTGCCTTGCTTCCAGCTCCGGTTCCAGCTTGTTCCAGCCGTGCCTTGCTTCCAGGTCAGGTTCGGTTTGGTCCTGCTGTGCCTTGGCTCCAGCTCTGGGCTCCACTTGCTGTCTACATATCCTGACTCCAGCTCCGGTTCCTGATTCTCCTTTGTCTTCAGCCAGCCACGAACCTTGGTCTTCTTCACGATTCTCCTTTGTCTTCAGCCAGCCACGAACCTTGGTCTTCTTCACGATTCTCCTTTGTCTTCAGCCAGCCACGAACCTTGGTCTTCTTCACGATTCTCCTTTGTCTTCAGCCAGCCACGAACCTTGGTCTTCTTCACGATTCTCCTTTGTCTTCAGCCAGCCACGAACCTTGGTCTTCTTCACGATTCTCCTTTGTCTTCAGCCAGCCACGAACCTTGGTCTTCTTCACGATTCTCCTAAGTCCCAGCGACTCGGACCCCTACGGGCTCCTCCTGGGGGGGTCTCGGGTTTCCAGGGTGAAGACGCCACCAGTCCGCTCCAGCTGAGTGCCGCCTCCCGGCTTATTAACTCCTGTGGACGCTGTCCACCTCAGCCGGCCCAAGGGTCCACTATTGACTTTACTCATAACATAACAGTTTGCAAAGGCCATGGACTCGGCGGACTCCGCTCCTATGCAGGCCATCCCTGGCATGGCCCAAAGAATCCAGCAGCAACAGCAATGTCTGGAAGTCTTGGCTGCTACGGTGGATCGCCTAGCCAGTCGCTTGGACGCCAATCCTCCACCGCTGGCACCACCCCCGCCTCCACTGGCGGTTCAAGCTCCCGCACAGACTCAGCTTCCAGCGCCTACTCGATACTCCGGGGATGCCAGATCGTGCAGGGCGTTTTTGAATCAGTGCTTCATCCGCTTCACGTTGCTACCAGGGCAGTTCCCGTCTGATGCCGTCAAGGTAGCATATATTTTGTCTCTGCTCGATGGGAGGGCTATGCTATGGGCCTCTCCCATGTGGGAGAAACAGGACGCCATGCTGCATAACTTGCAGGATTTCGTGACTCACTTCAAACAGACTTTTGATGAGCCAGCTCGTGCTACCACTGCTACCACTGAAATTCTACAGCTACGACAAGGATCCCGCTCTCTGGCGGAGTACGCTATTGAATTTCGTACTCTGGCGATGGAACTCGGCTGGCAGGATGACTGTTTGCGGGGTATTTTCCTGGAAGGTCTTGCAGGTCGTATCAAAGACGAGCTGATGGCTCGCGACCTGCCCCTCACTCTGAACGGGGTGATAGACTTGGCCGGGAGGATTGACCGGCGATTGCAGCAACGAGCTAAGGAGGGTCGAGTTCCTCGTCGGCCTGTCTCATTGGCACCCTCCTTCTCCAGGTCTCTGACCGTACCTCACAAGACACCATCAGCCTCCCACAGCTCCTCAGAGGAACTTATGCAGCTTGGACGGGCACCGCTAACCGAGGAGGAGAAGACACGACGCCGCACTCTGGGCCTGTGCTTATACTGCGGCACTAAGGGTCATTTCCTGGGTCAATGTCCTGCGAGACCGGGAAATGCTCGAGTCTAGGGAGAGATGAGGAGGTTCCCCTAGGCTATGTTCATGCTACTCCTCAATGTACAGTTCCTATAACGCTGGAATATCCAGGTGGCTCCTTGCAGACTCTAGCTTTCATTGATTCCGGAGCCGGAGGGAACTTTATCTGGAGAGAACTGGTACACCAATTAGGACTACCTACTAAGCGCCGGATACCTCCGTTACGGGTTACCTCTATCCGGGGAACCCCTCTACCTGGATCCATTTCTGAAACCACGATGCCTCTCACTTTACGGACGGGAGTGCTTCACACTGAGACAATCTCCTTTTTGCTACTGGATAAATCGGTGCACCCTGTGGTCCTGGGACTCCCTTGGTTGCAACAACATGCTCCGGTGATCCATTGGGACTCTCTCCAAATTGCGCAATGGAGTCCTTCCTGTTTCCAGAATTGCCTGGATCCCGTTCCTAGACCGGAGATATTACTCTCTCACTCTGCCCTGGACCTTCCTTTGCCGTACCAGGATTACGCTGACGTGTTCTCCAAACAAAAAGCTGAACTGCTTCCATGCCATCGGCCCTTCGACTGTGCCATTGATTTACTACCTGGTTCCACTCCCCCGCGGGGTAGGGTATACCCTCTTTCTCTGCCAGAAACCCATGCAATGTCAGACTACATTACGGAGAATCTTGCCAAAGGGTTCATTCGCCCTTCGCACTCTCCTGCAGGAGCAGGATTCTTTTTTGTGTCCAAAAAAGATGGCTCCCTCCGGCCGTGTATAGACTATCGAGGTCTGAACTCCATCACTAAGAAAGATCGCTATCCCTTGCCTCTGATCCCAGAACTGCTCGATAGACTTCAGGGGGCCAAGATCTTTACAAAATTGGATTTACGTGGAGCATACAATTTGGTTCGTATTCGTCCCGGTGACGAGTGGAAGACAGCGTTCAACACGCGAGATGGACATTACGAATACTTAGTAATGCCTTTCGGCTTATGTAATGCCCCTGCTGTCTTCCAGAATCTGATGAATGAGGTACTCCGAGAGATGCTTCATTCTTTCGTCATAGTGTACCTTGATGACGTTCTGATCTATTCCCAAGATCTCTCCTCCCATCGCCAACACGTCAAACAGGTCTTACAGGCTCTAAGAGACAATCATCTATACGCTAAATTTGAAAAATGTCAGTTTGAGCGCGAGTCGCTTCCGTTCTTGGGATATATTGTTTCCTCGTCCGGTTTCCAGATGGACCCAGAGAAGGTGGCGGCCATTGTCAAATGGCCTCGCCCGTCTGGCCTGAAGGCGCTACAGCGATTCCTTGGATTCGCCAATTTTTACAGGCATTTTATACCACATTACTCCCAGAAGGTAGCTCCTCTCACGGCGCTTACTCGCAAAGGGGTTAACGCTCACGATTGGTCCACCACCGCCTCGGCTGCCTTTGAAGACTTAAAACAAGCATTCCTAGATGCTTCCTGCCTACGACACCCAGATCCACAACGACCCTTCATCCTGGAGGTCGATGCCTCGAATCTGGCTGTTGGAGCGGTGCTCAGTCAACACGATACTTCGGGCAAATTGATGCCATGTTCTTACTTCTCTAAAAAGTTTTCGCCTGCTGAATGTAACTATGGCATCGGAGACAAAGAACTCTTAGCCATCAAGTTGGCCTTCGAGGAGTGGAGGCAATGGCTGGAGGGGGCTAATCATCCGGTGACAGTGTACACTGATCACAAAAATTTATTGTACTTGGCCCAAGCTCAACGACTAAACTCGCGGCAAGCAAGATGGTCACTCTTCTTCAGTCGTTTCAATTTCATCCTCAAGTTTCGACCAGCTGAGAAGAACGTTCGAGCCGATGCTCTATCTCGTACCTATCAGCCGGAAGAAGAGGACGACTCTCCACGAACCATCCTGGATCCTGCCTGTGTTCAAATAGCTACCACTTCCATTGCTTCCTCAAATAAGACTACCGTTCCTAAGAGGCTTCGGAGGAAAGTCTTGTCTTGGGGCCATGACTCCTTGACCGGGGGACATGCTGGTAGACTAAGAACATTGGATCTTATAAATCGTTTCTATTGGTGGCCTGGTCTTCGACGTGATGTTTCCCTTTACGTGAATTCTTGCCCCACTTGCGCCCTGCAGAAACCGCTTAATGGCCCTCCGAGAGGGTTTCTACAACCGTTACCTATACCCACGGAACCCTGGACACATATTGCTACTGATTTTATGGTGGAACTCCCGCCTTCGCAAGGCAAGACTGTGGTATGGGTCACGGTGGACCGCTTCTCTAAAATGGCTCACGTTGTGCCTTTGCCCAAATTACCTTCCGCCACTGAACTGGCTTCTCTGTTCACACACCATGTATTCCGTATTCATGGTCTGCCTCAGGACATTGTATCTGACAGAGGCCCTCAATTCACAGCCAGGTATTGGAAAGCCTTATGCAAAAAATTTAAGATCCAGCTGAGTTTCTCCTCCGCTTTCCACCCGCAAAGTAATGGGCAAACAGAACGCATGAATCGTTCATTAAAGTTGTTCCTACGAGCGTTCATTAACCACAAACAAGATAATTGGGTGGAGCTTTTGCCTTGGGCAGAATTCGCCTATAATAATCAAATACATACGGCGACGGGGAAATCCCCTTTTCAAATTGTGTACGGTAAACAGCTCAAACCACCGTTACCTCTACCAGTACCAACCTCCTCACCAGCTGCTCAATTGACCGCGGACCAATTGAGTAAACTTTGGTCCTCTACTCAACACCGACTTCAGAAAGTCGCACGCACTTCTAAACGCTACTATGATCGACACCGAAAACCGGCATTCGCTTTTTTCCCAGGCGATCGAGTGTGGCTTAGTACAAAGAACATTCATCTGAGGCAACCTTCCAAGAAGCTCTCACCCAAGTTCTGTGGCCCTTTCCGCGTTGCAGAGAGGGTAGGGCTGGTCTCTTACCGTCTACGACTCCCAACCACTTTACGCATTCATGATGTCTTTCACGTCTCCCTCTTAAAACCAGTGATTCTTTCCAGATTCCACCCCAGGCCTCTTGAAGACGCTTCCATCACTACGGATGAGGATCCTACGTTTCAGGTACGAGAGGTCCTGGATGCTCGCTTCGCCAACAGACGTTGGGAATATTTGCTAGCCTGGGAAGGTTGTGGAGACGAAGACAATACGTGGGAGCCTGCCCGCAACATCTTGGACAAGACTCTTCTGCAGCAATATCATCTGGACCATCCTGACAGGCCGAGCCCTCTGAAGAGGGGGCGTAAAGGGGGGGGGTACTGTTGCAGTCCCGGTCGCTAGGCTAGCGACCGGGTCCTTACCTTTCTCCTGCCTCCCCCGGTCTCGCTGCAATCCGTTGCTCCTGGGGCCTGCAGGGCCGCATGGCAGAGTCTCTCTCCACGTGGAGACGCTGCCGAAGGACGATTCTGACTCCTCCCACTGCCAGGCAACGCGCGCGCGTGAGCAGGGGGCTCTTAAAGGTCCAGCACCCGGAAGTGCTGAACTGCCCTGTTCCTGACGTCAGACGCTGGCTGGCTATTTAAACCATCGTCTGACTTCCTTGCTTTGCCTTTGCAACGAGGTCGCTCTCCTGAGTGCTTAGTTGCTTCCCAGCGTTGCTTTCAGCCTTGGTTCCTGCTTGTTCCAGCCGTGCCTTGCTTCCAGCTCTGGTTCCTGCTTGTTCCAGCCGTGCCTTGCTTCCAGCTCTGGTTCCTGCTTGTTCCAGCCGTGCCTTGCTTCCAGCTCTGGTTCCTGCTTGTTCCAGCCGTGCCTTGCTTCCAGCTCCGGTTCCTGCTTGTTCCAGCCGTGCCTTGTTTCCAGCTCCGGTTCCAGCTTGTTCCAGCCGTGCCTTGCTTCCAGGTCAGGTTCAGTTTGGTCCTGCTGTGCCTTGGCTCCAGCTCTGGGCTCCACTTGCTGTCTACATATCCTGACTCCAGCTCCGGTTCCTGATTCTCCTTTGTCTTCAGCCAGCCACGAACCTTGGTCTTCTTCACGATTCTCCTTTGTCTTCAGCCAGCCACGAACCTTGGTCTTCTTCACGATTCTCCTTTGTCTTCAGCCAGCCACGAACCTTGGTCTTCTTCACGATTCTCCTTTGTCTTCAGCCAGCCACGAACCTTGGTCTTCTTCACGATTCTCCTTTGTCTTCAGCCAGCCACGAACCTTGGTCTTCTTCACGATTCTCCTTTGTCTTCAGCCAGCCACGAACCTTGGTCTTCTTCACGATTCTCCTAAGTCCCAGCGACTCGGACCCCTACGGGCTCCTCCTGGGGGGGTCTCGGGTTTCCAGGGTGAAGACGCCACCAGTCCGCTCCAGCTGAGTGCCGCCTCCCGGCTTATTAACTCCTGTGGACGCTGTCCACCTCAGCCGGCCCAAGGGTCCACTATTGACTTTACTCATAACATAACACTGCTGAAGAACATTAATAATAATGTACTTGCAGATGGCAAAATTTAAAGTTTTACTTCTCAATCGAGGATAATGGTCTGAAAAATGAATTTAACATTTAGTCTGAATTGGAGTATTGTATATATCATATTTTTAATCTCCATTGTGTACAATTGATGAAGTATTGTAATGGGACAATCTATAAAAGCCTTAAATTATTTAGAAGTTATGTTTAAAAGAGGAACAGATAAACTGGTCCTATGATTTATTTTTTTTATTTCTCATGCTAAGAGGTATGTGATAAGTGTTTTTAATTCATCATTCCTTCAAAACCTTTATAAACCTAACCTTTGCATACTTTGTCTAGTGATGCGCAAAACAACTGAGTTCAAATTAGAATAAGATTTCAGTAGTATTTTCATTAAAAAAAAAAAAAAGATGGTTGTGAGTGAGATCCATAGGAAAATGTCAGGTTGCCTGGTATGGATCTCAAACAGATCAGGGAGATGTGATATGCAGCAGATTTTATGGGGATGTTCCAGAGGATTTCTGCAGATCCACTGTGAATTTGCTGAAAGCTTAATTTCTTAAAAAAAAAAAAAAAAAGTTCATAAATCACTTGTATGGGTCATCAGAATTCTCACACACTACACAATTAGTTCACAAGCATTTTGAAATCCAATATTTTGTTAGTATATTAGATAACATGAAAGTGAATAAATATATTACAGAAATTGTGCAGTGATGCCAAAACAAATTTATGTAGTTTCTGCTGTTGGAAACAAAATAGTATTTTTTTTCACATTTACTTTTATCAAGAAAGCTTACTGATGCAAATGTGTAATGAATCAACTCTTCTAATGAATCCTCATCCATCTTTAAAGTGATCAGCCTTTTTTTTTTTTTTTTTAGCTATTTGCTACATTTTTTAAAATTCTGTCACTTTTTTTTATAAGTATGTTACATGTTGCGTTCATAGTCAACTCAAAATAATTCCTTTCTTAATGGCCATATTCAAAATTCCATAAATAGATTTCATGATCTATATTTTTAATTCAGATGGTGTAGAAAACTACAAAAATCATGACTTTTCTCAAATTGTTCTTCCTGGTCCTAAAAAAAAAAAAAAAAAGCTGATTGAAATGTAGCAGAATCTGTTTTAGTCAGCTTAAGAATGTAGCCCTGCATTGTTCATGCATGTCTTATTGTCCTCAAACCAAAAAAGGATTGATTGATACATAGTAAAACTGCTCTGTCGCTTTAATTACTGCATTCCAGCAATACTCCTTTTTGCCTTATTGTGCCATATTCAAAATATCAACCCCAGTTGTATTATCTAATATATGTGTCTTGGTTATAGACTAACTTGCTGTAACATGCCTTGATTTAAAAAAGACTAGGAAATTTAGATAATTTCTTTCAGATTATGTGCGTGCCTTGATTAACAAAAAGGCTAGGAAACACAAGTTTTTTTGTGCCTTGATTTAAAAACAAAAGATGAAGAAAGGTAGGACATTTTTAGCATAAATGTGTGCCTTCAAAACCAAAACTGAGGCCAATGCAAAAAAACTCACGCTGAAAGCGGGTGCTGTGTATTCAGCGCCCGCTTTCATAACGCGCCCCCAGGCACGTCTCCTGGGGGCGAGATGCAATATTTAAATTAGGGCTCGCGCTGTCAAGGAGGCATTAAGGGCGATTGTGTGCCCCTAGCACCTCATTAACAGCGCATGCTGGAGAGAGGTCTACTGTCGGCTGTCCGCCAGTTAAGAAAAAGGATGAATTTATCAGCATACCATTTTCCTAACCGGCGCACATGCAGGGGTTAGGAAAATGGACGCTGAATCAGCGTCTATTCTCCCAACCTGACTACCGGCAACAGAAGGAGTGTATAAAATCAATATTAAAGTGTCGGGCACTTAATATTAATTTTTTCACTCCTTCACTTATTGCGGATTGGTCCCTTTACTGTCACATGTCAGTGAAAGGAGCAATCACCTTTCAGAAGGCTGTCCTGAAAGGGGATTGGTCCTTTCACTGACAAATATTTAATATTGATTTTATACACTCCTTCTTGTGCCAGTAGTCGGGTTCGGAGAATGGACGCTGAATTAACCAGCGTCCATTTTCCAAACCCCTGCCAGTGCTTTTTTTAAAACTTTTTTTTTTTAAATTATTTTTTTAAATAGTTGTTCCTCCCACTTAATATCCCAAGGATATTAAATAGGAGGCAGTACAGAAAAGCAGATTTTTCTGCTTTTCTGTACTAGTTTTAGTAGCGCTCAGCAATTAACGCCTGCTCCGGGCAGGCTTTAATTTCTGATCACTAAAATGTGCGTCCTAGACGCACATTCACATGCAAATGCATGTGATGAGCGCTATTAGTTTCACTCCACATTGGATGTGCATTGTAGAGGCGCTAATCCCCTTGTTGCATAAGGGGATTAGTTAGCGCCTCTACAACCCGCGTCCAACTGCAGGTTATTCAGTGCACTGGGCTCAGCGCACTGTATTGCATCGGCCCCTAGGAAAGTTAGGTAATTTCTTTTAAAAGTGAATTTTAAAAGCGATGCATGCTCAAATAGCACTTATTCGTGCTGCTGCTATTATATAAACCTCGTAAATACACGCATAAGTACCGGTGCACAAGTAACTTTGCTCGTGTAAAAAAAAAAAGACGGATATGGGATGGGTCAGGGGTGGGACAAATATTCACATGCATGAATCCTGATTTTATAACCTGTAAACAGAGCACACATAGGCTGTTACCTACACATATATACCTGATAAAGAGCAGAAGTAAAAAATAAAACTCTTTAAAGCCAAAATCTGTTTGGGTGAATGGTCTGGGTAAACTGGGGGGGACTGCAAATTGAAGAACCAGAGGGGTCTGGATGACCTAGAGATAGACTGGGTATACTGGTTGACTAATTAATAAAACTGGTCATTTTCTTCACACGTACTTGTGCATGTATAAGCCGACAAGCCCTAAGAAAAATAAACAAATAACGTTACCTCATGTAACTGCTTAAAATTTGGAGCACACAATTACTTGCTGTTATATTTGGCCAGCCGCGGGTAAGCCCACAACCGGCTACAGTCAGCGACGAGGCCCCACAGTGGTTGTGGCTCTGACGCCACTTAGATGCTGCCATTCTCTGGCCCCTCCCCGGGGTTCTCCTAGGAGCGTACCAATCCTTAGTGCCTGTGGTGGGAAATGCCTCGTGGTGCCTTCTGATGACTCACCAGCCAGGAGGTATTTAAGGGCCTCAATTGCTGCCAGCCACTGCCTCAGCAATCGTTCTACTGCCTAGAGCAGTGCGTACTGCTTCTGCATTCCTGAGTTCCAGCCTTGCTTTGCCCAGCCTGCCTCATCCAGCCTTACCTTGCCCAGCTCATCTTGTCCAGTATCTCGTCTGCCTTCATCCATCCTTTGGCCTGACCTCCTGGTACTGACCCTGTTGCCTTGGAGCTGACCATGCTTGCCTCCCAACCAGACCTGATCATTGCGTTGAACCTGGCTATGCTTGCTTGCCACCTTTGCCCTATTTCTGGGATCGCCAGTCTTCTGCCTGTCCTGATCCTGGCATGCCCTTGGACCCTTGCTCATCCTACCGCCATGGGAACCCGCCTAAATTCTTCCGGATGCCAGAACCCAAGCGCTCAACCTGTGGCAGAGGTGGCTGTTACAGGTGAAGCTCCAGTCTATCTTGATTCAGGACATGTTTGCCAGTTGTAGGCAAAAGCCTCCTAGGTTCGCCTATGAGGCTGCTTCAATTAAACCACAGCAGTAAGGGCTCACTCCCACTCCACTCATCACACATGCACTAGGCATTTTTTATACAATGCACATGTACTTGTGTGGATGATATAAAATTCTAGTGCACATGTGCTCGCACCCACATATGCACTTGTATGAGCACTTGCACACTCGCTTTAAAGTTACCATCCCTGTCTGTGCGTGTGCCTTGATTAAAACCACAACTAGGAAAGGTAGGTAACTTATTTATATTGTGTGCCTTATTTTAAAAGACTAGAAAAGGTAGGTAATTTCTCTTAGTGTCTCTTTCCCTCCCACTTATCTCAATTCCCTCTCACTCCTAAGCTCATTCTTTTATTTATAATCTCTTTTGCCCTATAACAGGATGAGAGTTTTTCACACAAAAATGTATCAGATTTATCTAAAACAGGAGAGTGACCTAACACTTATCGTTAAAATTAATTGTTCCCTTTTAGGTCACTGCCAAATTAAAATGAAATACACCATATACATTTAAAGAACTCTGATTTACACATCCCAACTCCTATAACAACCTAAATTAACTAAGAACTCAACAATACAAAAACAGCCCGGCAATGGGACGGGGCCTTCCAGTCTTTTGCACCAAATGCCACATGCAAAAGGTTGTATGTGTACACCTGGCGCAAAGAGTTCCTGTCTCTGAAAATGAGTCTGATCTATGGAAACTAGAGTGATAGACCTAGAGGAGCTGAGGCAGACAGAGAGGTATATAGAGGAGACCTTCAGGGATGTAGTAGCCAACTCCATTTTGGCACTCCCCATGCTGCTTTAGAGGAGTAAGGTCTCCTCCTGGTCATAGAGTATCACCCTAGTGTAGCAGGAAATAATCTTGTAGCAAGGAATTGCCCTCCAGTTGATGCATTATCCTTTCACACTGAGGATGAGAATCCAAGGAGTGCCCAGGAAGCAAGGGTTAGGTCAGCCATCATAGTTGGTGATTCTGCTATTAGGAATGTAGATGGCTTGATGGCTGGTGGATGTGAGGATCACTTGGTAACTTGTCTGCCCTGTGGAAGGTATTGGACCTCATGTGTCTTCTTGATAAGATTATAGTCAGTGTTGGGAAGGAGCCAGCTGTCGTGGTACATGAGGACACCAACAACATAGGAAGGTGTGCGAGGGGAGATACTGGAAGCCAAATTTAGGCTCTTAGGTACAAAATTGAAATCCTGAACCTCCAGAGTAGCATTTTCTGAAATGCTCCCTATTCTACACGCAGGATTTCAGAAGCAAGCAGAGCTCCCGAGTCTTAATATATGGATGAGACGATGTCACAGGGAAGAGGGCTTTAGTTTTCTTAGGAAATGAGCAATATTTTGGGGAAGGGGGAGCTATTTGAAAAGGATAGATTCCAGCTTAACCAGGGTGGAACCAGGCTGCTGGTGGTAACCTTAAAGAGAGAAACAAACTTTTAAACTAGAACATGGGGGAAGGCTGACAGCCACTCAGCAGGGCATGGTTCAGAGGGCAATATTTTCAAAGGATATTAAAATCACAGAGGAGTTAGGGCATCCCAATAGAGATGGGTAGATGGGTAGCCCAAATGCCTATATGTAAGGAACCATCTAGCTAAAAGATTCAGAATTACCCCTTCAACTGATAAGCAGATTGTTAATACAAACAAAAAACATACTTTAAACATATCTGTATGCTAATGCCAGAAGTCTAAAACATAAGGTGGGAGAGTTAGAGTGTATAGCACTGAATGAAGTGATGGACATAATTGGCATCTTAGGGAATTGGTGAAAAGAGGATAACCAATAGAAGGGAATTAGTGGATGTAGTGTATACCCTATGAGAAACTCCTGAGAATTAAAATTCACAGGATAAGATGCAATATCTTATTGTGGAATGCAAACTGGTGTTAAGATAGGAAACAGAAAATAGAACTAAATCATCAGTTTTTTCTCAGTGGAGAAGGGTAAACAGCGGCGTGACCCAGGTATCTGTACTAGGACTGATCCTTTTTAATATATATATAAATAAATAAATGATCTGGAGAGAGGAACAATGAGTGAGGTGATCAAATTGCAGATGACACAAAATTATTCACAGTTGTTAAATCACACAAGTTGATTATGGAAAATTGCAGGAGGGCCTTGCGAGCCTGGAAGAGTGGGCATACAAATAGCAGATGAAATTTAATGTGGACAAGAGCAAAGTGATGCACATGGGGAACAGTAACCTACACTGTAGATAAATGTGAGGTTCCATATTATTAGTTACTACCAAGGAAAAGGGTCTTGGTATCACAGTGGACAATACTTTGAAATCCTTAGCTGAGTATGTAGCAGCAGTCAAAAAAACAAACTATCAGGTTCATTCTTTATTCTGTGATGGGCCATAATCGCGTGCATTAGGGCCTTGTTGCATGCGATAAAGCCCTACTGCACGTGATAACAGTCGCATCGTGGTGATTAGGGGGAGGAGAGTGGGCGGGATTTGAAAGGGGTTATGGCCCGGCAGCGCTGCTGGTAATAATACTGTCCACATTGCTGCTGGCAGCATCGCAGGAAATACGGTAACACCACCTTTTCCTGTGGCACTATGGGGGCAATAGTGTGCGGCACAGGCACACCGTGGTGGGCAAAACTGCACCGCCATGATGTGGCTGGCTGCCCACTATTGCTTCCCTGCCCCTTTTTTTTTTCATGCCTCATCATTCTGCTATAAATATAGCAGAATGATGAGTCTAATGGAATGTTAGAAATTATTAGGAAAAGAATGGAGAAAAAAGGAGAATGTCATAAAACCTCTATTGCTCCATAGTGAGGTTGCACCTGAAGAACTGTGTGTAGTTCTGGTTGCCACATTTCAAAAAAGATATAGCTGAACTGGAAAAGGTACAGAGATGGGTAACCAAAATGATAAAGGGAATGAAATGGCTCCCTTATGAGGAAAATCTAAAGAGGTTAGGGTTGTTCAGCTTGGAGATGACTGAATGGGGGATATGATAAAGGCCTATTAAATAAGTGGATTAGAATGGGTAAATGGAAATTAGTTAATGTTTCAAAAAAAATATAAATATTAGAGGACAATCTATGAAGTTAGTAAGTAACACATTCAAAACAAATGAGAGAAAATTATTTTACTGAACACAAAGTCCGGAATTTTTTTCTGGATGCGTATATTGTCCAACTATAATGAAGTATTTTTACACCTGATTATCTGGTGTAAGTGATATTAAACATGTTTATTGTGTAGTACACTCTTTCTCACGTTAACCACTCTATATCAATGTTGGGACTATTGGTGCATATGATAAACATAAATTCAGATACTAAGTAAGTCCACTTTTCTCTCTAACAATCGCAAGACACCATGAGTGTAATAGAATTTTGTGAGACCATCATATTAGGCTTCATCGTGTAGTATTCAAACTTTAGGACTCGGCCTTTTATATAATCATCGGTCATGTTTATAAATAGTCCAACTTTCCACTTGCATGTGAATCCTTACATTTTTTTAATTTTTTAATTGCTATTTTAATCTATAAGTGTATTAAAAATTTCCTTGATTCTTTGAGATGAATTATAATTTTGCACTTATCTGCGAGTTCAAACACCCCATATTCCTTACTCATACAGAAGCCATCTTGTCAAAAAGCCCGACACAGGACCGTGTTTCAAACCTGCGTCCTTTCTTAAGGGCTCGAAATCAGCGTCTGTAAAATGAATAATGTTAAATGATAACACCATATACATTCTTAATGTGAGCAATTAATTGGCATGTACTCAGACTCCTTTATAATGATTATCTCTATCATTCACAAGGTAAAATGCTTACTGTTTGGAAGATAACTCAACAATCATTTTTGCAGCTTGGAGTTCCTTTTCCGGCTGGTGAACCAGAACTCCCTGCAAGTCGGAAAAGGAACTCCAAGCTGCCAAAATGATTGTTGAGTTATCTTCCAAACAGTAAGCATTTTACCTTGTGAATGATAGAGATAATCATTATAAAGGAGTCTGAGTACATGCCAATTAATTGCTCACAATAAGAATGTATATGGTGTTATCATTTAACATTATTCATTTTACAGACGCTGATTTCGAGCCCTTAAGAAAGGACGCAGGTTCGAAACACGGTCCTGTGTCGGGCTTTTTGACAAGATGGCTTCTGTATGAGTAAGGAATATGGGGTGTTTGAACTCGCAGTGTGGCAAAGCTAACTCTAAGTTGTATGATCTGGGCATGGAAGCAAGGCTGAGTGGCACAAAGTCTCCCAAGGTGCTGTTACGCTTGCTGGCTGCAGGAACCTGCCTTACCAGGTCGGTCGGGCCAGCCAGCCCTGGGCCTCCTAATTGTGGCAGGGAGCTGCCGCTGATCCCGCGAACCTCAGCCGCCAGCCACTGCCGCAGGATCTCTCCTCTTCACAGCTGGAACGCAGCCGACACTGGCACAACTCCTAGCGGCCTGAACTGATTTCCTCACCTGGCGTTCCTCTCTTCATCATTTAAAGGGCCCGTGGCGGGAAAGTGCACATGGCCCTTTCCAATGACATCACCATCAGAGGACTATATAAGGCTGGCCCCTGCTTTCAGCCTTTGCCTTGGCAATAGGTCTTCTCACTCCTGCGTTCCTTCCTTCGTTCCTTGGACTGATCTTGGTCATGACCTTTGCCTGGAAACCTGACCATGAACTATGCCACCTACCATGACCCTTACCTAGAAACTTGACCACGAACTACACCGCCGACCACGGGCTACACCGCCCATCACGACCTTTGCCTGGAACGTGACCATGAGCTATGCTGTCTGCCATGACCCATGTCTGGATCCTGACTTCGAGCTTCACCACCTGTGCCTGACCTAGTCCTGCACCATGGTGTCTTCTCTTCCTTCTGGACATCCATCTCTATAGAGGCTCCATGTAAATCCAGCTGGCCCTGCACCCAAGGGCTCAACCTAAGGGGAATATGGGCTGGTAGTAGTGAAGCTACAACGGGATCTCTGCCTTCCATCAGCCTTGCCTACAGACATGAAGACTTGTGGGGCTCCTTCCTACAGGTAGCACCAACTATCCCTCTGTCCAAGGGTCCACTAGCATAACAGGAACAGGGTGGAATTTAGATTTTCTTGTAGAATGGGCTTTCCAAATGAAAATCATAACTCATTCAGTAGATGGCAGTGATTTATCTAATGTTTGCAGTGTGGTTTTCCTGGAAAGTGGTGAGGGCTGCTTCATTTAGAAACCATTTCCCATATTATTTAGCTAACCTCAGGCTGTTCATCCCCTGATTTTCTGGTTTTGCATGAAATATCTCACACTACTCATCATATTCTAGACATCTCGCACTACTACTTATCATATTCTAGACATCAAAATGGTTAGTCTTGAACATTTTTTGATTTATGACTATTTTGTCCTTCAGAATGAAGGCTTTTTTGGACAAAATACTGCCCCACTATCAATCATTCTCAATGGGGTGGGAGAGCCAGGCTGAGATTTTAGGAAGAAAGGAAGAACTGTGGAACAGGTGCCACAATGTCCTGGTAGTGAAACTGGTGTCTTTTATTGACTTTTTTCCAAATGTTAGTTCTGGAACAAAATACTCCAGTATAACAAATCGAGAAGAATACAAGTCTGGAAAGAACACCTCAAGGCTCCAAAAGAGGGCACCAGCAACAGTGACATGAACCCTTAAGGGCACCTCAAGTGGCAAACTGGAACCCAACATGGCATTAGCATCCTAAGGCAGCATGAAGGTGGATCAAAGCAGACAAGCTGCCAGAAAAAAACCTCAAGGTAGGCACTGATAAAGGGGCCAAGCAGTACAAACAGTGGCATCAAGACTCCAAAGGATCATGAGAGGTGCAAAGTGGCCCCTCCCTCCAGACCGCCAAGGTTTACTTTCTAGGGTGTGACAGCAAAGGACATTGGAAAAGAGAACTGCAAGGTTCGAGGCCTGGGCACAGAAGCAAGACTGAGCGGTATATAGAATCCCAAGGTGCGGGGTCATATTTGGATTCTCTTGTGGAATGGGCTTTTCAAATGAAAACGGTTTCTCTAATGATTATGGTGCGGTTTTCCTGGAAAGTGATGAGGGCTGCTTTATTTAGAAACTATCTCCCATATTATTTAGCTGATCTCAGGCTGTTCCATAACCAGTTTTTTTTTTGTTTTTGTTTTGCATGAAATCTCTCACACTACTATGTTATCACATTCAGAACATATTTTTACTTATGCCTCTTTTTGTCTTTCAGAATGATGACTTTTTTTGGACCAAAAAAACACCCCAGTATAATCAGTTATTCTCAATGGGGTAGGAGAAGCAGGCTAAGATTTTAGGAGGAAAGGAAGAACTATGGAAGTTACAGGTGCTACTGTAGTCAAACTAGTGTCTTTTATTGACTTTTTTCAAATTTTTGTTCTGAGGAAAAAAAACACCCCAGTATAACAAACCAAGAAGAAAACAAATGGGGAAAAGACACCTCCAGGCTCCAAAAGAGGGCCCTAACAGTGACATGAACCCTTGATAGCATCACAAGTGGCAAACTGGCACCCAAAGTGGCAATAGTACCCTAAGTCAGCACTACTTTTTGGGTTCTAGCCACTTTGCCTTTCCCTATCCCTGATAGGATTTATTCTGTCACTGGGATGTGAGGATTAAAATGATTTAATATTTTGCAATGGTATCATAATGCCCACTGACTGTGCCAGTGCCACACTGATTTGTATGCATGGGCAACACAGAGACACTGCTGCACTGTCACACTGCTGGAACTTGTTCTCTAACTCTGAAAGGCTGCACAACACAGCTTGGTATGATTTACTCTCTACCCAGCCCTCAGTGCTCCCTTTGTACCTACTGCCCATTGCCCAGGCAGAGACAAAAATCAGTACCAGTTCTGCAACCAGCTCGTCCGCCTGTAGTTACCACAAAGCCTTGCTGCTTTCCACTTTTGCGTGACTGACTGGCACAGTGATAAATTGTAAAGTGGGCAGCAGCAAAAAAAAGTTAATTGGGAAAAGTTAAACTTGTACTCGGAGAGCTCAAATAGCACTTCCAGACAATGACTTCAGAATGCATGCACAGCAAAACTCTGACATGATCAGTCTTCAAGATCAGCGTGACAGTACCTGATGCACTGGGATACATCATCACTGTTGTCTTCTTGACAACACATCTGGCCTACCCAGGTCTCCTTACTTTTTGCTCTAAACTTTGTATCAATTTCTAACTGTACACCTGTTGTTCTCCCTATGATTTCTATGAGTCCATTGACTATAATGGCTTATAGAAATCATTGGAATTCAGCCAAATGAAACAAATAAGATTTATTTAAGTCATTTGTTTTGTTTTAGGGCCCCAGGAAAGAAACAAATTGGTCCCTATTTGTTTCATTTTTCTATTTTATTGTAAACGAATGCATATGCCTACTTGGCAGCTTCAGCCAGATGCCCCTAAAGTAGTGGCAAGCCAAACATGACACCATGTCAGGTACTTTGCTCTTTAAAGTGAAATGCTGTATTGAAATGCCACAGTGAATGTACAGAGAGAAATAATTTGTTTTTCCTTCTTATAAACTTTGTTTTATCTGCCACTATAATAATTAAAAAAAAAAAAAAGGCAGCTTCTACGAGACTCATGATTAAATGTGATCTGAAGCATTACAAATTTAATATGTTTACAATGGTGCATGGGTGTTCTGAGTAGTCTTACTACTGATATGATCATTCTGGCTTTATTCTGCATTTAAGTGATACTTAGGTGATGTATGAAGCAATATTCAATTGAAAATGTGAATGCTTTCTTGATTTACTCATAAGCCTACATATGCATATATGTTGCATGGTAGAATTACATGTATGTTATTAAATATATTCATCATATCCATGTATTATAAAATATTCTAGCAAATATGCCAGTTGCCATATACATGTGCAGTCTGAAAATTATCCTTCCTGGGAATAGCCAGTACTTACCTGTTATGGCCCCGGAGTCCGGGAAACAAACTTGGGGAACGGCATGGGACTGTAAGGCAGGACCCGGAGCAAGACAGGGACCATTCTTCTGTCCAACCAGCCCCCTGCCTCGCAGGTTGAGCTCTTGTGTTCTGGGGCCAGTAGGTTTCTATGGTGGTAGTACATCATACTGGTGAGTCCACACAGGCAAGGCTTGGACAAGGCAGGCTAGAGACCAGACTTGGCAGGCTGGATAAGGCAAACTTGTCAAGCAGAACAAGGCAAGGCTGGATACTAAGCAGGACCTAGAACTAGACAAGACAAGGGTGAAACAAAGCAAGGACAGGACTCTGGTACAGGTAGGACAAGACCAGCAAGGCACACAAGGAAAACTAAAGAACACAGAAGCCCAAAGGCTGAAAGGCTTGGAACAGACAGAGTAGGCCCGAATGCCCCAAGACAGAATTCAAGAAAGAATAGGCCAAAGGCCTCACGATAGAGAAAAAGGCAAGATATGCTAGAGGGCAAGGCAGAAGAAGGGTAAGGTCATGGAGCCAGAAATGACAGCATGAGAAGACAAGGCTACTATTTCAAGATGGATTTACATAGAGCTGGGACTTGGGCATGGCAAGGGCAGTGAGAAAACTTGGCAAGACTTGTGACGAAGCATACTGAGGGCCTTTTCTGGTGGGGAGGTGTCATGAAGGTAGGATAAGGCAGGATTTCACCTGATATACAAAATTTACCACTGCACAATAGCAGCATGGGATGTATTTACTCTTTAGGATTTTACCAGGTACTTGTGACCTGGATTGGCCATTGTTGGTAATTGCAAAATGCCCAGCTCATGTTTCTTGTTACCTAGGAAATAATAGAATTAGTAAATCCCCAGATCAATTAACAACACAGTCTATCTATCTATCTCCCATTTTTGAAGATGGTGCCAGCCGTCCATTGCTCCTACCATGTGGCAGGGGCCGGCCAATGGCACCAGTAGTCCCGTCACATGGTAAGGGCAAAGGGCCACTGGCGCCATTTTTTTTACTGGCAGCTGATGGCCCGAGAGCAGGAGATCGCTCCCTGGACCACCAGGGACTTTAGGCAAGTTTTGGGGAGGCGTCGGGAGGGTGGGGGATTGTAAATAATTAAATCTAAAAGATCGGGGTGGGCTTTTCTTTTTTGGATCGGGACAGCCGAAAAAAAATTGATCAGAACCGCGGGCAATGAAATTGCCAGTGGTTCTACAAAAACCAAACCGGAAACGATTGCTGGTATGATACACATCTCTAGTATGTAGGATAGTTACTTATACAGCCTATATTAGTTGTATATAGGTGAGAAAAACAGATTTGGTCCAGTTTATTTTATATATATATATATATATATATATATATATATAATTTTTTTTCTTTTTGAAACATGCAATTAAAACATATATATATTTTTAAATTGTAACAGCAAAAAAATGTGCTGTGCCTCAAGTCTTGAAGACATTACCCTAGGAACCTCCAGAAAATAACTCATTGCAGTAACATCTTCCATTTGAGTGATTTCTCAGTTTGTATGCTACAATAATTACTCACCCATGCCCTCTCTAAAATTTGTCTGAATTTGAACTATTCATCTTTAGGCTAATGTAATGAAGTGCACTAGGCTTTGTGCAAATGCTTTACTTAAGGCCTGCTCAGATTTTTTTGGCACTAAAATTATTTCCTATATAATGATTTTTCCTAAACAAAATATACGCTAAGTAGGAAGAATAAAGTAAGCTAATTTTAGTGCATTTTGAATGCTTATGAGCTGCCATTGAAATTACTGCCAATGCAGCAAATTAGACTAAGCATTAGCTTTTTTATTTTTGGGTTCTGAAACTTTATTTCAACTCAGGGGTTGAAGTATATTTTTAACTTCCATTTTCTTCTATGGAAAGTAAATGGAATTTAAAGAATCAGTCACCCACGGACGTGGAATCCCGAAGTTGGGGACCCCTGGACCCAGCTGGCTAATGGCTGAATATTGCCCCCATACCCAGTTTAGACTTTTATAAGTTGGATGTTTTCTATGTTTTGGTGCTAATTCTGCTGAGGCTCCCAGACCATTTGGAGAGACTTTGTATTGAGCTGTGCTGTTTCTTTCAACTGCTCTCTCTCTCCCTTCCCAGTAAGACTGTGACTCCACCCACCTATGACGCCATTGCAGGGCTCTCGGTGGAGATTGAGGATGCCAAAGCACCATGTGCTGTGGGCGGTGCACTTTTTTCATGTGCTAGAGCACACAAAAGGAGCTTACTCCTTCATTCACCCCTTCATGTGCAACCAAAGTGCCTTTGATATTTCTCACTAAAGTCAAGCTCAGTTATTAATCTTCTCTAGATTTTAAACTTTGGGGCCGTTACAATATTTGGTGTGTAGAAATTGGGTGCTCAATGTTGAGCTCCCGTTTTACTAACACACACCCAGCCATCTCTCCCCTGACCTGTGATGCAATATTTAAATGACGGGTCATGCTAAAAAAGAGGCGCTAGGGAAAACAGTGCATCCCTAGTGCCTCCTCAGCATCAGGTGCTCAGGAGAGGTGGCTGTCAGTGCGGATTGGGAAAAAACGGATGCTCAATACCTTTGACCTTTTTCGCCTGCAACGGGCACAATATTCATGCATAAGATACATGACCTGGACCATGCATCTTGTGCTTTTATATTGGTTGACCAGAATTACTATCGTTGTTTTTTTACCTGAGTCTTTTTCTTTTCTTTTTTTTACCGGAATCTGCTTTCTGTGGTTCCTCCTTCTTTGTATTGCGACAATACTTATAGGAGGAATAACAGAAATTAGGACTTCTTATTTTTATCAATGAGCCCTTGAGTGCGATATACATTTACGCCAACCCCAGGCTGATGTAAAATTTGCCACATTACAATGGGCATTTTGGCTGTGGGGGATATTTTTTGATTTGCGGGTATTAGCTAATAGCCTCAACTACATGGGATTTACATGTGATGAGTGCTATTAGCTATGTGGTGGACATTTTGGACATGCTAATCCCAGTATTGCATCAGGGTTATGGACGCACGTCCAAAACGTGGGTCCAATTGTGTGTAAAGCCGTCCGCTAGCCACAGTGCATGGTATTGCTTCAGCCCCTTTGGGAATAAAAAGTGAGTAGGTAGGGATTCAAGATGGCTGACAGGTGAGCATGGTGAGCTCACTTGGATTTCATGTTTCTGATTGTTACCTATGGGGCAGAAGAGGAAGCCAAAGCCTGAGACTCACCGTGCAATTCTGCCGATGCAACCCCTTCCAGGTCTGATGGATGCTCATGTTGTCAGTGGCCATTTTCCACTAGAAGTTACGCCTTTGGACAGTACAGGAGGAGGGTATATGTGCTCCTGTTTCCTCCAGGTTTTATGGCATGTTTGAGCCTGGTGGGTGGCCTCCTGAGAATCTCTCTGCAGTCCGAGCTTCCCTGGTCATGTAGGTCATGACGACTTCTGCAGGGAAAGTGAGGGGGAGATTGCTCAGCCGCATTGTCCAGTCAGAACATCACCGGAGGTGCAGGAGAGAGGCAAGCTTGCAGTATGGAGGTCAAGAGTGCCAGTGAGGTATTTCATGAGGTGCAGTGTATGTTTTCCATCCCCAATGCTGTACAATCACATTTCAGTCTGGTGAGACCAGCTCCCTTCACCCTTGAATTTATTTGGGATGCTAGATAGGGTCTTGGCAGCTCCATGTTTGTTGCAGTTGAATCCCTCCCTGTTGGGAAATGTGTGGATCTTGACAAATGGGTTCAGCTTTTAGAGAATTTCTCTGTAACTTTGAGTCAGCAAGTTTCTACAGTCAGTAGTAAAGAAGATCATGTTAAACTGGTTCAAGAGACTATTATTAAAGAGAACTCTCTTTTGTCAGCTAAGGTGCAGAAACTGGAGATTATGTTTAGGAGCAGAAATCTGTGTTTTAATTTTCCTGTTACGATTGATATCCTTCAGAGCGATGTTCAAAAGGTATTTTCTGAAAATATTACGTGTCCTCGAACAGTCTATTCTATTTCCAAAATATACTATCTCCCCTCTTATAAGAGAAAAGGAAGAACAGAAGGAGGATTTCAAGAATTATCACTAATCTCAAATGATGGGGCCAACTTGGATGTGTCAGCATTTCTTGAACTTCAGTTATTGAACTGGCTACCTCAGCTACCCTACAAATAACCCCAGGCCTGGATTTGTCAATAGGCACACTAGGCCTGTGCCTAGGACTGCAGTTATCTGGGGGCAGCAGGCTGACTGAAGATTTGTTGCCTTTCAGCTGTGCTGAATCTCACACAGCAGAGAAAAGACTTCTGTTTCCTGATCCAGCTCCTCTCTGCAGGCAGCATTCAGGGAACAGGACATCCTTAGCAGACAGAACTAAAGGAGATCATTCTGGGGAGATTAGGTTGGGGCTGAGTAGAGATCATTGGAGGGTAGGATGAGATGGGTATCAGCTGGGAGTGGGGAGTGTATGTCTGTGTGTATGAGAGAGAGGAACAAAGATAGGAGGGCAGTGTTTGTGTGTGTGAGAGAGAGAGAAGGGACTGATTCCAAATGTGTGTGTGTGTGTGCGCCATATTGGATGGAATGTTAGAGGGGAGGCAAGGAGAAGCAGGACATGAACATGATGGGGACACCTTCTCCTCTTCTCCCCAGCCACTGCAATTCCAATCCTCCCATCCTTGATCTTGGATTCTGCCACCCAGACCCTCAAACCTCCCTTCCTTCCATCCATCCTTCCTACCTCTCCCTTCTTCCCAGATCCTGGAACCCACTCCTCAACCCTTCCTACTCCCTCCTCTCCTTCCTCATTCCAAGAACCTGTCTCCTCCTCAGCTTCTCCGTTTCAGATTCCTAATCTTCTCAGTTCTCCCCATCCCTAGTTCTTTCCTTCCCCTTTTCTCTTCCTCCCTTCCTCTCCCCATCCCTGAGGTCTCCTCCCCTGTACTGATACCTGAGATCACTTTTCTTCACCCAATAAAACAAAATTAATTAAACTAATAATTAAAGTGTAAAATGACTTTATTTTTATAATGTAATATAAGAAATGGAAATGTTTTCCAATTTACTTCAGAATTTTTTAATTTGTGCCACAGAATATACCCCTCAACTGCTACAGGAAACTAGGGGTCTTAGACCTTCTGCTCCCCTTTTTCCAACTTTGGTGGTGGGGGGAGGGAGGGAAGTGGGGAGAGGAGGTAACAGCAGGGCTAGAGCACCAACAAGGCCAAGGGTGCCAAAACCCTAAATCTGTTACTAACACTGGCCTTAGAACCAGACAAAGATTGGTTGTTAAAACTTTTCTTTATGCACCCTTCTGAAACTTTATTACGTCTTAAAGTTGAAGTGTTTCCTGATGTTGCTAAACAAATTCAGAAAAGCAGAAAAAAAATTCTTATGTGACTGAGGGTTTTACAACTTAGGTGTATATTATTTTAATTTTTTTTTTTTTAAGATTCTTGTAAATGTTATATAAGATCCAGGGATGTCTCGTATATCTTTTTTGAACCTACCCAGTCAATTAAGTTTCTTAGTGAAAATATGTTCAGTCTGGGCATAATGTGATAGCTCCATCTTAGTTTTACCCTGGCTTTGCCAACTGTTCTAATTTAAATTTATGGGGCAGTAGTAACAGCTAATTTTTCTCTTATTTTTTTTAACTTTGAATTGTAGTATTAAATCCCTTCTAGTTTTGAGAACTGTAATATAGACTTAATCGAATATAATTATTTAAATTTTTTTCTTTTCTTTCTTCTATCTTTTCTTTCAATTCTAGTTTTCTTTTTCAACATATTGGCCTTGAAGTTGTAATTTTGACATATAGAAATGAGTAAACAATAAACCGCAAAGGTTTGGAGCAGTCACCCAAGATGTGTGATGGGGAACAGGTTCCTGTAATTTAGGGGAAGGGTAGTGTTGCGGCCATGGACCCTTGAACCGAGGTGGAGTTGGCGCAACCTGAAGGATGGAGCCCTGAGGACCCTACCGTAGGCTGGCAGAGTTAGATGAGGCAGAGGCTGCAGCTTCATCTATACCAGCCCAAATCCCCCTTAGGTTGAGCCCTCAGGTGCCGGGGCCGGCAGGTCTTAGGCAGGGGACCTCTGCTGATGAGCTGGAGATCCGTGGAGAAGGTCAAGATACAGGCAGTAGTCAGTGGCGGGCAAAGTTCAAGCGTCATGTAGGATCAGGCAGCAGTAATTGGCAGACACAGAGTGCAAGTGGAGGCAGAGGAACAGATCAAAGTCAGAACTAGAGGATCTGTCCAGGGGAAGGTGAGATGGACAGGCAGGGAGGAAAGGAACACACACAGGCAGGCAGACAAGAAGACAGAGGACACCAAAGAACTGAAGATTGACCACACAACAGAAGGCAAAGACCACTGGAACAGAAGACAAAGGAGACAAGGAACTGAAGACTTAGAGACCAGGATAATAGGCAGGAATGCTAAGGCAGTTCTCTCTACTAGATATAGTAAACTGGTTGCCGAGGTATGGTCTGTAGAGTGAATGGGCCTTATATAGGTCAATGCTCCCGACATCATCCAGGGGTGCTGCGGAGGATTTCCTGCCTCAGATTCTTTAAATTGCAGCAGATCATGCACACGCACTCCTAGTGATGGCCATCTTGGAAACTGGTGGCATCTTATTCAGCGTCACGTTGGGTCTGGTTGAGCGTCTCTACATGCAGGCTTTCCCCAGCATCTAAGTGGCTGATCACAGCTCAGGGCTGAAGGTAAGCACAGTGGCTTGTGGTGCAGACCCATAGACTGCCAAATGCAACAGGTAGATATGGACCACTATCTAAAATTTCCACCTCATAATAGTCTTTTTTGAGATCTGTAAAATGCAACAATAATGCTTTTCCACCATCTTGTATATTACTGTCTATATTGCTTATAAATGCTCATTCGATAAGAAAAAATTTACCAGTAATTTGAGATTTATTACATTAACAGAAACCATCTTGTTTATGTTTAACAGAAACTTGGTTAACAGATACTGACCAGGTTTTATTAAATCAATTAGTGGTGTATAATTATGAAATAGTATCTCAACCTAGAAGAGTATATAAGAAATCCGTAGGGTTTTTGCCTATTCATGTAAACATTGTACCTCCTTTTAAAGTTTTGCTCATGATGTCTAAATTACTTAGATTATGCTTAGTTTACTTTCCACCAGGAGTATTAGGTCATAATATGTCTTCTCTGAGTTACTTGTTAGTAAACTTAATTTGAATTTCTCTGTCATCTTGCGAGATTTTAATCTTTATATAGATAAATTCCTGTGCCCTATAGCTTGTGAGACCTTCTTTAGAACCTGTGTCAGCTCAAGGGTGGGAACAAATATTTCAAGATCCTAAGCATAAAGCAGGACACATATTAGATTTGATATTTGTGAATTGTTCCAATATGAAAGTTAATTCATATGATGTTTGCACAGTATTTGTGCTGTGGTCTGATCTGAAATGTCAATTAAAGTTCTGATTTAAGTAATGTTTCCAATCATATCACATGAGGGCCTTACAATTAAAAAAAAAAATTAACAGATTTAGATAACTCGTTTTAATTTATCTCTAAGATTGGAGAGAATCAGTTATGAAAGTATTACACTGGCTTTGTCTAACTGGGAAAATTTAGCTTCTATACTGGTGGATGAATTAGCACCTGAACAGATGATAAAATTGAAAGGATAAAAATAACAGGTCACCTTGGTACTTGATTAAATAGAGAAAAGAAAAGCAATCTCTTCTATGTGCAGAAAGTGAAGAAAGAAAAAAATCTGATGATAAATCCAGAGATATATAAGTTAAAGTTTCAGAATTATAGACAGGTCATAGATTCTGAGGAAAAAGCCATTTTTTACGACCAAAATTCATGAATCTTGATTTAATTTTAAAATTCTGTTTTTAAAAGTAGAATGGCTTACTAGTACAATGAGTCATAATTCTGTTAGTACTGGTTCTTGTTTATGTCCCTTTAAATGTAGTGATTTTGCACAGTATTTTATGACAAAAGTTAAGAACATAAGAAATTGCCATGCTGGGTCAGACCAATGGTCTATGAAGCCCAGCATCCTGTTTCCAACAGTGGCTAATCCAAGTCTCAAGTACCTGGCAAGTAGATTTTTAAACATACGCACGCGAGTCCATGTGCACGGGCAATCCAGCGCGTGCACTTGGACGCGCAATTTTATAACATGCGCGCACATGTTATAAAATCCAGGGCGGCGCACGCAAGGGAGATTAGTATTTTGCAGGTTTCATGTGGTGACACATCACGGCCTTTCTCAGTTCCCTACCCCATATCCTAACCTCCCTTCCCCCTTCCCCACCCCTTCTCCTCCCCTCCCCCTATCCCTATGCTACCTACCTTAGTTTTTTTATTTTACCTGTTGCTCCTCCAAAGGAGCAGTAACAAGTTGAGCGCGCTGGCACAGCGGCAAATGGCTGCTATACTGGCGCCTCAAGCCCCACCCCTCCCTGCCCCCCAGATTGCCCCTTCTCTTTGGCCTGGCTCTTGAGTGCGAAACAAGGGTTATGCGCACAGCCAGGCCCCTTCTAAAATGCGTGCGGCACTCACAAGGCCCAGCCACATGCATAATCCCTATTTTTTATGCCTGACCACCATTTAAAATTGGGCCATTAGTAGATCCCATGCTACTGATGCCGGTAATAGTAGTAGCTATTCCTTAAGGGGTAGATTTTAATAGGTGCGTGCACGTGCCATGCGTGCGATGCACAAGGGGGAATTGATTTTTGCTAGTTTCACATGGCGATGCATCGCAACCATCCCCAGTTCCCTATCCTAGCCTCCCTTCCCCTTCCCCTCTCCTCCCCAACCCCTGTCCTACTTTTTAAATTTTTGCTCCCAAATTACTTCAGGGCCCTATCTGAAATAAGTGGCACACACACCGAGACAGCGATAATGCCACTGTCCCAGCCCACCTCCAGGCGCGTCCCTTGCAAGAAGGCAGGCACGTATGTGCGTATCAGCCTTTACGGCATGGCTGGGCCTTTTTGAAAATAGGTTTTGCGCACACAAGGCCCAGCCACGAGCGTAAAGGCCAGATTTTACATGCGGGGGAGATTTAAAATCCGTCCTTAAGTCAACTTGATTAATGGACATTTCCTCCAAGAACTTATCGAAACCTTTTTTTAATCCCAGCAAAACTAACTGCACTAACCACATCCTCTGGCAACAAATTCCAAAGTTTAATTGTGTGAGTGAGAGAGAATTTTCTCTGATTAGTTTTAAACGTGCTACTTGCTAACTTCATGACTTGCCCCCTAGTCCTTCTATTATCCAAAAGAGTAAATAACAGATTCACATCTACTCATTCAAGACCTCTCATGATCTTAAAGACCTCTCTCATATCCCTCCTCAACCATCTCTTCTCCAAGCTGAAGAGCCCTAACCTCTTTAGCCTTTCCTCATAGGGGAGCTGTTCCATCCCCTTTATCATTTTGGTCTCCATTCTCTGTACCTTCTCCAGTGGAAATATCTTTTTTGAGATGCGGTGACCAGAATTGTACACAGTATTTAATGTGCGGTCTAACCATGGAGCGATACAGAAGCATTATGACACTTTCCATTTTATTCACCATTCACTTCCAAATAACTCCAAACTTTTTGTCTGCCACAGCACACTGAGTTGATATTTCTAAGGAATTTCCACCTTTTTCTGAAAGCTTTATAGCCATATCTCATAAAGCAGTATCAAATTGAAAATCTTTTCCTTAGCTACCTAATGCAAAAGTTCAACAAATTATAGCTCCATGGTGAAACTGCATCTTGAATACTGTGTGCAATTCTGGTCACCATATCTCAAAAAAGATATAGTTGCACTGGAGAAAGTTTAGAGAAGGAAGACAAAATTGATAAGGGGCATGAAATGGCTGCCCTATGAGGAAAGACTAAAGAAGTTAGGGCTGTTCAGTTTGGAGAAGAGACGACTGAGGGGGGATATGATAGAGGTCTACAAAATCATGAAAGGACATGAACAAGTTAATGTAAATCAGTTATTTACGCTCTCAGAAGGACCAGGGGACACACCATGAAGTTAGCAAGTAGTTCATTTAAATAAATCGAAGAAAATTCTTTTTCACTCAGCTCATAGTTAAGCTCTGGAATTCATTGCCAGAGGGTGTGGTTACAGCAGTTAGTGTAACTGGGTTTAAAAAAGGTTTGGATAAGTTCCTAGAGGAAAAATCCATAAACTGCTATTAATTAATAAGCAATAGTAGCTCATGATTTATTTAATGTTTGGATACTTGCCAGGTACTTGTGACTTGGATTGGCCACTGTTGGAAACAGGATACTGGGCTTGATGGAGCTGTGGTCTGACCCAGTATGACATATGTTATATTCTTATAGCTAAATTAAATACACAGTTTTGTGCATTAAACAGTTTGTCAATTCATGCTTTAAATGCTCTTTGTGAATATATCATCCCCTATATAGAAAAAATGGTTAATTAGTCACTCTCAGAGGGTGTTATTCCAGAATCCGTTAAAAAAGCAACTATAAGATAAATTATAAGGAATCATGCTGGTCTGCTGACACTAATACTTTTGCGAATTATAGACCGGTTTCCTTGCTATACTGTTGCTATACTTTATTCCAAGTTTATGTAAACATCGTCAATAAACAATTGAGTGAATATTTAGAAGAGAACACACTTTTACATCCCTAACAATTTGGTTTTTGGCAAAACATAAGTACTAAAACCTTAGCAATGACAGATATAATTCTGCATGGTTTTGATTTGGTTCAGGATTATCTCCTGATAGTTATTGTCATCTATGAAGTATTTGACATGATTGACCACAGAATATTAATGAAACAACTTGAAGAATTTGGCATCAAGGGAAACGTTAAAATGGTTTAAATCGTTTATCTCTGATAGAATCCAGCAGGTACAAATTGGACATAATAAATCAGTGGAAAAAAAATGTACCACAGAGTTCTGCAATATCCACAACCATATTTAATATATATCTAATTCCATTGTGAAAGCTGTTAAGTGGTTTAAGTTTAAACTTTGCCATTTATGCAGATGATATACAGTTTTTCATAGCAGTGTTGGACTCAATTGAGTATATATTTAAACAACTGGAAATCTATTTATGTATGAAGCAAAAATGGTTATTTAATAGATTAGCTTTGAAAATGTCAAATACTGTAATTTTGCTATTGGTTAGACAGCCTCCAACTAAAAATATTCATTCATTTGAGTTCTATGGGAATACGGTTCCTATAGACTCATGCTCATGATCTTGGAATGATACTAGATACAAAATTATTAGTGAAAAAACATGTGCTAAATCTAATTAAATCAGGTGACTGTAAACTGAGGATGTTAAGGTTGAAACCCTTCCCTTTGAATGGTTCTGCAAATCTTGGTTTTTGCTAGGATTATTGGAATTACTTGTTGCTGGGTTTACCAAATAGCACTAAGATCACTTTAGCTATTGTAAACCTATGCGGCAAGAATTTTGACTGGATATTCAAGATATGACCACATTACAGCTATCTTGAGTGAATTTCATTGGTTAGCTATTCAGTTTTGAATTGAATATAAAGTATTTTAAATGGTGGTCAGGCATAAAAAATTCATTTCTATATATATATTTGGCACTGTTAATACGCCTTTATTCTACATTAAATAGTTATACTGCTTATATTAAATAATATAATTTTTATGTATTACCAGTTAAACTATAATTTATTTTATCACTATGTTAAATTGTCATCTAGTTAAATTGTCATCTAGTATTACCAGTTAAACTATAATATTTATTTATCACTATGTTAAATTGTCATCTAGTTGTATTGTTCCATATGTTCTACAGTTCTATGTAAAGCTCCGCTCTCTGTTGGGCAGTTCATTGTTTTATGTAAACCGGAGTGATTTGTAGTCCCTACAAGAACTTCGGTATATAAAAATTAAAAATAAATAAATAAAATAAATAATGTTACTTCACAAAATCATCTATAATAGTTGGTTAGACATGATTTGACATTTTGTTCAAGAATGTCGGTATAGAAAAACTCTAAAATAAATAAATAGTGACATTATTCAGTTGGGTTCTGCGGTGCATATACACACCTCACAGAGGATGTTGAGATCTACTGATCTTTGAAGGTACCTACTGTATATCAAGCTTATTTGGCAGAAGTACATATCCTCACTGTCTGTTAAGGGACCAGTACTGTGGAATGCAGTTCCTGAAGATTTAAGGTTAATGGATGACATAAAGGCATTTAAGAAAATATGTATATTTAAATCGTAAGCTACCCTGATTGTTAAAGTGTGTGACAAAGAAATAATTGTAAATAGAAACAAATATTTACCATACCCATTTTAGAATTCATACTTGTTTAAAGAAAAAGCAACCAATCCCCCTTCCCCCCCCCCCCCCAAAAAAAAAAACCTGTTTGTCAGTTTTGAAGGAGATATTATCCATTTAAGCAAATGCAATGCATTTTTATTTACCTTCATTGTTCTGAGTGCATTACTATAGTATACATGTAAATTCTAGGGATATACAGAGGTAAAAATTGTGTGTTTTGTTTTGAGGGGTTCCTCATGAATTTCGTTTCATTTGGAAGTAAATTTTCAAAGGCTTGCGTGCGCAAATACTGGGGTTTACAAGTGTGGCTGGGCCTTGCTCGCACCGCATGCATTTTATAAAAGGCCCAGGTCACACGCAAAAACCTCGATACGCGCACAAGTGCCGGGCCTCTCCAAAGGGGGCTAGCCAGGGAGTATGGGGTGGGCCGGGACAGAGCCATTCGACACTGTTCCGGGAAAGTGTGCACCGGGAGCTGGCTGGCACACGAAGATTACTGCTGCTCCAGAGGAGCGGTAAGTAATAAAATAAAATATTCGGGGAAAGTTAGGTTAGGTTTAGGGGGTGGGAAGGAGAGCGGAAGAGGCAGGAAGTTTAGGTAGGGAACTGGGTGATCCCGACTGCCTCGCCGCATGTATTTAACAAACATTTGCCCTTCTGTGCTTGCTGCCTGCACATGTACACATGTATTTTAAAATACGGCATGCATTTGCGCATGGCCATCAGATTTTATAACATGTGCTCGCCGGCACACGCATGTTATAAAATCGACACATCCATGTGCACATGCCGGGAACCGTGTGCACATGGACGGACACGTGCTACTTTAAAAATAGACCCCTTAATGTTCGTCATTTATTAGTTTGAAAAATCAAAACAAAAAAAAAACAAAAACGAAATAGAGCCTCCTGAGGCCTCCTGTATCCACAACCTATTCCTCCCACCTGAAAATATGTCAGAGCCAGGATCCTCCCTGTCCCCCACTTTCTCAGTCCTGGGGGATCCAACACGAGGCCTAGGCCCTATGCAAGCTCTGGGTTGGAGGCCTGGTCCCGATTCCTGGACCTCGGCCTAGAGTGAGCCTCGAAGCAAAATCAGGCACAAACCTGGCCGCCAGAGCCCAGACCTCAAAGCTCTGCTGTCTTTTTTCTTTATCTTATTTCTTGATATGATGCCTTCCACTTGGGACATGCCAGAGTAAACTAATTCAGTGCATCCTCCTCTACAGAGGACACCATTTTGTTGGACGGCAATTAATGGCACCCTCTGCTGAGGAGTATGGACTGGAGCTTACTCCAGCACGTTCCCAATGCAGGGTGTTATTTCAAGAAAGAAGATGAAGAAAGAAGATGGTGAAGCTTTGAGGTCTGGGTTCTGGTGGCCTGGCTTGTGCCTGATTCTATTTCAAGGCCCAGGCATTGGGACACGGCAACTGGGCCTTGCCCCAGGCCTAGGCATTGAGACTCAGCTTCCAAACCAGGCCCTCAGTGTCTGGCCCAGGCTTGGATCAAGGTCCAGGCATTGGTCCCGGCATCTGGACCAGGCCCCGGCATTGGGCCTGGGCTTAGACTGAGGACCAGATGTCAGGACAGGGGCCTGAATGTGACATCAGATTCCAAACAGATAAGGTAAGTGGGGTTGGGAAATTTCCCAGGCTTAGGCCTATGCTTGAGTCTCTGCATTGAGCCAGGGTCTAGGCCGAGACCTATAAATTGTGCTTGGGCCTATACCTAGACTTCTTGTTTCAAGCTAAGGCTGAGGCACCAGTGTTGCACTCGGGTATAGACCATGGTCACTGGTTTGGGTCTTTGCCTATTCCCTACACGAGGCCCAGCTTTGGGCCTGAGCCCAGGCCCAACAGGTGACTCCCCCCCCCCCCCCCCCCCCCCCCCCCATTTTTAAAAAAGAACAAAATTCTGATGACATTTCTTTAGAATTTAAATCGTTCTGTTTTGAAAACTACTCGAAATGAAACACAAAATTTTCTCATTTCCTATTTTGTTTCTCCCAAATGCTGATCCCTAATATATGCTGAGATGACATATCTTTGATATAGAAAACAGCATACATCATTTTTTTTATTTTATGGGATCAATGAAGTGAAATAATTGTCCAGACTTTTCTATTTGTTTTTACATTTGGATCTAATTGTTCTTATTTTACTTTTCACTTTCTCCTGGTCCTTTTCTGAATTCCCTGATTAAGAACTTTTTATCTTTTCCTCATGAGTGACTTGTATTCCTTCTCTTGCACTGGCACCATTCAGTCTTTCCAGACACTCAGTTCTGTGTTCATATTATCAAACCTTAAAGTTATTATATTCATTTTATTTTGTTTTCATCATAACCAGAAGCAAATGAAAATTGAATATTTTCTATAATGGGAAAATTAATTGTTCATATACTGGTAGTAGTATTCTCAACTCGGGTGGTCATGTTATTATTGAGTAATAACCAAAATATCCTATTCATACAATAATCAGGACTATTGCTTAATGATAAATAACCTGAGAATAATGTATAGGTCTGTATTATTTTAGAAGGAATGCTCCAGGAGTGATATATATTGATGCTCATGTTAAGCCATTTTGTAGCTTTTATAATAATTATTGATTTTGTCTTTTGTAAATATTCTGCCAGGAAGGATACTTTGGGGTAATTCATTGTTCAGCAGCACTGAGGGTTATCTGGCAGGAGAGCTGCTTTTGAACAAGCAGTGCAGCAGCAGATGTGACTTAAATAACTGTCAACTGATTGGAATTTGATTTTAAACAGTTAAATCATTATTTACAATAAAACCACAGTACTTTTCTGCCAGCAGAGCTTCATCAAGACGATTAAGATTTTCTGATTGTTTACTTTTGTCTCTGTGGCTGAAATGCGTTGATTTTTGTCCAGACAGAGGCTAAAATGTTTGATCATTTGAAGTTGCACTATGCAATATATTCTTTCCTGAGTATTTCTTGAAACTAAGATATTTGGACACTTGCAATTTATCCAAATAGCTTTGACTGGACCATTGGATAACGAAAGCATTATATTTTTTTTTTTACATTGCCAAATTATATGACACACATGATAGCATTTTGTTGCCTATCACATTGAAAAGGATGTTGCATTTTCTTTTCAAAACTGATTTTCTACCTTGCAGAAAATAATTTGCCTCCCTTATGATATGCACTTGGTTGAGATAATGTGATATCTTGCAGGGCTGACATGCTGGAAGATGCTTCCAGGATTTACAGTTATGTACAAAATAATTTGTTTTTCAGGGGAACAGAGCTGGCAAGAGTGCCATGATAAGAGACTGGTAGCACATCACTGCCTTCAGGGCAAGCTGCAATATGAAGATCATGGATAGAGGGGGAGGGAAGTTCACTTATTGTTAAGATCTTTCTTCCCCCAAGGAAATGTACACCGTTCTCTTCCCCTACCATCATTATCTTCCCCTGTGCGATTTCCCTCTCACCAGTGCAGTATTTTCGGACTCTGCTTCTGCTGGCAGATCCTCCAAGCTTTATGGAGCACTGGCCGGTAGAGGGGGCTGGAGTGGTATAAAATAGCTGGTGGGGGGAGGGGAGAGAGGATCATTCATGCAGAGAGGAAGAAGGTAATAAGACAAATACTGGTGGGGGGGGGGATGGAGTATAACCTGTAAAACTAAATCAATGGGATTCCCTTCTTTCCTTGAAGGTGACAGTTATCTGATTTTGAAAGTCTCTTCAGTAAATATTCATCAGATAGCTTCATTAATCAGATCCAAATATATAGTAAATGTATATGTCTAAGAGAACTAGGTCTAAATGTGACCCTTGCAGGAATGCAGTGAATATACCAAATTTAAACTGCAGACATTTGTTTTGGTAAATTTTTTAAGGTTTTAATATTTGACAAGATCTCCTTTTAATGATCAATTCAGATTTCAATGTAGGGTTATACTCTTTCTTCACTGAAAATATACCCAAGAATTAACTGCAATGGTCAAAAAGATCACCCTGCCTCACCCCCCCCCCCAAAAAAAAACAACAAAAAACAACCAAACAAACCCCAAAACAAAACAAAAACCCCTCAAAATTCAAAGCAAATCTGTAATGAAATGATGCAGCACACATTTGTTGAGGATAGTTCAGAAGATCCAAAGACTAATGAAGAGGTTGATATCATTATTAATGAACATGCTGATAGATGGTCTTACCAAGTTTATCCCTACAGAAATAGAATGATGTGTGTGTTGGGAGGGGAGTTTTAATAAATCAAGCCTTAAAATACCTACACAAGTGCAACTTAGTGAATGCTCCTTACAAACCCCACCCAATGATGCAGAAGTTCCACAAAGAATTCCACTTCTGCCTTTGAGTTTGATCGTTAAAGGGGCAAGGACCATAGGCTCCTGATCTGTGTCTCAAGGCACAGCAATTATGCAGAATCTTATTGAGCAGAGATTTGGTCTGACTGCAAGCTGCTCAGCTCTGTGACACCTTAATTGTTTGTTTATATGCGATTCACATCTCCCAGTTTTAGTTGTCCTTGGTGAAGTAATAGAAACACTTTCACAGCTATGATAGCACTAATGATAATGTTACATTTTGGTAGAAAATTGCCTTGAAAATGACCTAATTGGAGTAGCTCATTGAGGTTTGTTAAAAGGTAAGGAAGAAGGCAGTGCTGACTGCTTTGGCAGCAAGTGTGACTTCCGTGGCTCTCTGGAAGGTTCTCCCTGCTGAACCCCTCAGCACTGCATGCCTAATTAGATAGGCAAAATACTTCATGCCCATCAGGACTTGATGGTCCAGAGACGAAAAGTTCAACATGGCAATTATCCTTTATTTTATTTTTTTTAAATATAGTTTGCTGCCAGGCCAATTGTGGAGTAAGGACTTCAGCTATTCATAAGTAATATCTGTAACTAGTAAGTCATTTTGTAAGCCGTGTTGCAGAAAAACCAAGTCTTGGGATAAATTATAGCACAGAAATGAATACTTTTTTTTAAAAGATGTACTGCGGAATACAGATTTTAAATAAACATGGAGGATATATTCAAATGAGATGTTATTGCCTGAGAGCTATGATGTATTGCTACCTATGTATTAGAGCTTAGAAAGTCTGATTTATAATGTTGAATGCGTAATGTGAATGTCATGAATTATAATGCATGACTTGGAGGTTTAGTATGGTGTTGCTGTTTCTTGGAATCTGTAGGTATGTATTGTGTCTAACTGAAAACAAGTGACACTTGTGTGTATATATAATATATATTTTTTAAAATTTTTGCTTTTTAGACTAAGAGCAAAAGATTCTGTAATGCTGTATTTAGGAAGAAGTAGCATGGTTTCAAAATAATTGTAAAAGGAAATGTCTAGGGTCCCTTATGGCTTTGCTGAAAGCTCAGTTTCCCACATAAGCATGAGTGATACGATGAGCCTACAAACCTATAGCTCATTATTCAATGACAACGCTATTACAGTACCCAGTTAGAGAGCTAGCAGTGGGATATATTGCTTACAAGTACTTTACCGCAAAATGACTGCATGAAAGAACGTTACAGAAAACAAGATTTAGTAGCTAGCCTCAGCAGAGTTCAGGCTTGCCACAGTTCTGTGATTCCACAATTAACAGTGCCCCTCTCACATTCCACTGAGAAGAGCCAGCATCAGTTTTTCTGCAGTTCATCCCTCCATAGTGCATCCCAAGGTTCAGAATGTGCTAAAAGGAAGGTTAACAGCCTTATTCAAATCCATTCTTTGCATTACAAATCCATATGATATTTCCTGCTTGCTGAAAAACGTCAAATAACAGGAAATGTAAAACATAATAGAATTTTTTTTTAATGCATATTAAGAATTAGAATGAAAGTAATGTTACCCTGCTAAAACTATAATATCTTTTAAGAATACTAATCAAGTAGTTGGTTACAGCAATAATAATTTTTCTCTGGTGTTAATGATTTTTTAAAGATGGACAGGATAATAATCAAAAGCATTTCTATGGCTGAAACTGTTTTAATTGCAAAAATTGGAGGTTCTCAATGTTGTCCACTCTCAATGTAGGCAAGATTATTTGTGGTGGTCTGCAATAGGGAGGCATTCTGTGGGCGGGGAGAAAGCAGGCTAAGGAACAAAACACGAACTTTTGTCTCTGCCACATGGATTGTTTCTGACAGAAAAGAATTACCTGCAGAGAAAGCAGGTACAAACCACTGTGGGTAACTTTTCATTAGGGAATAATGAAAGCATAAAGAGGGTATTCTGCTCTACTTACAGTTAAAGAATGCGCCATTCACACAGACTGCTATTCAGTTTTATTTAATATATGTGCAGCCTGCCTTATTCCATGAATGTGCACAAAGCAGAGAATGGCAATATAAGAATAAACTTTATAATATTACTTGATAGATATTAAAATATATAGAGAAAACATAAAACAAATCTCATATAATAGCTATACAAGTATAAACATTGTCAAACAAATTTTCCAAGGAGTTACACATGTAAATATAACATACTATCGTAGCAATTACATAAGTAAATCCTATGGAGAATTCAATGGCATAAATTGTAGCAATTTTCAAAAGCCCACTTGCATAGGTAAAGTGCATTTACATGCGTAAAACCCATGTTAAGCATGCAGTGCATGTCTTTGTATGCTGGGGTGACAGCACATGGCAGCAGCCATTTTGGGGAGCAGCACAGGACAAAGGCCACAGCGGTGCAGTGCACATTATGTGTTTAAAGGGCCAGCGGCCTGTTTGCAGTGCATGTCTTTGTATGCTGGGGTGGCAGCACATGGCAGCAGCCATTTGGAGGGGGGGGGGGCAGCACATGGCGGCAGCCATTATGCCGGTGATCATTTTGAGGACTGCACGTGGAACACAGGGCAGCAGCCAGGTTGGGGAGCAGGGCTTGACAGCTGCCATTTAAGTCATGTGGGCCGCATGGCTGCAGCCATATTACTGAGGATACAAACAGCAGGGGTTTAAAAAAAAAAAAAAAAGGTTTATCGATTAATTGTAACTTTGCAATGCAGTAATTGTCAGTCAGGGGATGGTGTCTACAAGTCAGCGGTCAGCAGCGGCAGAAGGGTCCTCGGCACATCAACAGGCCCCCCTCGGGGTAGCAGGCTCAAAAGGTTCGGCGGTGAGAAAGACCAAGGTTAAGAACAGGATCATCAAGCCAAAAGCGAGCAAGCAGACTGCAGGGCAGTGCAGGCGCAAAAAGCAGGGGGCATCCAATACTGCAGCACCAGCTGTAAGTGACACGGATCAGTGCCTGTTAGAAATTAAAGAGCATGCAGCTGCGCACGGAATGGAGTGGGTAAAGCAGCGCATGGCAGGGTCTCCCCCTTCATCGTCTCACGGACGGGGCAGAGGTGCTTTGTCAGGAGAGCCTGAGTGCTCACCAGGAGACGAACTAGTGCAGGATATAACAGCACTCTCCTCAGCTCTGCAGGGTCGGTTGTCAGCGTTATGCAAGAGGAGCGCCAAATCACAGCAGCTAGGGGCATTAGCGGACAAGAAAAGGCGTCCTGTGGGCCCCAGAAAAGCTATTAATTGGCCCTGATGCGTCACTGGGGCATCCACAATGGTCTTAGGTTGCGGGGAAGCTTCGCCGGCCCCTGACCCATTAGCTACAGCTTCCACGGCTCCTAGCACAGAGGCTACTTCATATGATAGGGGACGAGATAAGCCTTCGAATTGTGATACTTTATAGTCGTCTGATTGCAGTGATGCCGAAAGGGTGTTAGCCAAGTCGCTTTGCTTTTGTTCTGTTCCCTCATAAGAGGGAAGAATGCAAGACAAAGTGGTTCGGCAGCAGTAGTCTGGGGTTCTCATCTTATGAATGAGCATGAGAGTAGTGGGCAAGTGGTTACTGAGGCAGAAAGGATCCCTATTACTCAGGCTACCCCTTGCCTGTCAACCCCACCCTCGATTCCGGTGCTGCAATCAACAGTTAAGAGTTTGCCAGCCTTAGTTCACACTCCTCAGTCGCCAGTAGACGTCAATCCTTTCCTTAGCCCCCGCCAGTTTGGCTTCTCAAAATCCAGCGCCACAAGTAGCAAGCGATGTTTTATGTGGGGTCACATCCTTAGCCCACAGTGTACCAGCATCAATTAAAGAAAAAATATGGAAGTGGGATTATATTGATATATTTTCGCTCCTTATTACTGATATGGAAGTTGAGCCAGAGAAAGGGGGATCAAGTGAGGTGAAAGAAAAGAGACCCAAAGTAGCCAAGAACATTCAGAATTGGATCAGGGCTTTCCACATTTTCATGACCGGGATTGTGGAACGTGAGCCTGAACATTCCCCCTTTCCTCATAAGATACATGGACACCATCATGATAGCGCAGAGGCGGGGAGGTTGAGCTTGGCTGAACTACGACATTTGTTTTCGGAAAAATATGGCCCAAAACCTGCCGTCTCTTGGCAGCACAGATTGATTGACCTGTAGTTGGATGAGATGACTTTACAGAAGTCCTCATGGGCGGATAGAGCGGTTCCATCATACAATTATTCGAGAGATAGGGGCTCATACATGAGAGAGAGAGGTTCATTTCAGGGTGCGGGGAGGCGGGACACATGCAAACAGTTCAACGCTGGTCACTGCACGTGGAAAACCTCAAGTTCAGATACATTTGCTCCACCTGCGGTTTTCAGTGCACACCCGGCCATTCAGTGTCGCACCTCCAGAGATCACAGACAATTTTCAGCAGCAGCAGGGGGGATGCCCGGCTGAGTTCACGGGCCCCAACCCCGGTCAGCGTTGAGGCAATGCGCCCATGGCTTGATCGCTATCCTTACGAGGAAGAGGCTGAGCGGATTTATACTGGCTTCATGCACGGCTTCTGGATCCCTAGTCAAATTCTAGCCCCCATTACGCTGGAACCCCCTCCAAGCAATGCACGTTTAATAGCGATGCATGAGGAGCAGGCAGGGAAAAAAGTGCAAGCTGAATTAGCTTTAGGTAGGATAGCGGGCCCCTTCCCTTATCTGCCTTCACCAAATTTGGTATTATCACCTGGGTATGGTTCCCTAAAAAGAGCCTGGACGCTTCCGGCTGATACATAACCTGTCTTCCCGCCTGGTAATTCGGTCAACGACCAAATTGACCCTCATGTGCGGTGTCGTACTCCTCATTTGACGCGGCAATTCAGATGATCAAGGAGGCAGGACCCGGCGTGCACATGGCTAAGGTAGACATAGAGTCTGCATTTCGCCTTCTGCTGGTGCACCCAGACTCCTTCCACTTGCTGGGTTTTTATTTCAAGGGGCAGTCTTATTTTGACAGCTTCATACAGATGGGCTGTTCAATCTCCGGCGCATTGTTTGAATTATTCAGTTCATTTTGCATTGGGTAATCGAACAGCATGCGGATAGAAGGCAGATAGTGCTCTACCTCGATTTCCTGTTGGTGGGGAGGAATGGCGCTGACTGCTTTAACCTACTGGTCATCGCAAAAGAGGTAGCTAGACACTTCGGCGTCCCATTAGCTGAAGAGAAAATGGAAAGACCAGCTACCACAATTACCTTCCTCGGGATTGAGCTGGATGCGGTGGCCCAGTGGTCCAGGTTGCCTGAGGTTAAAGTGTTTAAGCTAAGGGAGGCAATCTCTGAAATGCGCTGCCTTAAGTAGGCCACCTTGAGGCAGTTCCAGTCCTTGATTGGGTTACTTACCTTCGCTTCAAGGGTGATTCCTATGGGCAGGGCCTTTTTTATGCAGGTTATCACTTGCTACGGCTGGGGTGCATGAAAAAACACCACCATCTAAGGGTTTCCAGTGCAATTAAGAGTGACCTGGTTTTGTGGGAGACCTTTCTAAAGGACTTCAATGGCGTTGCATTGTGGCAGGACCCCCTAGGCAGAACAGTGAGCTGGAGTTATTCACAGATGCGGCAGGAGGTGTTGGATTCGGGATTTATTTCCATGGAGCTTGGTGCGCTGAGCGGTGGCCACTTCCGTGATGCCTGCACAAAGTCACCAAGGACTTAACATTCCTCGAGTTCTTTCTGATTGTGGTTGCCCTTCTTATCTGGGGAGAGTCACTTGTGGGGTCTCACATTGTGTTCAGATCCGACAACATGGCTGCGGTGCAAGTGATTAATGCACTGTCCGCACGCACTTTTGAATCAAATGCTCTCATCCAGCATTTGGTGCTCACGTGCTTGCGCTTCAATATCACCTTTAGAGCGGCCCATGTCCCATGTAGACTCAATAACATTGCTGACTCTCTCTCCCGCTTGCAGTTCATAACATTTCACAGCCTAGCACCGATGGCAGACCGTTACCCGACCCCCACACCCGAGGTGGTGTGGCTACTTGGCCCTCCGAACTTTGGAGCATGATTTTGGGGTCCTTGTCAGTGAACACGCGGAAGAGCTACCTCCTAGCGCTTCGGGAGATACTAGATGCAAGGCTTGAAGAGGGAAAACTGACCTGTCGCATTCACAGGTCCAAAACAGATCAATTGAGAGCAGGAGCGAATATCACCCTCCGTGAATGGTATGGCGAGCCCACTTGCCCAGTTCGTTGCACGATAGCATATTTGCAGATATGGTGTACAACATACGGAGGTCCGCTGTTGGTACACGCGTCTGGGGTACCATTTACGAGATACCAGTTTTGTCAGGTATTGCAAATGGCTTTAAAATCCTTGGGTCTGGGCACAGAGGGCTATTCATCGCACTCCTTCCGCATAGGGGCGGCGACAGCGGCAGCTAGTTTGGTGAGGTCATGGCAATTGGCAGTTGGTGCTCTGGAAGGTTCAGGAGATATGTGAGGCCACCAGGTTATTTTACAGGTAGCGGGTAGACGGGATTATCGACCCTCCCCGCTTCATGTGTTTCTTTTCTCTTGCTTTAATTTGCGCAGATCGTGGGTAGAGAATGTCATTTGCGTGGATGATTGGGCACTCTTATGTGTGGTGGGCACATAGGAGGGCCCTGCAATACCCGACAGGGGAGCACCTAGGGATGGCACCTCAGCGACTGTTTTTGATTGGGAAAGGGATCCCAGGGATGTTGTGGGACCAGTTATTACCGACTGTGTTGGAGCTACACAATCGCAACCCTGACACTCCTTCGGCAGTTGTCATACATCTTGGCGGTAATGATATGCCCCGTACCAAAGCGTCGCTCTCACCCAAAAAATGCATAAAGATTTAATGGTATTGCATAACATGTTCCCGCAGTCTGTTATGGTCTGGTCCTGCATCACCCCTCGCAGAATAGGGAGAGGTGAGCGCTCTCATTCAGCGATGGAAAAGGTTAGGAAAAGATTAACAAATGGATGGGAAAATTCATGCATGTCTTTGGTTTGTCTGTTACACACGAATTTATAAATGAGTCCAGGGATGTTTTCGACCTGATGGTGTACATCTATCGGATGTCAGCTCGGACATTTTAATTCTGATCTGGAGGATGGTCTTCAAGCGGTGTTGCACCTTATGGCCGCAGCCCGGTTGGGTTGTTGGGGGGGGTCCCCGGTAAGCAGTGTCGCTACCGGGGAACCGTGGCATGGTGACTGGCAGAAGCGACAACCCCCCCCCCCCCCCTGCATTTAGGAGGATCGAACAGGCGGTTTGGACTGGGCAAGCGGCCTAACAGATCCGGTGCAGTCCCTCAACAGCCAAGAGGGAAGAAGGAAATGCTGGGGCTATTAGAACAAACGTTCCCGACTTCCATGGTTGAGTCGCCGGACACTATGGCTTTAACGGCCAGGTGTCAAAGGACAGCTCCATGGCTTATACGACCAAGGGGTGTGCGCCCGCCTCAGCTGACTTTTATACTTACCACATAGAAGTGGGGGCTCGCTGGTCACTAATTTAGTTATGAGTTGTTATGGAGTTATGTACAGTTATGATGACATTATTGATATGTTTGCTAATTGCTGATTATTCAATGTCTATGGGCTGCGGCCATCTTTGTCCAATCAATAAAATCTGCTTTTCGGAAGAAGTTTTGTAAATTGTGCAGTATTTGGGAAGTGGGAGGAGGTGGTGGTGGGGGGGGGGGGGGGGATAAACACAGCCTTTACACTGCCCCACATTGTGAAATCCAGCCTCCCCAGATACCAACACTAATGGACACTGATCTTGCAAAAGATACACTATATTACTGTTTGAAAAATGACCTACTATGTTTCCTCTACTAATGACCTCCCTATAGTGAATACATTCAGCAAAAGGCATCAGTCAGTATGCATTAAGTAACAACTCATAACTAAATTAGTGACCAGCGAGCCCCCCCCCCCCCCCTGCTTCTATGTGGTAAGTATAAAAGTCAGCTGAGGCGGGCGCACACCCCTTGGCCCTATAAGCCGTGGAGCTGTCCTTTGACACCTGGCCGTTAAAGCCATAGCGTCCGGCGACCCGACCGTGGAAGTCGGGAACGTTTGTTCTAATAGCCCCAGCATTTCCTTCTTCTTCCCTCTTGGCTGTTGCAAAATGGAACACACACACTGACAAAACAAAATAGTCATAAGCTGAAAACCAAAAAACCTCTGTCAAACTTAACACTAATTAAACTATCCCAGAAAGTTAGTTTCTAACGAGCCAGAATTTACTACATTGTCTAAAAGCCATCAACTTATTTTCAAGCCTCATTGCAATTTTGGAGCAGCTTATAAAAGGGCCCATTCTCTTGTTCCAGATAATCGCATTGTAGACAGACATTTTCAAAAGCTTTTGGAGTTGATTCAAGGGCAAAGTTGTAAGGGTTTCTGTGGCAGGGTGGACAACACCCTGTGCTGAGAAGCTTAAATCTACAGTGGGGGGAGTGACCCAAGAGAAGTAGATGATGAGCCTGACAGCTGAAAAACCCTAAGGGGCTGCAGGGTGAGGAAGAGTCAGAGAAGAATTATAATCTGTGGCCTCTTGCACTATAAAAAGGGACCCTTCTGATCATTGCTCTGCATTGTTTTCCTTGGAGTTTAGTAACTCCCTGGGATAAAAGGAGGAGGCCCGTCTGTTCCTTTGCATAATCTTGCTGAGGCAGGACAAAGACCTTTTAGGAAAACCAGACACACAAGATTTCCAGTTTGTATTGTTACGTTTAATAAATCAGGCTAGAAACTGCTTTTATATTTTCAGTGTGAAATTTATCTTTACAGGAGTGCTTCTGACTGGCTTATCATAACATCAAAAGATTGGAAAAGGCATCAGTCAGTATGCATTAAGTGAATGACCTGGAAACACATTTGTGACTTGAAGGAAAGAATATCAGAAGTGGCCTAAATCATGGGAGTTTTTGCCATACAGACATTATAATGATCTTCAAATGCATATTAGATATTTACAACATTGGATTGGCTGGTACTATTTAAATATATGGTGATGGTGCACAAAGTGGATGTATCTTTCATTATAGGTTTTGCTGTTATTGGAAAGTCGGTATAGAAAAGTTCTAAATAAAAATAAATAAATATAATTAACAGTTGAGTGTATGTCATTGTTTTCAGAGTCCAGTGCTATGTATTGACGCTATACATATAACAGATTAACAGTGGAGAAGTGACCCTCTGTTTGATTTTAATATATAATACAGAGTTGAGTGAAGGCGTTTTCATCTTGATTGTATTCGCAATTCTTGGAGATAAAACATCATTCCCTGAGGAAACCCTGTTGTATGGGCGAAACAAGCGCCTCGTCGGAGTATATAAAAAATGATTCACTTTTGGAATTATATAATATAAAATCCAATTGTTGAAAAATAATTGTTCAAAGTTTAAAATATTCAAAGTTTCATGTTTAACAATATTTGATAACACACACTGTTATATGCGACATGTACAAGCATTCAGCTCATAAGTGCACTGAATTTGATGGTTTTATGCGGTGTGAGTAGTATGAATGGTGTGAATGGAAGGTAGAGTATGATTGAGAGAATTTTTAATGTAAGGAGGATTTTGGGTTCCATAGCGGGACTTGTATTAAAAGTATGTAAATGATGATGTATTAAATTATTATGTATAATAAAAAATTTTGGCATTATATTTTGCCGAGTTCCTCTGGATGATTACACAAGTATCTAATATGCATTTGAAGATCATTATAATGTCTGTATGGCAAAAACGCCCATGATTTAGGCCACTTCTGATATTCTTTCCTTCAAAGTACACAAGATTTCAGAAGTGACTTATTTAAGGAGGGAGCAAAGAGAGTGCTGGGGTCAGGTAGGGAGGAAGGAAAATAATTCTGAGGGTCATCCCTGGAGGGGGAAAATATGGTGACAGTTGTAAGAAATAGTGTGGATTAGCAAGGAGGGCACGAAACAGAGAAAGTTGATAAGATGAAAGAAGAGAGTAGACTCAGGAGTAATCTAAGAAAATATTTCTTTATAGAGAGGGTGGAAGATGCATGGAACAGCCTCCCCATGGAAGTGTGAAGACAAGGACAGCATCTGAATTCAAGAAAGCATGCGATAAGCAGAGGGGATCTCTGCAGATGTGTTAAGAGACTGTAGAGCTGAGCAGTTAGTGTAGGTGGGCAGGCTAGATAGGCCGTCACGTTTCTGTGTTACACATTCCTTCCTCTTACTTCCCCTCCTCTATCCTATGCCACACTCCCACTAATCAACAGCAATCTCAGGGTGACTACAACCCAAATTATTCTAGGTATGGTGGAGCTCCTCATCACTATCCTGGGGTAAAAGGCCCCAAAAGCTAAAATATAAAATGAAACAAGTCTTCTCCTGTCCTGCTCACTTCTGAATGCCTTGGGATCTTGTCACCAGAGTTGCTGCTGTTGTCTGGTCTTTTCCTCCTGCTCTCTCTCTTTCTTGGTTCAGCACCTTTCTCTTTTTGCTGTCTCAGTCTTCAGTCCGGGCCTTGGGGTGCTGATGCCGGTATACTTGCTGTCTGACCCCACAGTCAATGTTTGAGGTATTGATGCCATTGCAGTTCCTGCCTTGTTCTTCATTCTATACCTTGGGTTTGTTATGCTGCTATTTATGATGGTGTCTCTCTCAAGGTGCCTTGGCATGTTTATGTCACTGATGTTGGAGCCCTTTATCCCACTTTTGGTGTCCTGGGCTCTTCATACCATGGTTTCATGCTTCTTTTCCCCTCTCTGGTACCTTGGGGTATTCATGGCACTGTTTGTGGTGTTTTGCCTCTCTTGTGGTACTTTGGGGTGCTGTTGCCTCTGCAGCTGATGCCTATCTGTTAGTTTCATAAACTTTGGATAGAAAATCCCAATCAGGCCGATACAGAATGGTGCGCTCGGCCAAGCGCACCATTTAGCCCCCATTTGGCCGCACATTTATGACGTGTTATTATTATCCCTTATACTGTAAGGGGTAATAGCGCGTGGAAAATGCACGGCCAACCCCCCAAAACTAATAGCGCTCAACGCATGCAAATGCATGTTGATGAGCCTATTAGGAATTCACCCGCAATACAGAAAGCAAAATGTGCGGCTAAGCCGCACCTTTTACTCTCAGAAATTAACCCCTGCCCAAAGGCAGGCATTAATTTCAGATAGCACTGGGCAAGTATACCGAAAAGCAGAAAAAACTGCTTTTCTGTACACCCTCCAACTTAACATCATAGCGATATTAAGTCGGAGGCCCCCCAAAAAAAAACTTCTTTAAAAAAAAAAAAAAAAAAAATCTGCCCGCGCGTTGCAAAAACAGACACTCAATTTTGCCGGTGTCCGTTTCCAAACCCGTGCCTGTCAGCGGGTTTGACAACAGACGCCAGTAAAATTAAGCGATGGTTGTCAGACCTGCTGACAGCTGCTACTTCCGCTAATAAGGAGGCACTAGGGATGCGCTAGTGTCCATAGCACCTCCTTATTATTGCCGGCACTAATTTAAATACTGTATCACGCGCCCAGGAGAGGTGTCTGGGTGCGCGTCGGGAGAGCGGGCTCTCGCCTCGGAGTGTCGGCTCTCCCGCAGTTTTTTTTTAATCGGCCTAAATGTTAGTCAAAAATAGAGTTCATTTCTTCCAACATAGACTTTTATGGAAACAAAAAAAGACAAAATCAACAATAAAATTTGTGAAATGAAATGCCAGAAAATAGCAAACAAAAAGAAATAACGGCATGATCTTTTTTTCTGTGTACCCCATGAAACAATTTCAAATATCTTTCTGCCATACAATGTGATTGTAGCCCATCGAAAGGTGAATTTTAAAAGCCCAACGCATGCATTATTTATTTATTTATTTATTTATTTATTGATTGATTGATTGATTGGCTTTTATATACCGGAGTTCATGCACTTGTGCATACCACTTCGGTTTATACAGAACAAGGAACAGAAAATTACATCAAACAGATTGAACAATTAAACAAATATACAATTACATCCAACAATTGGGTATAAATAACATGGCTAACTTAGTAGGAACTTAGAGTTTGAGGTAAAGGAGAGAAATAGTACCAAGTGGTAACAGAACAATGTTAATAGCTAAATAATAAATATAAATAGTAAATACAAATTCTTATAATAAATACAGGTGTTTACAGATTACAGTCTTCATGAAAAGTTTACGTCTACAGAATAGGGTTAAGTAAATAAGAACTGGCGGTTATTTCTATAGGAGTGAAGACTTCAAAAACTGAGGTTACATCTGGATTAAGAGGTATTGGTGTAGCATGCTCAAATATTTAATGATTTGGAATTGTGAGACCAAGGATAAAAATTAGGAGTTGTTTGATATGATTATAAAAGCGAGAATGATTCAAGTTCTGGGATGTGGTTCTGAGCTAGACCTTTAAGTGTAGGCTTTTGTAAAGAGCCAGGTCTTGAGTTTCTTTTTTAATGTTCGAGTACACGTTTCGAGGTGAATGTCCGTGGGGAGGGCATTCCAATGAAGGGGGCTGGCAGTCGAGAATGCACGTTTCTTGAGTGAGGACTTGGCTGAAGGTACGTGTAAGGTGCCTAAGTATCTGTTTCTGATTGGTCTTAAAGACTCGTGTAGGCGAAGTGGAAGGCTTAGATCTAGCAACGTTTGTGAATGGATGTTCTTGTGTGTTATAGTTAGCACTTTGAAAATGATTCTGGATCTGATGGGGAGCCAGTATAAGTGTTTTAGTATGGGTGTTATGTGTTCACTTCTGCTGGTGTTAGTAAGAATCCTTGCGGCGGAGTTCTGCAACATTTGTAGAGGTTTTGTGGTTATGGTTGGAAGGTCTATAAGCAGAGAGTTGTAGTAATCGATCTTGGAAAATAGTATTGTTTAGAGGACTGTTCTGAAGTCCTGAAAATGCAGGAGAGGTTTCAGCTTTTTCAGAATATGTAGTTTATAATAGCATTCTTTCGTTGTGTTCTTGACAAATTCTTTGAGGTTCAGCCTTTTGTCTAAGGTGACCCCCAGGTCTCTTACTTGAGTGGAATTGATCATTGGTGGTGAGGTTAGGTTGTTGGTAGGCTGAAGGTTCTCATCTGGAGTGATAAGCAAAAGTTCTGTTTTTGACGTATTAAGTACTAGGTTAAGGCTAGATAGGAGTGAGTTTATGGACTGTAGACAATTGTTCCAGAAGTTGATGGTGCTGGAGATGGAGTCAGTGATTGGCAGCAGAATCTGAACATCGTCTGCGTATATGAAGTGTGTGACCTTAAGACTTGAGAGTAGATGACATAGGGGGAGAAGATAGATGTTAAAGAGGGTGGGGGAGAGAGAGGATCCTTGGGGAACTCTGAAAGAGGATTTGACCGGGAGGGAATCCTTGTTGCTGATTCTGACCTTGAAAGTCCTATTGTGTAGGAAGGATCTGAACCATTCCAGGGCTGATCCTGAGATGCCTATATCTGAGAGCCGGTCGATCAGGATAGAGTGTTTTACAGTATCAAACGCAGCTGATAGGTCGAGGAGAATCAGGAGGTATGGGGTCTTTTTCTCCAGACCTACGAGGACTCTGTCAGTTAGAGAGGTTAGGAGGGATTCCGTACTAAGGGATTTGCGGAATCCGAATTGGGCTGTTGTGAGTATTTTATGCTCTTCTAGGTATTCAGATAACTGTTTGTTGACTATCCTCTCCATAAGTTTGGCTACAAATGGAAGGTTAGCTATGGGGCGAAAATTAGCTGGGTCTGTAGGGTCCAAGTTGGGTTAAGGGATGGGTGAATAAGTGGGGCTCATGGGCAGCAAGCAGACTTTAAAAGCTGGAAAGGTATGCGCATATCTCCCACAACGCGCGCATCTTAAAAGTTTTCAAAAAGGGGTGGGCATGGGCATTTCAGGGCGTGAACTTGAGATGTGCGCATAAATACTCGCGTGATCTGGCATGCGGCAAGGCTCCCTGCTGCGTGTCATTACTTCTGCTACGTATGACGTGTAAGTTAAAAAAAAATAAAGAAAACTAGGCAGATCTGCGGGGTTTGCAGAGTCGGGGATAACTGGTGGGGGGAGTGAAAGCTATTAAACTAGGGGGTTTGGAGGACCTATCTCTTAACTGGGCGAACTGGGGACAAACTGGGAATAGCGTCTGCATGCTCCCTGCTCAAAATCCCCGCTTCAGGCAATGGAAGCAGCATTTGGGCGCAGATGCGCGCACCCACTTAAAATTTTGCGCACGTGTGCGCGCGTGGCCAGGCTATTTTATAACATGTGTGCGTACGTTATAAAATGGCCATGTCCCTGGGCGCAGGCCGACGTGTGCTCTGGTTCTAAAGTTGCATTCTGATTGTACCGGATGTCAGAGTTTTGAGAGTTCAGGCTTAGATAAGGTTTTATAAAATAAACATGATGTAATCCCAAACCTTTACCCAATTCATTCTGTAAGTTTATAATATAGTTTCAGTCACTTGAGGCTTGGTTTAGGAAAGCTTTGCCTCTTCCCCCATTCTGTTTCTGTAGGAAAACAGCTTAGTATAACAGGCCATAAAAGAACTATTACTTGAAGAGAGACCAGTTCAAAAACGAAATTCTGAAGTATGCTCATGTAAAACTCGGTTAAGTGACTGAAATGTACAGATGTCCCATGGTCATTCTGTTTCAGTTGCGACAACATGTTCCCATGAGAAATGACTTTTATTTAACCCAGATGATCAGTTCTGGGAAAGTATGACTTGTAATGTTTAGCATTTAAAATTATTTGACTTTCCAGGCAATTCCTCTTGAGAGAGGTTTTTATTGTGGAAACATCCTGTATGAGTTTTATTTATTTTTGGGGGGATTTTTGTTGTTTACTAATTGCTTAGAAAACCTATTTTATTGCTTTACATATTTTATTTATTTTAAAATGTTAATGCCCACATTTCTCTACAATTCAAGGCAGGTAACAATTTCATGTTCATAAATAACTATAAAATTAACAGTCAAACCACAAATATAATATAAAGAAAACTAGATTCACTCTGTAGGATAAAAACTCAGCCAAGCTGCAAATAAAACTCAGCATATTACCATAAAAGAAAGAACATACAAGGCCAATATATATCTCCCTTGTGGCATTTGTTTTGTTTTTTCTTTTTTTTTTTTTTTTAGGATAGGGAGCAGTTAGGAGAAAGGGACTCGATTGTTTTAGCAAAATTCCATCTGTAATATTGCGATGATAAAGGGCTATCATATTTAACTTTACATATCTTATTTAGATCTCTGGAATATAATTCTGTTTATATTTTGATATACCTCTGGATTGTTTGGTTGATTACATAACTTTATACCATTCTTGCTGCCTTTAAACAAGCTGTGATCATTCCATTCCTTAAAAAACCCTTTCTGGACCTTACCTGCTCTGCCAACTATCATCCCATTTCCCTTTTACCTACAAACTACTTGAACCGCCGCTGTCTTGACTTTCTTACATCTGAAGCCGTTCTTGATCCACTCCAGTCTGGTTTTCACCCTCTACATTCTAATGAAACAGCCCTTGCCAAAGTCTCCAATGACCTGTTTATGGCTAAAGCCAAAGTTCTTTACTTTGTCCTTGTCCTCCTTGACCTATCTGCTGCTTTTGACACTGTTGATCACCACCTACTCCTTGAAACTCTGTCCTCACTTGGATTTCAGGACTCTGTCTTGTTTTGGTTCTCATCTTCTCTCCCATTTAATTTTTAGTGTTTCTGCTGGCGGATCCTCCTACTGTCATCCCACTATCAGTTGGTGTGCCTCAGGATTCTGTCCTGGACCCTCTTCTCTTCTCCCTGTATACTAATTCCCTTGGTATTCTTATTTCCTCTCTTGGCTTCCAATGCCATTTTTATGCTGATGATTCCCAGATTGATCTCTCTACATCAAACATTTCATCAGCAATCCGGTCCCAGATCTCATCCTGCTTGTCTGATATTCATGTCTGGATGGTCCTGTTGCCATTTTAAACTCAACATGGCCAAAACAAACTCCTTATCTTGTCCTGTAAGCCCACCTTCCCTCTTCTTTTCTGTGGATAACACTGTCATCTTCCCAGTCCCCCTCAGTCCATAACATAGGAGTCATTTTTGACTCCTCTTTCTCTCTATTTATTTAATTCTTTTCTATACTGGCTTTCATGACACAAGTCATATCACATCGGTTTACATCAAACATGGGATATTTAACATTAACAATAATCATAGCTAGAGAGCTACTGATAGAGTTAAGGGAAGAGCTAAGTTACAATGAATGAGGGTTACTGGAACTTGGAGGTTTTAAGAGTAAGGAGAGAGGAATGGTTGAGTAACAGTATAAATATATGGAATCACAACAGTAAGAGGAACAGATGAATGATATATGTTATAACAATAGTATATACAAAATATGTAGAACAAAATAAAATATAGAGTGAGGAATATAACTTTACTGATTAAATGGTTATGTCTTTAGTTTTGTTTTTTTTAAAGGTCAGTGGGCAATGTTCCTGGCATAGGCCTGGAGGCAAGGTGTTCCAAAGGGATGGCCCAGCTGCGGAGAAGGCATGTTCCCTAGTGGTCGTGTGAAGAATGGATTTGGGGGGGGGGGGGGAAACGGGGGTCGTTTAGGGTTCCTTTATAAGCAGTTCTAACTGGTCTTTTTGAGGTGTGGAGTTGTAGCGGGAATTTTAGCTCGAGCGAGTGCTGATTGTGGATGTTTTTGTGAATGATAGTGAGAGACTTATGAAGGATTCTAAAGCTGATAGGTAGCCAATGGAGATTCCTGAGGATGGGTGTGATGTGGTCTACTCAGCTGGAGTTGGTTAGGATTCTGGTGGCAGCATTCTGGAACATCTGCAAGGGTTTTGTAGTAGTCTATTTATTTAACAGCTTTTCTATACCGATATTAGTTGGCACATCATATCGGTTTACATCAAACAATAGATGGAAAATACAATGAACAGGGAGGAGGACAACGTAACATGGTGCAACAACAGTGATGCAACTAGATGAAGCTATAGTGGAGAGCCTGAAGAGGAGCACTGAATAGGTAAAATATTAACTTACTAACTTGGGGAGGGGGGGTGAGATTAGCAGTAATGAGAGGAGGTGAGGTGATGATGAGGTACAAGGGTCTAGTTTGGATATGCCTGGTGGAAAAGCCAGGTCTTTAGCATTTTCTTGAATTTGAAGGGGCAGGGCTCAAGGCGGAGGTTCGTAGGTAGGGCATTCCAATGAATGGGGCCAGCAATTGATAGGGCGCGATCCCTTGTTGAGGTGAGACGGGCATTCTTGAGGGATGGGATGTGCAGAGTACCTTTAAGATTTGCTCTGGTTGGGCGGGAGGAGGGTGTGAGTCGGAAGGGTTCATTGAGCCAGGTGGAATTGTTTGTGTAGATGAATTTGTGAATGATGGTGAGGGTCTTAAATAGGATGCGTGATGGTATAGGGAGCCAGTGGAGGCCTTTGAGGATGGGGGTTATGTGGTCGGATTTGCATGCATTCATGATGGTTCTGGTGGTTGCGTTCTGTACCATTTGGAGTGGTTTGATTGTGGAGTAGGGAAGGCCTAAATACTAGGGATGTAAATCGTTTTTTGACGATTTAAAATATCGTCCGATATATTTTAAATCGTCAAAAAATCGTTAGGGCCACGATACAATACCAATTCCCCCGATTTATCGTTAAAAAATCGTAAATCGGGGGAAGGGGGAGGGCAGGAAAACCGGCACACTAAAACCCCCTAAAACCCACCCCCTACCCTTTAAATTAAATCCCCCACCCTCCCGAACCCCCCCCAATGCTTTAAATTACCTGGGGATCCGGCGGTGGTCAGAACGGCGGCAGTCCGGAACGGTCCCCTCAATAGAATCGTGTTGTCTTCAGCCGGCGCCATTTTTCAAAATGGCCACCGCAAAATGGCGGCGGCCATAGACAAAAATGATTCGACGGAGGAGGTCGTTCCGGACCCCTGCTGGACTTTTGGCAAGTCTTGTGGGGGTCAGGAGGCCCCCCCAAGCTGGCCAAAAGTTTCCTGGGAGTCCAGCGGGGTTCCGGGAGCGATTTCTCGCCGCGAATCGTTTTCGTACGGAAAATGGCGCCGGCAGGAGATCGAGTGCAGGAGGTCGTTCAGCGGGGGTTCCGGACAGCCGCTGAACGACCTCCTGCAGTCGATCTCCTGCCGGCGCCATTTTCCGTACGAAAATGATTCGCGGCGAGAAATCGCTCCCGGAACCCCGCTGGACTCCCAGGAAACTTTTGGCCAGCTTGGGGGGGCCTCCTGACCCCCACAAGACTTGCCAAAAGTCCAGCGGGGGTCCGGAACGACCTCCTCCGTCGAATCGTTTTTGTCTATGGCCGCCGCCATTTTGCGGTGGCCATTTTGAAAAATGGCACCGGCTGAAGACAACACGATTCTATTGAGGGGGCCGTTCCGGACCGCCGCCGGATCCCCAGGTAATTTAAAGCATTTGGGGGGGGTTCGGGAGGGTGGGGGATTTAATTTAAAGGGTCGGGGTGGGTTTTAGGGGGGTTTAGTGTGCCGGCTCACGATTTTAACGATTTTTCACGATAGTTTACACACCCAAACGGCAACAATACGATTCCCTCCCCCTTCCAGCCGAAATCGATCGTTAAGATGATCGAGGACACGATTCACATCTCTACTAAATACAAGGAATTGCAGTAGTCCAGTTTGGATGAAAGGGTTGCTTGGATGACTGTTCTGAGATCGTGGGTATGGAGTAGGGATTTGAGTATTTTTATGACATTGAGCTTGTAGAAACCTTCTTTTAAGACAGAATTGATATGTTTTTTTAGGTTTAAGTGTTGATCAATTAGGACACCCAGGTTTCGTACTGGAGGCTGTGAGGCAAAGGATCTGGAAGCTGGGTCATTAGCTAGGGAGGGCTTGAGTGTTTGGTGGTTGTGGATGAGGAGCAGTTCAGTCTTTGATGAATTGAGGGCAAGGTGTAGGTTGGTGAGTAGGGAGTTAATGGAAGTGAGGCATTTCTCCCAGAATTTTAGCGTTCTGGATATGGATTCTTGTATTGGTATGATGATTTGTATATCATCTGCGTAAATGTAGAATTTGAGGCCGAGTTCAGAGAGTAGCTGGCAGAGGGGCAGGAGGTAAATGTTAAATAGGGTGGAGGAGAGGGAGGAGCCTTGAGGGACTCCTTGGTGAGGGAGAAATGTGTGGATTCTGAGTTGCCTAGTATTACAGAGAATTGTCTGTTAGCCAGGTAGGATTAGAACCAAAGGAGGGCTGTGCCAGATATGCCAATGTTGGTTAGGCAGGAGAGGAGCAGATTGTGGCTTATCGTGTCAAAGGCTGAGGAGATGTCAAGGAAGGCAATGATGAAACTATGACCTCTGTCTAGGCCAGTGAGGGAGGGTGTCAGTGAGGAAAAGTAAGACTGTCTCGGTGCTCAGGTTTTTACAAAAACCAAATTGTGAAGGGTGAAGGATATTGTTGTCTTCAAGGTAGTCCATAAGCTGGGAGTTTACCACCTTTTCCATGATTTTAGCGATGAAGGGAAGGTTTGAAATGGGATGGTAGTTGGCTGGGTCTTTGGGGTCTAGGGATGGTTTTTTGAGCAGGGGTTTGATAACAGCGTGCTTTAAGGAGTCAGGGACTGTGCCAATGGAGAGGGAGCAGTTAATGATATCTGCTAGTGGTTTGGCAATAGTGTTAGGAATGGTTAGGAGGGTTTTGGTAGGGATGGTGTCGAGGGGTGGGAGGTGGGTTTAATCTTTTTGAGGATAGACTCGATTTCCTTGGAGGATTTGAGTTCGATAGAGTCTAATGTGGCAATGGGGATAGTGGAGTGGGAGTGGGACATGGGGGGGGGGGGACGTGACAGGGAATCGGAGGAGGATGTTTGTTGTTTTATTATGGAAGAATAGGGCACATTCCTCACATTTACTGCTGGCTTCATTGTCAGCAATGCGAAGGGGGCAGATTTGGTGAAGGCAGCAACATATGAGAACAGGGCTTTGGGATTATACATGTATTCATGAATTTTGGAGGCGTAGTCACGTTTAGTTTTTAGAATTGAGAGTCGATAAGCATGTAAGGTCGATTTGTAAGAGGTAGCGTGTTGCTGGGTCGGATCTTTTCGCCAGATTCTCTCTTTCAGTCTGACCTTTTTCATTTGATGCAGTTCAGGGGTGTACCATGGTTTATTTTTATGAGCAGGGTGTTGATTGCGGGTGGTGAGGGGACATAGTTTGTTGGCTATGTTGTGGGTGAGGTTGTTCCATGAGCTAAGGGCTGCTTCAGGAGTGGAACAGTCTAGTTTGGTCAGGGATTCAGTTAGTGCGGAGGTGAGATCCTCAGAGGAGCAGGGTTTTCTGAAGGAGAAGGAGTTGTTGTGGGGTGTGGGGGGTGTTTATGGTGAGGGTAATTTCGATAAGTGAGTGGTTTGACCATGGTACTGGAGTACAGGAGACGGGGGAAAGTGTGTGGATGCAGGAGTTAATGAAAATGAGGTCTAGGGTGTGCCCAGCTTTATGTGTGGGGGAGGAGATGATCTGGGTGAAGCCTATGGCCTGAAGTGAGGCAAGTATGGTTTCACATGAAGGGGTGAGGGGTGTGGAGTCCACATGGATATTGAAGTCTCCTAGTAGGATGGCAGGTTTTTCAATGTTAGGGAGGCCTAGAAGGAGGGAGTTGCAGTAGTCGATTTTAAAGAAAAGGATAGCTTGGAGGACTGTCTGGAAGTCATAGAAGTGGAGGAGTGGTCTAAGTTTTTTCAGAATTTGTAGAAGCAGTCCTTTGTTGTGTTAACCAAATAAACTTAAAAAAAATTGTTATCTAGTACTCGCCAAGGTCTCTAGCTTGGGCAGCTGTGGCGGGAGCAGGGTCAGGGAGGGAAAGGTTAATGTGGTCCGAGGAAATGAGTAGTTCGGTCTTGGCCTTGTTGAGGATGAGATTGAGACTGGAGAGAGAGGAAGTTGATGGAGTGAAGGCAGCTGTCCCAGAACTTCAGGGTTTTGGGGAGGGAATCTGTTATGGGAATCAGGATCTGCACATCATTGGTATATATGAAATGAGTTAGATTTAGTTTAGCGAGGAACTGGCAGAGGGGTAAGAGAGAGATATTAAAGAGGGTAGGGGAGAGGGAGGAGCCTTGGGGTACTCCAAGGGTTGAACTGGTGGTGGGGGGGGGGGGTAGATTCTTTATTGCTTATTCTGACCCTATAGTATCTATTGCTGAGGAAGGACTCAAACCATCCGAGGACTGTTCCTGAGATACCTATGTCTGAGAGGCAGTTTAGGAGGGTGGAGTGATTCACGGTATCAAATGCAGATGAGATATCCAGGAGTGCCAGTAGGTAAGGTCTAATCCTATGAGAAGGGTATCCGAGAGAAAGATTAGAAGAGATTCTGCGTTTAGGAATTTATGGAAGCCAAACTGCACGGGGTAGAGAATGTTATGTTTGTCTAGATAGTCTGAGAGTTGGGAGTTGACTAGTCTCTCCATGAGTTTGGCGATAAATGGCAGGTTGGAGATGGGGTGGGTCTCCTGGATCAAGGTTTGGTTTCTTCAGTAGGGGTTTAAAGGTGGCAAGTTTCAGAGGGTCTGGGACTATTCCTTGAGACAGGGAGCAGTTTATAATTTTGGCCAGGGGTTTGGATATGGTGTTCGGGATAGTGAGCAGTAATTTTGTCGGGATGGGATGAGGGTTTCATGTTCTTGAGGATGGATTTGATTTCAAGGAATGAAGTGAGTTCGAAGGAATCAAAATTGGCTCTCTGGTCGAGGTTGGAGGTGTAAGGGGGTATGTACATATCCAAAACTCTTTCTCTGTACATTCTCTCTCCAAAACTCTTTCTCTGTTCATATCCAAAACTCTGCAAAAATTGTAAAATTTCTTTTTCTATAACATTATTTCCCAATCCTCTCTTGGAGGCACAACTAAGCAGGATATACATAATGAATATGCATGAGAGAGATTTTCATACACTGAAGAGCCAGGCTTTGCAAATATGTCTTATGTATATTCATTGTGCAATCCAGAACAGGGTTGGGAAACACTCCTCTATAACATCACCAAAATCCATTCCTTCCTTTCTGAACACATTACCAGAACCCTTATCCACTTTCTCATTTTCTCTCACTTAGACTATTGCAACCTGCTTTCCAAAGGTCTTCCAATGTGCCATCTCTCTCCACTGCAATCTATACAAAATTTAGCTGTGCAACTTTTCACCAAAGTCACTACACCCATAAAACACCTTTTCTGAAGTCACTACCTTGGCTCCTTATCTGCTCCTGCATACAGTTCAAGCTTATCTACAAGTGTTTTCACTCTCCAGCTCCTCATTACTTCCCCTCTCTTATCTCTCTCTACACCTCTCCTTGTGTACTCCGGTCATCAGACAAGTCACTCCCATTTATGCCCTTCTCTACGACCAATTTCCGACCGGTGCTTTTCACTTGGTTCCATCATATACTTAGAATAGTCTTCCTGAGCTGGCTTGTCATGCTCCCTCTTTCATCTTTTTAAATGTCATCTAAATCCTACTATTTTGAAGCAGCTTTTAAATCTGAAGTCTGTGGCACATTTAAAACTAATCGGAGAAAGTTATTTTTTACTCAATGCACAATTAAACTCTGGAATTTGTTGCCAGAGGATGTGGTTAGTGCAGTTAGTATAGCTGTGTTTAAAAAAGGATTGGATAAGTTCTTGGAGAAGAAGTCCATTACCTGCTATTATTATAAATTAAAATGAGCTGCCACGGTAAAAAGGAGATGCTAGGGGAAACTGTGCATCCTTAGTGCCTCCTCAGTGTTGGGTGCCTAGGAAACGTGGCTGTCACTTCGGGTTAGGAAATGGACGCTCAATATGAGCTTCCATTTTCTCCCTCTGCTGGCACAATATACATCCACAATATACATAGCCTAGACCGTGTATATTGAGCACCAAAAATGTTGGTTTTTTTGTGACTTATTTTTTTTACTTGATTCCACTTTCTGTGGTTCCTCTTACTTAGTATCATGATGATACTAGTAGGAGGAATCACAGAAAGGATTTCCTTTTTTAAATGAGCCCTTGATGTGTGGCATACCTTATCGCCAGCCCCCTGGGCAGGCGTTAAATTTGCCTCATTAAAATGGGCGCTTTGGCCGCACGGCAGATTTTAGCATCGTGGAATAATACCTATTAGCCTCATCGTGGATTTTGCATTTGATGTGTGCTATTTTCTATGCGCTCGAATTGACACACATTTTGGACTCACTAATCCCCATATTGCATCAGGTGCTAGGGACGTGCATCCAATCGCATGTTAAGCTGTGCGCTAGACCTAGTGCACGGTATTGCACCGGCCTGATTGAGTAGAAGTAGTAGTAGAGCGTGAGCAAATTGGCCTCTGCAGATGCAGTGTTTGGAAGGAGTGTGCTTGAGGCTACAGTTAGTCCCACCCTATGAATTACTAGTGAAGTGTGACCCATCAGCAATGAATGTTGTGTATAATAGAATAGAATTGTTCTTTACCATCAATTTCATTTTCTGTTATTGGTCGGTAGCTAATACAGAGAGACATAATGGAACTCTGCTGGGCAACTGTTTATCCCATTTCAGCACCCTTGGTGACTGATCTGGAACAGCATTACTCTAGAGGAGTGGTAAAATTTATTTATTTATTTATTTATTTAAGGTTTTTTTATACCGGCATTCAAGAACTCGTTCTCATCATGTCGGTTTACAGAAAACAGGGGTGCAAAAATATAACCAAAAACATAAATAAACATGGAGAAGAGAAGCAGTTACAATTAACAAGGGTTCATGAACTGGGACTATAAGAAATAAAAGAGATAGATGAGGATAATTATATACAAGTGTACAATGTAAATAAGGAGTCCTCTATAAATACAAGAGAACAAAATAAATATGGAGTCCACTATATACAGCTACTTAGCATAGGAATGCCTTTATGAATCAGGAATAATTTGAAAAATTTTGTTCTTGTGGGCTAATCCAACTTCATAATAATAATTCAAGGTTGAACAGATACATGGACAAGAAATAGTTAGACAAAAACATTAGAAGTAAATATAAACAGAACTTATATTATGGTACACACTGTAATCAAAAGCCCTTTCATTTCAAACAGCCATAAAATTGTGTTCTTGTCCACTTCATATCTGTGTTCTCTATTTATTAACAAAGGAAAAGACAGCAGATGAAGACCAAAATGGCCCATTAAGTTAGCCCAGCGAGGCATTTAGCATTGTAGCTGCTCTGTGCAGGTATTCCCCCACTCCCTGCTCTGTGCGTTGTTTTGGCTTGTAACTGCAGTTCAGGGGTTAATTGGCATGCTTGTTAATAGAATACTGTAAAAATGCATTGTCAGAATTTTCTTTTGTGAAGATTAGACTTCTAAACAGATTATAGCCTTCCCTGCAGTTTCTGGCTGCTTGGGACAGCATGTGTGTGGAAAACCCCAATATAACAGCCATTATTAGCTGATTGACTAAGTGGGTTTCTATAATCTGAGAGCTAAGGAAGCTAATTCACTGTTCCCATCCTACTACTTTGTGTTTATTGATTAGTGAATTGGCTATAAAACTGACTTAAACTAATAGCAGTGGGCAGAATGTTGATTGTATTGCTACCCTGGATGATAAAAACACTTACCAGGGCTAATGAACTTAATCTTTGATGATTTAAAACCATGTCTGAATTAATATTATTAGAGTTCAGGAGTATTTATGTTTACAGAACAGTTTGCAAAGATTAAAGGTGCAGTTCCCAGTTGGCGTGCATAGAAAAAACTGTTGAAAAATAAGTTGCTGGTAATACTTGAAGTAATTGAAAAAATATCCTCTATAAATTAGTTGCCTCTATTTCTTTATATTCAAGTGAACTAACCCAGTGTCAGCAACTACAATACTTTATTGGTAGATATATACAATTAAACATGTCAGGCATGTTTTTCACACCATCATTTAGGCAGAAAATTTCAAAAACCCTTGGGTAGCTTCCAGGTCAAATAATCACAGGTACCTGCAAGCTCATTTTCAATGGGAAAACTCCTTGTGGATTTTCCCTTTGAAAATTCAGAGTCCATCAGGAACACCAGCACAAAAATAACTTTGCAGCTGCTTTATATCAGAAGCAAAGTTCATCTGGGGATTTTAAAATAATTGCGGTGCATGCTTTGCTACTCCCTGCCCCACTCATTTTTTTTCCCCTCTGCTTGAAATGTTCATGCTTAGAATCAATGGAGCCAATATTCAGAAAGAAGCGGAGCACTGAAATTTACGGACCTAAAACTTAGTTCCCTAAATTTAGGGTTGCTATTCTTATGCCTAGATCTAGGCCCCTAGATTAGGTACCTAGGTCTGAAAATCAGTGCTAAGCTGCTAACTTTGCTTCTCCAGCCTGACTCTGCCCCTGTAGCCACAGAAATTTTAGGGTCCTACATTTAGAAGCCCAGTGAAACTAGAGCCTAAATTTAGGAATTCAGCCCCGGCAAATTTTTAAGAGGACCGATTTTAAGAGCCTAACTCTAAATGTTAGGAGCCTATACCCTTTGAAAATTGACCCCAGTATGCCTACTTTGGACTGCCAAGGGTTGGACAATTTTCAGCCAGAATAAATGCTTTGGAAATTGTCCTCTTAAGAATAAATTTTCAAATCCTTGTATTTGTGAAAAAAATTAGCATGTATACGCGTAAGCAACATCAACTCGCGTATTCCATATTTTATAAAAGTTAAAACAATGCATCTGTTTTTCATTTTCAGGTGCATGTATAGGTGTATAAAAAAAGGGAGCGGGCAGTCTAGGTGCGATCTGGGGTGGGGGCCAACACTTGCATATGTTAGTTTCTATTTTAAAGACGCGGAGGTATATTTGCCATCTTACTCGCATATATTTACATCTGCTAATTGTCTGGCGTAAATGATAATAAACCTGTTCATTGTGTAATACTGACTGGGTGGGAGGTCTGGGTGAACTGGGGGGGGCGTTCAGGCTGAAGAACCAGGAAGCTTTTGCTGGGCTAATTGCTAAACCAGTTCATTTCATTTATCTGTATATGTTTTAAAATTGTGCAACTTTTGCACATAAAGCAGGACTTACGCGAGTAAGTCCTACTTCACTTTCTCACGTAAAATATATGCACATGTATTTTTAAAATAGGTATGCAATTATGTGTTTTCAGTGCATTGATAAATGTAGTTTCAATGCAGTGCATGCATTCGCGCCTGCATGATATGCATGTATGTTACAGGGTGAACATATGTGTATTCTATAAAACTCATGTATATCATATGGGCAGGTTATAAAATACTGGTATATACCTTTTCGCAGCCATAGATGCACATTTATGCCACTGCGCGCATTTGTTTGAAAGTTATACTCTCAGAGGTCCATATTTAGAAGCATTTAGCCAGGTAACGTAGACGTTATCTAGTTAAATGAATATTCGGGCACTCATCCAACCAAATTCTAGCAGGATAACATTATTTGGCTAAAATTTTGCTGAGTAACTTAGGAATGTTTCAGGGCGTAACTGGGAGGAGCAGAGTTAGTGGAATAACTTATCTGGCTAAGTCTTGTCTTATCCCATAAAACTGTCTTAAAGATAACCAGATAGACTTATCGGATTAGGATAGCTGGGTATATTCAGGACATGCCTGTACCACTGACTATATATATACTAGCAGAATCTCACAGTGCCTGAATTTGAACCCTACCGTGTTTAAATTTTCCTATCTATCATCACCTCCATCTGAAATGTATATTTCATACCTGTTACTGTATTAAATCAGAGCCTCAGAGTATTAATGGAGACAAGAATATGTTAAACTTGAACTAGAACAAAGATGTCTAATATTTTGTACAAAAAATTACCCTAGTGTTTTATACAGCATAAAAAAACAAGACGACTATTCACTAAAGTGCAGTATGCTGTGCTAACATTAGCAGAGGTGATGTTAACTTTAACGTAGGTTAACAAATAGACTCCCATCAAAGATAATGGGCTGCAGACATTAGTGCATTTCCTTCTTAATCTTTAAAGTGCTTTTCAGTATTTACCTGCACGGATTATTTAATGTGGTTCAGAAAGATCTGTTTACTACTCAAGAACTATTAAAATGAGTTATTTCCTTTGCTAGGATCTCTGTTTTTCTGTTCTTTTTTTGTCATGCATGCAGTCCCTGCCAGTTATCTAGAGGCACCCCAAAAGAAGGTTTTACCATAGGAAGATTGTAACATCATAGATGACAGCAGAAAAAAGACCAATTGATGCATAGGTCTGCCTAGTTATGCCTGTCCTTGATAGCAGGGATTATTAGGGGTGTGAATTCAGTCCCTATGTATTGGCAATCCGCAACGGATGTGGCCATATTCGATGTATTCGTGGGGAAGCAAAACGTATCGCGATTCCCCACGAAAACACGAATCTTCGCCGAATTATTTGGCCGCCTAAAGAAGCCAATTTAAACAAACCCCCCTCCCCCCCCCCCAAGACTTACCAAAACTCCCTGGTGGTCCAGCAGGGGATCCGGGAGCCATCCCCATCACTCACACCCTGGGCTGCCGGTTTCAAAATGGCGCCGATAGCCTTTGACCTACCATGTCACAGGGGCTACCGGTGCCATTGGTCAGCCCCTGTCACATGGATGGCCGGCACCATCTTGTGCTCCTACCATGTGACAGGGGCTGACCAAAGGCACCGGTAGCCCCTGTGACATAGTAAGGGCAAAGACTATCGGCACCATTTTGATTACTGGCAGCCAATGGCCCGAGTGCAGGAGATCGCTCTCGGACCCCCGCTGGACCATTATTCAAAATGGCGCCGATAGCCTTTGCCCACACTATATCACAGGGCCGACCATCGGCCCCTGTGACATAGTGAGGGCAAAGGCAATCGACTGCCAGTAACCCGGGTGTAGGAGGTCGCTCCCGGACCCCTGCTAGACTTTTGGCAAGTCTTGTGGGGGTCAGCAGTGTCCCCCAAGACTTGCCAAAAGTCCCTGGTGGTCCAGCGGGTGGTCCGGGAGCGATCTCCTTCACTCATGCTGTCGGCTGCCCGAGGATTTAACAGTACTAAAAGTCAAAGGCCTTTCTATTGTCATCCTCTGTTTCTATTTCCTCAGCCAAAGTCTTTCTACCCATGTTCCTTCTCAGCCAATAGTTCATTGTCTCTGTTGCTGATCTCTAAAACTTCCTCTCTGTCGGCTCCTCACATGCCTCTCTATCAACCTCACTATGTCTCATTGAAGTCAGAATCCCTGCCCACCCAACACTCAGGAATTCTTCCCCCAGAGCTAAATTTGCCTTGCCTCTCCCTGAGTTTCTTGTTATACTTCTCCAATCTCTAACCTTGCACTGGCAGTTCTTGCTTTCTACTTTTACTTGAAAGTGTGAAGTTCTCATATTCTCCAGGAGAATCTTCTTTTTGCTGAGGTAAGGGGTTTACTTCATCACAGTCATCTTACTCCTTTTTACTCCTCCTTGTGTGGATGAATACACTAGGTTTCCTATGTAGTCTACATCAATTACCCCTTTCCTTTTCTAATGCAATTATATAAGTAGTTAATGTAGAGGTTCCTCTGTTTCTGGTGCGTTATCAGTAACTTAGGGGTACTACAGGTCCGAGTTCAAGTCTGGATGGGGAGAAAGACTTCTCTTCTGAGGCCCTTGCAATGTTTATCACTATCTCAGTGACCACTTCACACTCTAGATCAAATATTTCCAGAAGGAGCTTGATAGTGAAAAATAAGAAGGAAGCCAAAATTAAGAGAGAAACCAAGAGTCACAATAGGCTCCATTCATCCCCTAGTAAGTCCATGCTGGAATAAACTCAAAAGAAAACACTGGAGTCCATTGTTGGTATTCAAATAAAAGATAGTCTTTACTGTAATTTAGGAGGATCCAAGCCAAGATTACAAAAATAAGAATCAGCATGTATCCAGTAATCACCAAAAGGCAGATTGTTTCTCTGTCTATTCTTCTAATCACTTCTCTTCCTGCTCTAGATATCCTCACCAGTAAGGGTGGGATAGGCTGAGTGTAATTTCAATATCCACCAAAATATAGTGGAAGAAATAGTCTCCAAGTCCTGAAAAACTAGCAAAATGAGGTTCCAAATTCCCCATCTTGTCTGTAATCCAAATCTTCAATAATCTCTGGAACACTCTTCACCCTTGCTATTGCAGATGCTCAGGCAAAAAGAGATCTTTTACTCCAATTCTCAGGGAGACAAAGGGGGGCATCCCTTCCCTGCAGATAAGGTCCAATATACAAACTTCCAAAAAATCAAATAATTCTCCTCCAGTAGAGACTCTGTAGGAATTTCCAGTTGAGACTTGGGTGAAGTCTATATTCTCCTCTCCTTCTCTTTCCAACTCCAACCAGTGTGAGATCCAGGGGTGATTTATAGCCGCTCTCTTCACCCTATGAAACATTGAGCATGCTCCAGAGGACTTTATATTCTACTGAAATCATACCCCCAAAACAGTAAATGTTATAGCAATGGGAGGAATTCTAAAACCAAAAACTCCTCCTACTGCCCTTAGCTAGAAAAATACATGGGGAAAATATTGACTAGCATAGCCCCGAAACATACTTACAATACTGGCTGATGTCCAAAAATGCAGCTTCTTCAGTCCCCTTGGCCTTTCTGGAAGATACTTAGTTTTACTCACCCAGCCAATTTGAGGAATGTGTAGCCTCTCGGACAGACCCACCTATGCCAGCACCAGTGTTTCCAAAAGGATGCCTTGTTATTACTATACTAACAAACTGCCTGGCCCACCCAGCTGCTAATTAATTCTTTCCTCAAGTTGCAGGCACCAGACAAACTCAAATGCTTTATTGCCTACATTTCTGCTGGAACTTCTAACGCTTCATACTACTCACATTGCTATTCCTCTTGTTGTTGGATTGTATTGAGTTGGGCTCTTAAGACACATGCTTTTTAGATCATGCTCCTGCCAAGCCTAACCTTTTTGCAACTAATAATCCTATGTGCCTGTTCCTTGCCCCACTGTAAACATGTAGGGTGTTTAGAACGAACCCCACAGCATCTTGGTAATTCTTTTCTGGATTGTCTGTACTATATTTATATCATCTTGGTGAACTGACCTCCAGAACTAGACAATATATTAAAGTAGGATCTCACCAATGACAGGTGTAATAGCATAATCACAACCTTTTTTCTACTTTCTCCCTATGCATCCTACATTCCTCCAGTGCCAGCTATTATCTTATTGCACTTTTTTACTTTCTTGAAACCATTAGATACATTTTATTTATTTATTTATTTTTAACTTTTATATACCGATGTTCCTGTATAGGATACATATCGCACCGGTTTACATATAAACTGAACAATCGCCGTGAGGCGGATACAAAGAACATGAGGTATAATGAACAAGAGGCAACAAAGAACATTTGGTTCAATAAAAATATACTGAGGATTAATATAAACATAGGGCTATATAGGATGAAACCTCAAAATAAACTTAGGGGAATGCCATGATAACGGGAAATACTGGAGTAGCTGATGGATAACCGGTAGAGCTGAATCAGCTAGCGGGCGGTTACAGTGGGAGGATTATCTTTATACGAAGGCCTGGCTGAATAGCCATGTTTTCAGCTTCTTTTTAAAAACCAGGGGGCAGGGTTCTTGGCGGAGGTCCGGTGGGAGGGAGTTCCAAAGGGGGGGGACCAGTTGTGGACAGGGCACGCTTCCTTAATGAAGTTTTAGCAGGAGGGGTATAAAGAGTGTCTTTGTATGCTCTTCTGATCAGTCTATTTGAGATGTGTGGCCGTAGTTGGAAAGTTAGATTGAGGGGGGGCAATATTATGAAGGGCTTTATGGATCATCATGAGGGCTTTGAAGAGAATCCTGAATTTGACTGGTAACCAGTGAAGGTTCTGAAGGATGGGGGTGATGTGATCTCTTTTGTTGGTGTTGGTGAGTATCCTGGCGGTCGTGTTCTGGACCATCTGTAAGGGTTTAATGGTGTTGGCCGGTAGACCCAGAAGAAGGGAGTTACAGTAATGAACTTTAGACAAGATGATTGATTGGAGCACCAAGCGGAAGTCCCGGAGGTGTAGGAGTGGTTTTAGTTTTCTGAGTACTTGCAATTTGTAAAAGCATTCCTTGGAGGTGTTGTTGACAATTTTTTTCAAGTTAATCTGGTTGTCGAGCAGAACACCCAGGTTTCTTACGTGTGGTGCCTGATTAAATGGAATTTTGGATAGTTGGGAGGGATAATAACCCTAAGATCTCTTTCCTACTTTGCCAATATTAGTATGTTACTCCTTATTCTATATTGCTCCCTTGGATTCGTGTATTACCTAATGCCTAGCTTTATTGCCTTGAGTTTTTTTTAGATGATGTCTCATTCCATCTACTTTCAAGCATAGGTACTAGCTCTGCACATGCTTCAGCACTTCCAATATTGAGCAAACTTTTTCTCTGTGTCCAAGAAGAGGACATTTGTGATGAGTTTAGCACCCCTCTCACAATCATTTCAAAAAGTTGTTTTTGTGTACAGGAATGTGGTCTCTATGCAGCAAGGAGTTTTGCATGACAAAAACGTGTACACAAACCAGTCTAAAACTAGGAACAAAAATTAGAGCTCCTCAATTTAAATTCCATGTTAATGAAGACATTAGCAATTACTCCTCATTGCAGGGGGACACACAGGGTCCATTCACAGTTTCTCAACACTGGAAATGTAATTCCTGGTCTGAGTAAAATTAGTCACCCTAATATTAATTTACAGGGCTGTTTTTTGTTTGTTTTTTTTGTAACAAATTTCTTCACAGTTTATCTCTTAATTCAATTTAGCAAGATTTCAGAAAGATGTGACTTCTGCCCTTGGAGTTAGTGGGGCTCTAAGTGGCAAACAACATACTAAACTACGCAGATGAGCTATTGAACCGAATATTAGCATAGAAACAATATCAGGAAGAAATATTTGAAATAATTCTCAAAGCAACAAAATTTCACTTAGAATCATTGCAATCAGGGCAATTTAGGAAAGCCATTCACCTCAGCAAGCGGCCTGTCTGAAAGTGATCCAAACTTTCAGACAAGTAAAAGCATGAGTGGGGATCAGCAACACATGCATGTTTATCTGGGTGAAAAGTAAGCAGACTTGAGGGAGGCAGTCGTGCACATTTGAAAACTACATGTGTTGTTTTAAAGTGGAAAAGTACCTAGAGGAGAAGCAGGTGCCTATTTTGGACAGATTTCAAAGGTAAAATATTCTTATCTACTTTCCCTTTGAGAATTGGTGCAAAGCCTGCATTGAAAAGAGGCCTCAAAACATTGAAAATTGCCCCACATGTAAGAAGTGAAATAATGTCCTTAGATCACTGACTGTGACCTGGCATGCCCCTTGCTAAATAAAAGAGAAGCAGCAGTGTGGTGATACCATACCAGTAGCTTTTATGTGCAATACTATAGAGCTATAAAGTAGTTTTCTCCCTGATTTTATTGATTTTTTAATTTTTTTACTGTTGGTGTTTTTTTCCAGAATTTGAGTGCTCTGTCTCTTTACCAATCTTTCCATGTTTATTTTGGAATGCAGAATATTGTCCTTGAGATATTGTAGCCTATGATTTCTTCCCTGAGATAAGAGTTTTGGAAAACTGAATAGAGGGCACTCGGTGAAATACTTCTTACAAGGAAATAAACCATCAGTAGCACAACAATACGATCACTCACTATTTCAATTACTCTGTTAATCTCTTCCCTTTTGGCAAACAATTTGCCATGTGTTCCAAAGACATTCGTCCTGTGCTCTCCTCCTCTGCTCCTTCCAGCGCTTTTGGAGCAGCCAAGGCGAACATAGCTGCTCAGGCTGAAAGAATGAATTTAGTGTCTCCTGTCTGAAGAAATCTCTCCACCACCTCTCTTATCGTTTTCGGTCTCAGCAGCCATGTTCTGCTGGGAGCTGTGCTACTGTTATTAACTCGTTCTAGTCATGGAAATGTTAATTTCACAAGCTGTTCAGGCAGACTGGTTTGGTAACTTAGCATGCAGGACCTGAACATGTACAATTCTGATTGTTTGCCTTCCTATGGCTTTTTTTGGGCTATAGAATGGTACTGATGTTTGGTGGCATAGGCCGGGATTTTCTATTGTCGCACAGTTTGTGAATCCAGTGGTAACGGGGGGGCAGGCCTGCGAAAGCTGGCAGCGATCACACCACCGCGGTGTTATTGCTGCCAGCTTTCACACCCAATAGCGCCACCTGGGCGCGCTACTGGCAGTGATAATGGATCTTACCGCCGCATCTGCCCCGCCGCCCTGACTCCTGTCTTCCAGTCGCAACTCTGCTCAGCTCCTTTTTCGTGTGTGATACGGATAGAAAATGACCCCCAGAGTGTGCTGGGTAAGAAAAAAAGTGAGGTCTTGTTTAATTTTAACTTTGTAGAAGTGTGGAAGAAATCTAGGGACAGATGATAAATCTAGGATGCTCGAATATCATACTTGCATGCCACAATTGTGAATTCATTTCATTTGTTTTTCACATTTATACCGCCTTCTTTCATAAATATGAACCAAAAGCAATTTGCATCAAGGATAATAAATGCAATAATACATTACTATCAGATTAACCAAAAACAGCTGTAGCAACAACAAAGAAGGCCAGTGTTCTAACACCATGAAGACACACAATACTTTCAAGGTTATTCAAAGATCTCCATGTTGCCCTGTATACACATATACATAGATGCACGAGATCTACTACAGTATTCTATAATTTGTGCATGTCTGGTTTGTGCAGATTATAAAGTATGCATATATCCGCTCCAATCTATGTGCATATGTTTCAGTACACGTGAATATTTGCAATGCATTGAAAGTGTGCACTTTACTTACTTTATAAACACATGGACATATAATTTTTCTTTTTTGCACGTAAAATATAACTTGCAAACGGAAAACCCTGATTTACGTGCAGAAGTAGGTTTATTTTAAAATACGTGCTCATACTTGAAATCACCAGTTTGCTGATACCTCTACCAGTTCATGCAATCCATCTCAAGATCCTCCTTCTCTTCACCCTGAGATCTCCCCAGCTCATGCCGACCTCCCACCCAAAAACACTAGACAATAGAGTTTATCAGTTGTCCTAGTTAACTAGCAGGTGTAAAATGGCATGAATAAGTTGGATAAAGTATTCATGTAAATCTCTTATAAAGCAGCAACTTACATTCATATCTCTCATCTCCAGAAAGCTCCTAAACCTCCAGTCTTTTGTGCAGGTAAATGTGAACTGAAAATACTCAATTAATTTTGATGTTTATAAAATATCATATATGTGCATACAAGTTACTTAAATACATAAAGGCTAATTTTCTGCACGTAATCCCTTTGAAACTGTACTTACTTATAAGTTGTAAGCACAGTGGTGTTTGTGAATTGTGCTGTGGTTTTCTGGCTTGCAATACCGTGATCTGGCATGCACCATATTGCTAGCTCTTGCTTTTGAAAAAGCTGCCATGAGTCAGATGTACAGTATTAAAAATTTTACACTTGTTTCATGTCCTGTTGTAAATAAAATTTGTGACTGAGAAATTGCTTTTCAAATATCTCCTGCTAGTAATTGTAGAAGATTGCTGAAGGAGTAACTGTTTTGCACCCATCGGCTATGTTCCAGCAACTACATGGTAGAGCTTAGTCTGAACATCGAACTGCACATTTCAACATGTATCACAACAACAAAACGTGTTTACAATTGGATTCTTTGCATGTTAGAAGTCTCGGAACAAAAACATATCTTTTTTTTTTTTCGGAGGGATAAACTGGAGAATGAACTCTCATATGATAAATGTATCTTAGAAAAAAAATTGGGAAGAGGATACCCTTCCCCCCAGCAAACATCAGCGATGACAAAAACATCATTTTCAAGGTCTGCGAGATAGCAGTACAAAGCCTGACATTTAGCACTGGGCTTTTTTTTTTTCTTCCGACTCTCTTGATAATTGTGAAGGATCCTTTTGTTAGAGCCAGTAACTAGGACTGGATGATTTCCACAGTGCTCCTTCCCAGGCTGGAGTGTGAAGGCTGAGAGGGTGAACCCCCCTTCCCTGCTGGCTTACAGAGCCCTACAATGGGTCAATTTAGCAGTTGCTTATCAGCACAAAAGCTGACAACATTCAGACTGTGTCTTTGCCAACTCCCTAAATTTGGAGACAGAATAGTTTAGAGCACAGACCTGGGCCTTTTATTTGTAAGACAGGAACAGAAATTATCAGTTTCATTTGCATGTGTGAGGTTTGTCTGGATGAATAACGGAAAAAAAACCAATAGGAGATGTGCAGATTGTTAGCATTACGTAGGTTGGGTTCTAGGCATATGAGAAGTTATGGCAAGGCAATGAAAGAAATTATCACACACTGTGAAAAAAGAAAAATCTTCCATTGGAGCAATTGATTATATTTAAGCTGAAATATGCCATTCTTGATAAAATATTGCCAACTTGTGTGCTTTGCTGACACTATATTAGTGTAGAATGCCATGTCAGCTATACTGTATTAGAACAATCCAAAACCCACCAATGCAAATAGCATGTAAAATAAGAAAAGTGCTGCTGTTTTGTCTACCAGTGCAACCATATACCAAATTACATATACATATTTCTAACTAGGTGTCACTTGTCAACTCTTGATCTTCAATATAGAATGCAGGCTGCTAAAAAAAATAATTGATTTCTATGGGGAGTTTATTTAGTTTAGATTTAGCTCATGCCTTTTCATTGGTTGCTAAAGGCAAGTTACGTTCAGGTACTGCAAGCATTTCCCTGTCCCCAAAGGACTCGCAGTGCAAAGGGGTTCATTTACTTAACTGTATTGGGTGTTTACTGAATGGTAAATGTCCTAATATAGAGCTAACATACAATATTTCAAACGTAGCATGTTATCTTCTCCCAATTCTGCAGGCTTGGTAATGAGCTGCTTACTAGGGATGTGAATCGTGTCCTCGATCGTCTTAACGATCGATTTCGGCTGGGAGGGGGAGGGAATCGTATTGTTGCCGTTTGGGGGGGTAAAATATCGTGAAAAATCGTGAAAAAATCGAAAAAATCGCAAAACCGGCACATTAAAACCCCCTAAAACCCACTCCCGACCCTTTAAATTAAATCCCCCACCCTCCCGAACCCCCCCCAAATGACTTAAATAACCTGCGGGTCCAGCGGCGGTCCGGAACGGCAGCGGTCCGGAACGGGCTCCTGCTCCTGAATCTTGTTGTCTTCAGCCGGCGCCATTTTCCAAAATGGCGCCGAAAAATGGCGGCGGCCATAGACGAACACGATTGGATGGCAGGAGGTCCTTCCGGACCCCCGCTGGACTTTTGGCAAGTCTCGTGGGGGTCAGGGGGCCCCCCACAAGCTGGCCAAAAGTTCCTGGAGGTCCAGCGGGGGTCAGGGAGCGATTTCCCGCCGTGAATCGTTTTCGTACGGAAAATGGCACCGGCAGGAGATCGACTGCAGGAGGTCGTTCAGCGAGGGTTCCGGCGCCTCGCTGAACAACCTCCTGCAGTCGATCTCCTGCCGGCGCCATTTTCCGTACGAAAACGATTCGCGGCGGGAAATCGCTCCCTGACCCCCGCTGGACCTCCAGGAACTTTTGGCCAGCTTGTGGGGGGCCTCCTGACCCCCACGACACTTGCCAAAAGTCCAGCGGGGGTCCGGAAGGACCTCCTGCCGTCCAATCGTGTTCGTCTATGGCCGCCGCCATTTTTCGGCGCCATTTTGGAAAATGGCGCCGGCTGAAGACAACAAGATTCAGGAGCAGGAGCCCGTTCCGGACCACTGCCGTTCCGGGACCGCCGCTGGACCCGCAGGTTATTTAAGTCATTTGGGGGGGGTTCGGGAGGGTGGGGGATTTAATTTAAAGGGTCGGGGGTGGGTTTTAGGGGTTTTAGTGTGCCGGCTCACGATTCTAACGATTTATAACGATAAATCGTTAGAATCTCTATTGTATTGTGTTCCATAACGGTTTAAGACAATATTAAAATTATCGGACGATAATTTTAATTGTCCTAAAACGATTCACATCCCTACTGCTTACCATGCAAAGCAGCTGGGAATCAAATAATGTAGCTTGCCTCAAAAATTGCATCCCACATTATTTAATATTAAGTAAACTACGCCTCCAGAGTTGTAGTGAACTTCCCCTGAGAGCATCGGAATGCTAATGCATGTCCTGATGCCCCTGGGTCTGTACCTTAAAGGGGCCAGTGAGCCTGAAGTAACATTCCCAGCCATTACCAAAACCCTGGGGGTTTTCCTCCTCCCCCTACCCCCCCCCCATGCCTTTTGAGTTGGCCTAAATGTTAAAATAAGTATTTAGCAAGTTTAATTCCCTGTGCTCAGGCCCTGTCCCCTCCCCCACTCCTCCCAAGTAACAAAACAAAAGAGGTTGCACCTCCCCTGATCTGAGCCCCTCCCTCTTAAGTACCTGCAGATCCTGGTGGAGTAGAGGGATCTGGAGTGCCTCCCATGCTCCAAGCCCTATGATAGTCTCATAAAATTCCAGCCAGGTTCTTACATATGCCCCTATCACATGATAGGGGCATATGTAAGAACCTGGCTGGAATGATATTTATTTATTGATTTAGATTTCACTTTTCAGCCACTTCAAAGTGGATTACTTTCAGATACTATAGGTATTGCTGATTAGTAAATGATCCTCTACATTTGTACCTCAGGCAATTGAGTGAAGTGACTCTACCAAGGTCACATGGAGCATAAGTGGCAGATGCAGGATTTGAGCCCTGGTTTCCCGGTTTCTGCTCTAACCACTAGGTTGCTATATAGAAACCAAGGATACTTTCAGACTTCAACATTTGCATTTTAAGTATGTTTAAATGAGCGTGAGAGGGGCTCATTCATTTTGCGACCTGTAGAACAGCTTTTGAGCTGGTTGAGCCACGAACAATATCATTAAGGGTATGGATTACAATGTTTTAAATCCATATCTTTTTTTTTTCTAGTTAAATCTTTTTTGTTATAACCAACAGCATGTCAATTAAGGACAAGCATTGTAACTTCCTGTTCCTATGATAGGCACTCAGAAATAACATACGCCAATAGCAAGGCAATCCAACAATAAATTATTCAACATGAATCCATTTTAACTCCTCTTTTCCACATTATTTATTTATTTTTACTCTCTACATACATAAAGGAATCAATGTATGCCCAGTAACTAGGAGAGAGAATGCAGGGGAACCCATGATTAAACACAATTATTCCAAAAGCAATAAAAAGCCTGACGAGTTCTCAGGAATTCCAGTTAGCAAACGTGAGCACACACCATTCTCCCCAGGGCTTGGAAGATTTGCGTGCTCCCTAGGGAACGTAAGGAGAACAGCTATGGTTTCTAGATATTGCAGCACTTCACAATTGCCTGAGGGCCTAATATGAATGCTGTCATTTTTTTCCTATACCTATCATACTATACAACTATAATTCTCATACTATCTGGTCCAAAGAAGGGCTAGAGCCAGTTTACTAGTAAGCACTTCCAGGCTATCAGCAGTGCCTTAGGTAGAAGCATTTTTCAATGTTTTCCCCATATCGTGTTTTCAGAATCATCCAAGAAACATCTTTCCAAGGATCTGACCAGAGAGCTACTGGTGATTCTAGAATAATCTATCACCTTCCATAATTTGACTTTGGATTACAGGACCAGAAACGATGAATCTGAAGGAGCTCCTTCATCTGAATATTTTAGACATTTACCAGTCTGCCGTCTGCCTGCCTAAACCCCAAGATAGGGTGCTTATACATTTTTTAGTGCCATATCCCTTAGTATTACACAGAGAGATTTCAAATGCCCACATCCCCTTCTCTGATTATCTATAGTAGATTCTGTCCCCCAGTTTACTTGCCACAGAGAGGGTAATTTTGAAATGAGTTCTGCCGCTAAAACTGTGTTATATGCACAGACATAGCCTTCTACAAGATTGCCTGCCTAATGTGTGGGTAAACGTTCATGTGTATATCATGTTCAGGCATCCGTTTATCCAAACTGAGCGGAGACCTTACTGCAGCTGCAGTTGGGGAAGGGTTTGGACATAGGTGCATAATTTATGAATTTTAAAAAGTATGCATAAAAACCTTTCAAAAAAAGTATGCACACATGTGGATACTTTTCCAAATGGACTTTTGCGTGGAAGTCCACTTTGAAAATTGGTGTACCTTATGAGCTTATTTGCAGACATCTTTATAGTTGATGTTCCAAAATTACCCTTTCATCAGCAGAGTGGCTTAGTAGTTTGGAATCATTTGATCTCTGTAGGAACTTCTTTAAGATTATAACCAAAGGTAAACCTTTTAATAGAAAGGTAATAAATTGGTCCAGGGCCATGAACTTGAAAACATTTTTCTTCTTTAATAGTGATTTTAGGTAATGCCTCCGTTTCAGATAGGTGAAAAAAAATCATTGTTAAAGAGGTCAGCGACTAACTCCTGGCAATAAATTCATTTTAATCTTAGTGGAGCCTTTGTATTTTGTTTCATTTACTCTCTTAATCTTGTCATTTATTCCTCTTTTCACCTTCATTCTGCTTATACATACTTCCCATTGATACATCTGATTACAACATGCAAACACCTTATTCTTGTCTGTGCTAGTTCTTATATTCTGCTTGCTTTCAGTCAGATCTAACCCTTCCTTTTTATATTGCTTATCCATCTAAAGCAGAGAAGATATGATAATTGATAGATGTCCTCCATGTAATCCCAATTAGGTTGCATTAAATATGATCAGTTCCTGGGAGTCCAGACGTTTCACTAGTCATGTGATTTCTTGGAAAATGTTTGAGCAGATGGTGAAAAGGGACTGGACAAAAGCGTTTCTTTACTGGACAGGGAAACTTCTCGCCTCTGTGAATGAACAGACTTCTCTCTCATGTTTGGTACCTTCTTACCAAAGACAATCCATGGGCACATCCACCTCAGATGAAACCTAACCTCAGTCCACACTATGAATTGGTGGCTCAAGAATACCAGTTTTTATTAAACACAGAAAGTTAGGATGTCTTCAACAAGGTCGACCTTTTCACGGGATTCCACAGTAAAAAAAAAAAAAAATAGGCAGACAGTAGCAAAACCAAAATGTAATTAGCATCATAGCAAACTACTCAGCATAAGGAATTCTTTCCTGACAATCCAAAATTGTTCATTAATACCAGATCAATCACTTGATCAGTTCAAAGGCTGAATCCAAATGGTAGGCTGTTCTCTTTGCTGGTGTTCCCATGATTCCTCCTATGGTGATCTTAAAAAAATTAGGTAGGCCTCAAGCATAGGGCTAGAATTTTAGATTTACTCTGTCCATGCAAAAAGACGTCTTCTTTGGTTTCAGCACCAGGAGCAAAAATACACAGCAACTCAAGACTTGAAAAAGGCAGACAAAATGGACTGGAAAAGACGGCATACACCCCACTGCAAGTCTCACATTTTCTAACCTTAGAGAACTGTGTATTACATTATCAAGGCTTAAAGGTACAAACTCACTAAACATACTTCATGGTTGGAACAAATGCAATCATTGTGTTATCTGGGTAGAAGTTAAATAAGATTTAGGTAGAGGATAAGTAGTTAAAATACAAGTGGAAAATGGACCATTTGGAACTAGCATATTCATGAAAAATATTGATTGGTTGAAAAAAGTGCTTCTTTAAGTACAGGATGGCCCATGGAAAAGTAGCCCGCCTCCAATACCAGTGCCATGCAGGCAGGCTACTTTTCCATGGGCCACCCTGTATAACAGTTGCCTTCTTGGGAGCAAGATGGCAGCATGCTAGAAGACTCATTGATTCACTTTACCTGTTGCTATTTCATTCAGAACTTTCTGACTTGGTTGTTATACCTTCTAAATGCAAGGGAAGAGTTCAGGTGTATCCCTTGAATCCCTGTATCCTCCAGGCCAGCAGGTGATGCACTTGTATGTGTCCCTGCTTTCAGTTTTGTAGGGAACCAAAGAGACTGGTGAGCGTTGCAGCGACTGTGCCGGAGGATGCTTATGGTCAGCCTCAGGAACACCTCTTCCAAAGGCAGAGAAGTGCCTCTCCCCCAGCTCAGTGGCACACTGTAGTGATGTGGATGGTACAACTACAGGGGAGGGGAGCATTGGGAGGGCTTTCCTCGACTTGCAGGACTTGTCTAAGCTCCCAGAAAATCCTTGCGGAGGGAATTTGATTGCTTTCTGTTCGCCTTCTGCGGCTCCTTTGGATTTTGGAGAAGTGGGACCTGCGTCTGGAGCCATTTCTCCTGCTTTGTTTTTGGGGGAAACAGTTTGCTTCCAGGAGTGAGTCCTATTTATTTCCGATTGCCCAGAGGTAGTGACATTGGCTTCCCTTTGGCATTTAATAGCTGGCTTTGGAAGGTCCTTAAACATTTGCACTACCAAGATTGACAGTCTTTCCTTGAACAAACATCTACTAAATATGATGGCCAGGTTTCCGCTATTAATTTAAAGGTCTTGTTTATTAAGGGCCAGATTTTAAAATCGAATCCCAATTTTATAACATGCGCGTGCAGCCGCGTACATGTTCTAAAATCCAGGGTCGGCGCACTCAAGGGGGTGCACAATTGAGCAACTTGTGCACGCTGAGCTGCGCAGCCTTCCTCCGTTCCCTCCGAGGTCGCTCTGAAATTGGAGTGGCCTTGGAGGGAACTTTCCTTCCACCCGCCCACCAGCCCTACCAAACCCCCCCTTACCTTTGTCCTATAAGTTGCGCCTGCCTCTGGGCAGGCGTAGATTGCGCCGGCCGATGGCGGGTCCACGATCCCAGGCCCCACCCCCAGACTTCCCCACCCCTTTTTCAAAGCCCCGGGACATACGTGCGTCCGGGGCTTGCGCGTGTCGTCGAGCCTATGCAAAATAGGCTCGGCTCATGCAGGAGTGGGTTTTCGGGGTTATGCGTGTAATGTGTGCACATAACCCTTTGAAAATCCGCCCCTAAGTCTAATGTTAAGGATATTCAAGCTTTCGATATAACAACCGTGAAGGACCGCAGTGCTTTATCTATCGGATTGAACATCTTGAGAAACATATGAGAAACCTAAATCATTGATTTTTGAACTTTCCCAAGGTGTTGGGGAAAATTCCATTTGTGCCATTAAAAAAATATTAAGTTTTCCATATATTATCTTTATACACCTGCCATTCTCATCAGTTATCCTCAATTTTTCATTGTTTGTTTATTGTTTATTTTTTATTTTTTTATTTTTCTTTATTTTTCATATCCAAATCCTCTTAGGATGTATTATTTCTGTATTTTTGGTTCTTTTTGTTTTTGGTTTAAATATATTTTTAAAAAATTTTTTTTCTTTCACTTGGTTTTTTTAATTAGGCATAATCAATGTGATATCTCTCACATTGACCAAATCAAGTCCTGGATAAATGAAGTAAGCATTACATATTACTTTACAATTCAATTCACAACCAATATTGACTCCACTGTTTATATTTTCATACATCCATGACACAAGTCACCACCTCCAATCTCTTAGCATAACCTTGTTATTTAGTTCTGTATTAATTTTATGTCTGTGATATATTTATGTTGTCATTTAATTTATTGCATCCATAAGTACATACATATTCTTATACACATATATATGTAGTTATTTTGGTTTTATGTTTTTTAAACAGGATTGTTTTATGACACATATTTTGAGTGAATGTATGATCATTGTCAGTTTTATATACATGTAAAAAATTTTTTATATGTATGTGTTTTAATTATTTGTATGTCCATTTTTAGTTGCCCCTGAGGCAGCTCTGTGAAAGGGAGCGAAACTCGGCCAGAGTCGGGCATTTTAATAAAGGGCTTGTCATCATCCGATTCCCATTGTCGTCACTATTAAAAAAATATTTTCAGGAAATGTTAAATTTTGAACTTGATCGATTTTCTTCAGATATCAAGTATTTTGTTTCTAATAGTTCTTCTGCAGATTCTTAACAAAATTATTCAAGATCAGTTGCCATTACATTTAATTTTCTTTAGAATTCTATAGTTGAAATTGTTGAGCCATAGTACCCTATTTGGTCTCCTTTATTTTATCTCAGGATTTGAGTAATGTTATGTGAAAATTCTTTAGTAACCTTACCTCTCAATTTTATGGTGAGATGGTACAGATCTTTCCAGACTTTGCTCATGTAACTCAAGAGAGAAGGAAGGGCTTTCTTGCCCTGAAGCAGGAGGCTGTTGCAAAGTTCAATCTTTGTCAAATTATGAAAATTGATAAATGGTTAAAAAAAAAATATTTGCCTTCTCTGTCAGAGCCACAAAAATGATTTCAAGTTCCAGGGGGTAGTTGTGTGTGTTCGTAGCAAAAAAATGGTGACATTTTATAAGCTAAACACTTAATGGAAGCATGAGCTTTTGAGGACAAGAGTCCACATAAAACAAACACAAATAAGATCAGAAGTGTGATAAAACTCAATCGATTTTCAGAACAATGTTTGTAAGGAGATAAACTTAAAGTAGATTTATTTAAACGATTTATATTTCGCTGATCCACCAATCTCAGCGGATTACAACTGAAATGCACAAATAGATGAGGTAATGGCGCTGGATAGAATACTTTTGAAGGTTAGAGAGAGAAATCCTGGCAGCTCTACTGGCTGACCCTTTTCAGTGCTTCTATAGAGTCAGTCAGAATTAGTTCTGGTGGATTGGAGACAGGCAGATGTGTTTCCTATTTGTAAACGTGGAAGTAAGCAGGAGGCTGGGATCTGAAGGCTGGTTAGTCTGATCTCTGTGGTGAACAAATTAATGGAATTACTGGTAAAATAGAGGATATTGCAGTTTTTGCAATCCACTGCATTCCAGGATACAAGGCAACATGGTTCTAATCAATTTCTGCGACTGGGTGACCACAGAGTCTGATCATGGAAGAGCGCTAGACATACTATACTTGGATTTCAGTAAGGCCTTTCACATGGTTCCACACAGGAAGCTTATAATTAAATTGTGTCCTTGGTATAGAACCTAGAGTGACTGAGTTAGAAACTGGCTGAGTGGGAGGTGTCAGAGAGTGTAGTGGTAAATGGAGTTTACTCTGAGGAAGGTGGTGTTACTAGTTGGTGCCTAGGGGACCAATCCTATGGCTGGTTCTTTTCAGCATTTTCATGAGCAACCTAGTGGAAGGATTGTCAGGAAAGGTTTGTCATTTTGCCGATAATACCAAAATGTGCAACAGGGTAGTATTAGACAGCCAGGATGGTGTGGAAAATATGAGGAGGGATCTAGCGAAGCTCGAGGAATGGTCTGGAGACTGGAAGCTAAGATGTAATGCTAAATAATGCAAGGTAATACATTTAGTCTTCAAAAACCCAAGTGAGAAGTGTACAGTATTGGAGGTGACATTCTAAGCACAAAAGAGCAGGGGAATCTTGGGGTGATTGTATCTGATGATATTAAGGTGGCCAAACAGGTTGATAAAGCAAACAGCAAAAGCTAGAAGGATGCTTAACTGCATAGGGAGAAGCATAGTCAGCAGAAAAAGGAAGGTAATATTGCCCCTGTATAGGTCATTTGTAGTATTCTGGAGACCACACCTTCAAAAAGATATAAACCGCTTGGAGATGGTCCAGAGGGTGGCTACTAAAATGATCAGTAGTCTTAGTTCTAAAGCATGTGCAGAGACCTAAATATCTAAATATGTACACCCTAGAGGAAAGATGAGATAAGGATGATTTGATAGAGACATAGAAATATCTCAAAGGATTACATGCACTGGAGACTAGCCTTTTTCAATGGAAAGGAAACTCTAGAACAAGGGGTCATGGGATGAGAGTGAAAGGGAGTAGACTCAGGAGTAATCTTAGGAAATATTTCTTTACAGGGAAGGTAGTGGATGCATGGGATTGTCTCCCAGTGTTGGTGGAGGAGGCGAAGTTAAAAAAGGTGTCTGTATTCAAGAAAGCAGGGGATCTCTGAGAGTGTGATGGGAAATTTAAGGGTTAGATAAATTAAACGAAAGGGCAGATGATGGGCTATATGGTTGTTTTCTGCTGTTATGTTTCTACATAATCAGATGCATGCATCTGACTAAACTCTTGTCCTCAAAAGCTCATGCTGCAATACACTGGTTAGTCTATAACGGGTAGGCAACTCTGGTCTTTGAGTGCCACAAACAGGTTTGATTTTCAACATATCCACAATGAATATATATGAGATAAATATGCATACATTGTAGGCCGTGCATCCATTTATACACACACACACACACACACATATATATATATATATATATATATATCATCTATATTCATTGTGAATATCCAGAAAACTGACTTGTTTGTGGCACTTGAGGACCAGAGTTGCCTACCCCTGGTCTATGAGCTACCACCAGCCAGATTGGGTTAGTGCCACAAGTCATCTGAATGAAGGGCCTTTGATGCTTCTAAAGCTAATATTCATTCAACTATGTTTGTGTATGTGTATATACTGTAAATATATGAATATATGCTTTTTAATTGTCCCAGTAAGATAGCACAACTTTCAAAGTATTTTATAACAGGAATGTAAATAGGTTTATCTTCAGATTACTCATACATTTTTGCAAGTTTATGATAATTTTGCTTTAAATTTCCCATACTTAACGGCAACAGATATGCTGTGAAAATTTAATTCTCAACAGGTTTGTAAACTATTGTTTGAAAGGATATGAAATGTTTGTGCTGTGTTTATAGAAGCAAATTCTTGTAGAAGCATGATTTGTTCTTAAAATAGCATCACAATAGTATCACAAAGAAAACAGAAGGCAATAATTGCAATTTCATCTCTAAGTATAATGCTAAGAAATTTGTCACAGGAACTGAACATACATTTCAATTTCCATTTATATGTTATAGAACACCTTTCTCTAAAATAACCAAAATGATTTACAACATTCCAAACAGTATCAATATAAAATATACAATATAAAACATAATATAAACCTCTACTCTCACTAGGGGCAAAAGGCAGAGTTACAACACCAAATCATCCCTACATTAAATTAAATAGCAGCTACAACTCCCCCTCCTGTAACTACTCCTAAAAACTAACCCAAACTCCCAAAACAAAACCATAGTTAATACCTAAATTCCATATCCTAATTCTGTAATCCCAGATGTTCATTTGCATCTGGGCCCCTCTCCTCCTTTGCTGAATCTGTTAGAGTTGGGATGACTTTGGACTCCTCCTAGGCCATTTGAAGCTAAGAGGGTGATCAAATAACATTATGCCAATCCAATAATGACATGAGATTCCTTCATCATGTGCCAAAAACGTTCCTGAAGAAGAAATGAAACACCTTAAGAGGCGGGTATGCGGTCCATTGTTTGTTTTATCTCAGAAGAGATTTCCAATGTTGGACTTCTCAAATGAAGATGAGTGCTCATTATTCATATGAATGTTCTTAAAAAAAAAAAAAAAAGTATTTAAAAAATACAATGAAACAAAGTGAAACCAATGATTAAATACTAGTGTAGTGGATATTAAATGCTTCAGCATTCCAAGAAAGCAAAAGCAAAAAAGTGGAACAAAGATAAGCAACTTTATACTGCTGACTATAGGAAGGTCTCTAAAGAACTTTCCTGTCAACAATTTGTCTATAGTGGTTTTTAATTATTTGTGTATTCACGTTTATCGCTGTTAATTTTTTGGTTTGCTTTTCTTTGAGATTTCCTCTTAATATTATAGCAGATGGGAGGGAATTAAGTGAAACTGAGGAGTCATTTTTTTATCTTTTGATGAATGTTTTTAAGTTACTTTAAATTCTTGTTGCTTTTGATGTCACCCATATACAGTATGCTCAGTTCTTGGATAAAAAAAAATTGAGGTTTGCAATAAGTAGTAGGCAAGGAGGGCTGATTGCTAGCCTGCCAGAATTAACATGGCATCAGGCTGGGCTCCCATCTCATGTGGCATCCCATGCCCAAGCTGGCTGAGCACGGGTTTTGGTGAGGAGTAAGGAATGGGCGAACTGAGGGAGAAAGGTAAGGAACATGCCCCACTCCCTTTATTTTTTTTTAATTTCCCCTGCCCCTCTCACTTTCCTCCTAATGTCCTCATGGGATTTAGAACCACAGAGGGGCTTGAGCGATCCCTGGTTGGTTGAGTTGGGGGGGGGGGGGGGGGGGGGTGCGTTCACCTCCTTTTAAGTGAGAGCATGCTTTCCTCCCTTTTTGGCCCGGCTTGCTTTTCCTGTCTTCCCTCCCATTTTTCTTTTGCATTTTTTTAGTGTGTTGCTGATTTGTTGCAGTGACCTGAGCTTTGATTGTGCGGGACTGTTATCCTGAGGCAGTGGCAGTGTAGTGCAGTCCCTGATCACGCTGCTGCTGGACCCTGTCTGTTGAGCTATAGCAAGAGGGGTCTTGGGTGTGGTGTTGGCATGCCGGCGCAGCATCGAAAGCCAGGGTTGGCTGTTGGTGGTTTGTTGCTGGGGCATTTATTTATTTTACTTATTTATACTCCTCTTTTCATGGCGCAAGCTGCCCCCAGGCTAATGGTGATTGAGTGGATTCTGTGGGATTGCACATTATGGTTAACATTATACTTTGGGCTCAGGTTCTGTTCATGCTTTTAGCAAAAACTGTGGCCTTGTTTAAATCCATTGCACTGTATATTATAAGTTTGTTGTGGGCTGAGGATGTGGGAGAGAAACCAGGGTATCTCGTATGCCCATGCTATTCAGTATCGTACCTCATTTGCGATTATAAAATATTAATATTAAACGTTCTAGTAAACTGTTGATAGACACTTAGGAACAATTTGCAGAGGGTGTGTTGCCCCACTGCAGTTGAAAATGTAGTAGAACCTATAGGAGTAATTTTTACTAGCAAAATATTCTTCTGCCTTTATAAACTCATTTTGTCATTTTTACTCTAAGCATTTTCATTATGCCAGTCTGAAAGCAAAATGTTGTGGTGTCGTTTTTTTATTTTTTTTTTTTTAAGTATTCTAACAATATTTTACTTTGTCAGTTAGGGACAGTGCAACATAAAAATTATATACCTCAATATAATTTAGTTGGTACTGCATTATATATTTATAACTCACCTATTCAAGAAACAGTTAAAAATATTCCTCCCCAATTTTCTGCCTATTACTTCAGTATTAGCAGGAGAGGCGAGATAAGACATTGATTAAAATCTTGGCAAACACATTAAATGTTGAAGTGCAGCTAGAACTTAATGGTGTTTGGTGATTTGGATTGATTTTTACTTGACATTGTGAAACTATGGACAAGAGAAGTGGTAACACAACATGATCTAAACTGCATGTAGGTCAAGGGTGATGCATCTTTGAAAAGTGAGTAATTGAGGTCAGATTTATTGCTCATCTCTGGTGCATTGCACTATCTAAGCAACTTATATTTTGTTTATCGAATTATCAGGATCAGCTCTCAACCATAGTTGTGTCAATACAGCTGTTTCTGTAACCGCTCTTTCCCTTTAAACATGGTTAGAATTGACATTCATGTGAATAATCCTTGTTTATTTTCTTTATACAGGGGAGCCATTTTTAGAAATCAATCAAATCAAATTTTTATAACACTTCCCATGGGCTGCTCAAAGCATGGAACAACATACGGTAAAATTGAACACTTCAACAATAAGATACAATTAAAAAAAAAACACATATAAGAGCAAATAAAAAAAAAGATATACATATTCTATCATATTACTAAAGTTTCACACACAGAACATGTCAATAGATACATGCATTAAAATAAATCTTTTAAACACAGCCTGAGAAACAATAAAAAGAACAGTAGCCAGACAAGCTATTCAGTTATAGATAGTTTCAGTTAATACACCATAAAACAAAATGTTGAAAATAGCTTAAGCTCCAAAAGCCTGGCAAAAAAATCCAGGTGTTAAAATACACTTTAATATGGCTAAGTCCAATGGGATTCTATATGAAAAGGCTTGGTACTGGTTGTTACTAGCTAATTTCATAGGTAGAACTTTAAGGAAGGTGCAGCTGTCCCAAAGATCTTAGAAGATGGAAAGGCAAATAAAAAGAGAGTCTGCTAGACAGATAACTAGGACCTTGACCATACAAAGACTTAAATGCTAGCACCAAAATTTTAATTTGAGAATTCCATTCAATAGGACGCCAACATAGCTGCTTTAATATGGTGATAATAAGTTAAATGAATCTATGTCCAGACACTATCTGAGATGCAGAAATTTGGACTAACTGCAGTTTATGGTTTGATTTTAATTACAATCCAACATAGAGACTGTTACAGAATAGTAAAGATGGGCTGTGACAAGACCATGGATCATGGTGGCCAGTTCAGCTTTTTCCAAAAAGGGGCATATATGTTGCAACTTTCTAAGGACAGGAAATTATTTCTAGCCACATTTTAAATCTGCCTATTCAAGTAGCTTAGGGGATTTAATGTACAAAGAGTTTGATTTTCAAAATACTTTTATCTGTACTGTGAATATGGCAAGCGCTTTTAGAGAAACAAAATTTATTTTCTTATGGCTTCAGTTGCAATGCCCTGAAAATTGTGCAGTTTTCTGGATAGAGGCCACATGGCCCTAGCTAGTTTATGCAGAAACATAAGTAGGAGGCAGGCCGATAGGGTCTTGGCTGCTGAGGATAACATGACTCTGGGTCCCCTGCTCACCTCATGTAGACCCTACAGAAGGGGAGGGGGGCTGACAAACGTCAAAAGCTCTAGGGTTCCTTTCCTCTGTCCTGAGGTTCAAGTCACCAGGGAGAATAATAGCCCCTGGGTGGTTGGCCACAGGGATGTGGAAAATGGGGGAGGGTTAGGAAGAGGAATTCTGGTCTGCTTCCCCTCCTTTTGATCCTGCTGTTGAAGAGGGTTCCTGCCCATCCACCCTAGTTTGTCTTATTGTTGAGGGAAAAGTTTTGCAGGTTGGGGCAGAAACCCTAACCATTGTAGGGTTGGATCATTGTGAGTATATTGGTAAGCAGTGCATGCTAAGAAGTGACTTTAGGAGGCTGCTACATGTGAAGCTGAGAATAGGCTGAGATGTACACTTGGTTGGGGCCTCTGATGCTGAGATGTGGCATTGGAAAGGGTCACCATCCATAGCATGGCCCGCTAGAGGGTGCCTGTAGCCCCAGATAGGGTGGAATGTGGTCTGCTGCTAGGACATGGTGGGGAGCTGCCCCGGCACTGGGTGGGGTTGGGAGGGGAGTGTGCAGAATTTGGTTAAATATTTGGAATAAAATCATTCTCAGGCTGGTTAGTAAAAATAAAGCTGTAATCTTTTATTTATTTATTTAAAAGATTTTGTATACCGTCGTTCGAAAATACATCACAACAGTTTACAACAGGATAACATAAAAACATGGGGTTTACATCAAAGTTTATAAAATAAAATTCTTACACTAGGTAGGAGGGGATACAGCTATTTAAAAGGAGATACAAACATAAAGACAACATTTGGTTCTTGATATTATTGACCTTTCTCTAGATTGTCTGAATAGACTTGTTCAAAAAGCCAGGCCTTTAAAGCTTTTTAAAATGTTTTTAAACTCAGTTTTGAGTCTTAATTCAGCAGGCATGGTATTCCAAAGACTGGGTCCTGCAATAGAGATGATTCTCTGATGCACTAACGTGAGATAGGCTGTATTACTGAAGGGATCTGAAGTAGTCCTTTGTTTGCCGATCTCAGTGTTCTGTGTGGAGTGTGTAGTCGGATTGAGAAATTCAGCCAATCGATTTTCTGCCCGTAGATTGCTTTATGAAGGATACAGCAAGTTTTGTAACATATTCTTTGTGTAATCGGGAGCCAGTGTAAATTTATCAAAATGGGTATAATGTGAACACATTTTTTGCAGTTTGTTAGAACTCTGGCCACAGAATTCTGGAGTACCTGCAGCGGACGTAGGGTGGTTTGTGGGAGACTCAAAAGTAGGGAATTATAGTAGTCTAATGAGGAAAAAACTAGAGCTTGTAGCACTGAGCGAAAATCATTCAGTCAGTATTTGAGTTTTGTGATTTTTGTCATTTGTTTTTTAATGTAAGTCATGAAGGGTGAGTGTGAGAGAGTAGGAAGTCCCAATATGCTGCCTGATAGGTAACAAGTCAAATGATCAACCAGAATAGCATAAAAAGCCTTTTAATGTGAAATATATTTCAAAAGAGCTCAAAGGAAGCAGAAATACTTTCCCTCCAACTAAAAATTGTGCCACGGAGTCCTCATTTTTCAAACTGAACTGTTTCAATTACCCATATTTTGAGCAGTCTTACTAATTATCTTACATGGGATGGCACATGACTTATTCCTATAGTATATATGACATATCTGGCATAATATTGACTAGTTGGTGCTAAAGAGTATGATGTCATTGACTCTTTGCAAACATATCTTTTCTAGGGGGTTCTAGGTGAAATGAGGATATGAGAATTCAAAAATTTAAGAAATGATGATTTAATAAATAGGGTGACTGATTGTGTACTACTCTGTGTACTGTATTAGCGTTTACAGCCCATTGGAAAGGTGAGGTAGTTTTTATCATTGTACATTGGCAACACAGACAGGCCAATGTAATAAGATGCACACAAAAAATGGGCATTCACATTGAGCACCCATTTACCTAACACATGTGCATTCAATCCCTGTGCCCGATGCAATATTCTAATGGGAATGAAATCGAAGCAGCCTACAAAAAGGGCGTGCTAGGGAGAAATGTGTGTTTCTGGCAATCAAATGTATTGGGCGCGCAGACATCTAAATTGTGCGTTCATAGTAAAAAAAGGATCGTTTACATGAAGTTATAGAAATCTGCAATGCCTGTTTACCAAAAGTAAAGGAATCACCCACCATTTTTCATGATGTCTTTTAGCTAATAATCATTATCTCTCTACTAATCCCTATAGACATCTTTTTAGTTTTTGTTCTAACACCAAACAGCTAAATCTTACACAAAGGGTCACATTATTGCAACACAGAGGACCACATTTTTTATGTTAATTTTACGGCAAAAAAAAATGTTCATTGGGCTTCCCAGCCTTTGGGTGCACTTTCCTGCATTGGGCAGTAATAGATAATGTCTTCGTTTGCATGCAATTTAAATGTGATGGGCACTATCCGATACACTTGGGTTAGGATGTGTGTTATGGATGCGCTAATTTCCTTGCTGCATGCAGATGCTATGATTGCATACCCAAACCATGCATCCAAAGGCGGGTAAACCTGTGCTCTAGTCTGGGCCCATTTTATTGTATCGACCTGTTAATGATCAGACCTAGGGAACTTGATTGCAGGGATTGCTCTGATACATGGTTGAATTTTGTTTTGGTTTGTTTGCTTCATTAACTGTCTTAGTGATTTCGAAGAGAGTTTTAAAATAGTGATAAATCCCTGAGTTGGAAATAAAAACACAATTCTGCAGCAAATTAAAGGCTTGACTGTATGAACAAGCCTTTTAGCAGCAAGAACATGGACCAATGCTTATTGGATGATTTTTTTTTTTTTTACTTTAAATTATATGGATATGTTTTTCAGGGGTTTTATTCCATTATAATATTGTGCTTGTACTGAATCTTTTCTAGTTGTAACTCATTTTTACAAGACTCATAGTAACAAAGCCCAGTGGAGGCTGGTTCTAGTAGCGATGTGGTTCGTTTATCACAAATTAGGCAATTTCAACGAAATTACCTAATTCATCGTGGTTCGGGGGCCCTGAACCCTGTAACGGATTTTCCATGAACTTCGGGGAAAATCCGTTTTTCGGGTTTGAACGGGGAGAGGGGCACATTTTATTTTTTAAAATTAAAAACCACCCCAAGCATTACAATTAAATATAATACAACCCCCCATCATCCTGATCCCTCCCCAAGACTTACTTACATCCCTGGTGGTCCAGCGGGGTCCCGCGAGCGATTTGTCCTTCCGTGGCCGGCGTGCCTGCCTCACTCAGAATGGCGCAGATAGCCTCTGAATTACTATGTCACAGGGGCTACGGGTGCCATTGGTCAGCCCCTGTCACATGGCCATCGGTGCCATCTTGTGCTCCTACCATGTGACAGGGGCTGACCAATGGCGCCGGTAGCCCCTGTGACATAGTATGGGCAAAGGCTATCGGCGCCATTTTGATTACTGGCAGCTGACGACGAGATTGCTGCCGGAGCCCCGCTGGACCCCCAGGGACTTTTGGCAAGTCTTGGGGGGGGTCAGGAGGCCCCCCCAAGCTGGCCAAAAGTCCCTGGGGGTCCAGCAGGGGTCCCGGAGCAATCTCCTGCCTTCGGGCCGTTGGCTGCTAGTAATAAAAATGGCGCCGATAGCCTTTGCCCATACTATGTCACAGGGGCTACCGGCGCCATTGGTCAGCCCCTGTCACGTGGTAGGAGGAACCGAGCAATGGCGCCAATAGCCCCTGTGACATATTATGGGCAAAGGCTATCGGCACCATTTTGGTTACTGGCAGCTGACGGCCCGAGGGCAGGAGATCTATTTATTTATTTATTTATTTATTTAATTCTTTTTAATATACCGATGCTCAAGACCAGGTCTTATCGTACCGGTTTACAATAAACTAAGGGGGGGTAAACCAGTTAACTATTAGAGCGAAAAGTTACATTACAACAGGGAAAGTTGAACAAGGATGTTAGAAAAAAAGGGATAGATTAACAATTTCTAACTGGAGAGCGGAGCATGTTAGCAGAGAACAGTTGCTTACATGGTAAACTTATATACAATTTAAACAGAGGAATCAATTGGTCACGTTATATAAGAGCGTAGTTAGCAGGAGACAGTTCCTTCGTGGGGTGGGAAGGAGATCGCTCCGGGACCCCTGCTGGACCCCCAGGGACTTTTGGCCAGCTTGGGGGGGGGCCTTCTGACCCCCCCCCCCAAGACTTGCATCGGTGCCATCTTGTGCGCTTACCATGTGACAGGGGCTGACCAATGGCGCCGGTAGCCCCTGTGACATAGTAATTCAGAGGCTATCGGCGCCATTCTGAGTGAGGCAGGCACGCCGGGACAAATCGCTCACGGGACCCCACTGGACCACCAGGGATGTTGGTAAGTCTTGGGGAGGGATCGGGGGGGGGGGGGGGGGGTGGTAATTTTTTATAGTAAGTTTTAATGCTTGGGGTAGGGGTTGTTTTAGCTTCGTTTTCCCGCGTCATTTTTTGAGCCGGTTTCGGTTTTCCCTCTTACCTTTTTATTCATTTGTCAAAAAAAACTAACAGAGGAAAACCAAACTTTACCCTGAAGCGTCTGACTCAAAAAATGACCCGGTAGTAAAAAAACAAAGCACATCTCTGGGTTCTAGCAGGAAGCCTGAAGAAGCAGAAGGAAAGAACTGGGCCAAAATTCAAAAACATACAAGTACAGTATAGAATGAATATTCTTATATGCAATTATGAAGTGCTGTACTAGACAACCCATTCAGAGGGTTCTTTTTGCTTATCGGTTTTCCTGCTACTTTGGCCATCCAGCTCAATTGGAACTACTTTTTATTAGTCTACAGTGCTATTAACCTTAATTCACAACTACCTGGGGGAAGAGTAGTTTCCTCTTATTTCTTATCTCTCTCCCAATCTACGTAGTTCAATCATTTCTATGATGGTTTTCAGGTGGGGGTCATTCATCAGGGCTCTTTCCATAAGCCTGCAATTATGGGAGGTTTAACAACTAGATGATGCCATTGTAACGGGGTAAGCTTCTAGCTAAGCCTTCAGTCCTTTCGGGGCCTGTCATGGGCTGAGATGCAAACCTGTTGGACCACCATCAGACTGGGGCTGCCTGATCTGCAAGCTGGTTCCACCAGGTGGCAGCTGATGCAAGATGGTGTTATGTAGAAGCAAGGGAGGTGAAGTAATTAGCAGGCAAGAGTTGGGGCAGGCAGAGTCCATTTGTAGAGAAGAAATACCTGATTAAGGTCAGGGCAGGTGGCAATCAGAGCGAGGTCAGAACAGTCCGGGTCTTAGCAAAGCAGGAGTATGAAAAAGCAAGTACTCCAGTACAGGAATTACAGGATCTGTTGTTCAGGCAATTGTTGAAGTGAATTGGGCTTCTTTATATAGTGCTTATGTCATCAAGGTGCACCACAGGATTTCATATCTTCAGGCCCTATAAAGCTTATTACTTCCTGGGCATGTCCCTAGTCAGCTACAGGATTCAGAGCAAAGCCAGCTTACCAGGAGCTATGCAAGAAGGTCACAGGGGAGCACAAGGCACCAGACTGGAGCAGGGACAGAGAAGTACCGAGGGCTGGCCGCAATTTAAGCTGCTGGGGTTGGGGACATGTTACAGCCATTGCTTGATGACAGGGAAACCTCCCCTCAGAGGTTGTGAACATTGTCTCAACAGCATCCCCAGTCCCAGCCAGCCCATGAAATGGAAGATCTCTGTATGACAAACTACAGCACTGCCATAAGGCTGACCTCATATAGATTTCTATAAATTGTTAAATGCAACGTTTGGAGATGTGAGCATTCTCTCAGAATTAGTTGTGCTCTTTATATTATTTATATATGTGATAATACAAAAACTGTGATACATAGGTCATGATTCTCAAAGCGTCTGCTCAGCAAACTATAAAAATGGAACCATACAAACATATACAGTATGGGAAGGCTCTACAAAGTATAGCTGTCCTCCTGTCAGGCCGGTAGAGGGGAGAAGAAAGAAGAGCAAGGACCTTTCTGAGAATAAAATTGTGGTGAGAAGGGAGGTCTGGAGATTGAGCTAAGTAGGGTGAAGATGCGAAGAATAATACTAAGAATGGATCTAACTGGTTTGTCTTTTTCAAGCTGGGTTTACCCCAATAAGAAGTTCTCTACCCCCACCTCCCAGCATTCATGCGTTAGCCACGACTGGAGAAGTAAATCTCCAAGCACATAGTCCCCTCATTCCTCGCTGGTGGAGTAAATAAATGGTTTGGAATTCTAGTTCACGCCAAACATCCCTCCTTTGCCATGTCTAATGATAAAACTTTGGGATATTCTAAATAGCTACCAGTACTAGTGTGGGTGTTGCTTGAATATTTGGGTTTTCTAGATCCCATGTTCAGCCTGCCAGATAGAAGGCCAGTTGTTCAAGCAACAGCCATGCTAGTTTGGTAGCTAGATTATTACAGAGCCTTGGAGTTGGACATGGGGGAGGAGAGGGTGCTGCGTGTGAACTAAGTAGGTTGTATTATATGTTCATCTGCCTAAGATTTTTTTTTTATTTATTTAGCATTTTGTTTATATACCGAGGTATAGCAGAGTTGCCTTCACTCCGGTTTACATATAGAAACAACATGTTACATTGAACGATGTATGAAGTTTAACAATTTAAAATTAATGATAAATAACGACATAACAAGGAGAATGTATAACAAGATAACACAGGATAGAATCCTGATGTACATATATCTCATGAAGTATTGAAGGGCATCTGTATCATTGAAACAGGGAGATTGGAAAATAGCAGAAAATATAAAAGTATTTTAAAGTCATTGGGAGCTATCTTTAAAAGAATGGCTGAGTAGCCAGGGTTTTAGGTCTCTTTTGAAGGATTTTAAGTTTTTAAGATGGTAGAGTACAAATGAGGAAGATGGCAAAAACTGTTTTGGATAAAAATAAATATTTTACATGTAGTTATCTTCTACCACTGGATAGACTGGATGGTCAGCTTGTTCTTTTTTTCTGCCATCTTCTACTATGTAAGGGATCTAATCTAATAAAAAAAATTCCTGCATTTAGCTTTATTCTCTTCTGCCTTTTGAAGTAAAGATGTTTTAATTAACTAACAGAAATAGAAGAGTGTGATTGAGAAAGGCAATGAAGAACATGATCTTGCAAGAAGATCTATTCACATCTCGTGTAAGGATGCTGGTAGTCACATGCAGGGCCCTTCTTAGGAGTGGGATGGGAAGGAGTAAATACCTAGGGTACTGCAACCAGCTGCAGAGCCTATGAAATGACAGCATTGCATCCAGTAGATGTGGTGTATTTGGATTTTCAGAAGGCAGTCAACAAAGACCCTCATGAGAGGCTTCTAAGAAAACTAAAAAGTCATGGGATAGGAGGCAATATGCTTTTGTGGATTACAAATGGGTTAAAAGACAGGAAACAGAGTTTAGGATTAAATGGTCAGTTTTCACAGTGGAAAAAGGTAAACAGTGGAGTGCCTCAGGGATTTGTACCTGGATCGGTGCTTTTGAATATATTTATAAATGATCTGGAAAGGGAGCACAATGAGTGAGATGCTTAAATTTGCGGATGACACAAAATTATGCAGAGTAGTTGAATCCCAAGTGGATTGTGATAAACTGCAGGAGGACCTTGCGAGACTGGAAGTTTGGGCTTCCAAATGGCAGATGAAATTTAATGTGGACAAGTACAAGGTGATACATATAGGGAACCCATGCTGTGGTCACACGATGCTAGGTTCCACATTGAGAGTTACCACCCAGGTGTCCTCTTCCTTTGAAAGTGTTACGCTGGATTTCTGAGGCTGAGGGTCTAAGGCTTGAGGCTAGCTGGGGACTGGGGAGTCTGAGACTTGGGGTAGGAGGCTGAGGAGCATTTTGGAGCTGACTGGCTGGCTGGAAAAAGTCTGGTGGATTGAGGCTAGCTGGAGGGAGGACAGAGGTTGAGGCTGGTTTGTTGGCTGGAGGGAGGGAGTGTCAAGGCCAGATGTGGAGGGGAATCAAGGCTGGGAGCTGAGCTGGTTGAATTTTTTGCCCCCCCCCCCCCCCCCCCCCGAACAATGTACTTTGACCCTGATTATAATGATAGATATTCTTCTATAGTATTTTTGTGACATTATAACACAACACATAAGATAACATATAGCTAGCAATATATAGTGGCATCATTAATTGTGAAGATCTGTTTTTGTAAGAGGAAATATGCAACATTTCATTACTGTTTGAGGTTCCAGAAATCTTTGTTTCAGGCTTAGCTTTCCTGACATTTTTTATCCAAAGTTTCTGTGTATGTGTGTGTGTGATATAATCAGTATATTTGTGATCACGTCTGGTATGTTGTCAGGGTTTTAATCCCAGAAAATTATGACATTCTTGAAGAAAGATAGCTAAGACTGGTTCTTTCTAGGCATAGTTCAATGTACCTGTTTAAGAAAAGTAATTGGAATGACTTGCAAATACCTTACAGACTCCAGTTAAGAATATATTCTTCACAAAAAAAAGTTTCACCATTAAAATTGTTCCTTACTTGTGCTGAGAGAGATTTAGTACCACGGGGACTAAAAGGGACATACAGAAAAGAAGTCATAAATCTTTATCAGGCTTTCAGAAATGAACATTTAATACAACTGGGTTGGAGTGTTTCATTCTTTCATTCTCATTTGAGGTTACAATTATAGTGCAACGATGATAAATTCCAATCATTGTTCTTAATGGTTCATCCAATTTATTTTATCCCCTTATTGCATTAATATGCTCTACTTTAAGTCTCATGGTTCACAAATATAACATTTACTATAAGAATAAAATGGTCATATGATCGAGCATTTAGGTAGCAGAAAAAAAATGCAACAATCTCCACTAGGTAAGTAGGGAGCTAACTCTTAAGCTGTGGACTAAATCTGATATTGAAAAAAGTTAAGGAACCACTGTGTTTCAAGGGTTATTTTTAATAGTTTCAAGATGCTCAGCTGCTTTTTTTTTTCTCCAAGAGGTGATTATTTTAATTTGCAGATATTGCTTTGACTGCCTGAGCTTAGTGTCACTGAAGTAATGGAAGATGTATTGACCGATGACTTCATCATCTTGAGCAAGGCATGATATATCTATGGTTGACATCCATTGCTATATATACAGAAGATGGATTAAGGCACTGGATTTAGATAAAGTTGTCTCAGAAGCGCTGAAAGACTTGATGAGTCCTGAGGGGCAAATGCATTAATAAATTGTAAATGTCTGTCCTCCAGAATGACGCACATACGCACATGCATAATCTGACCTCGATGTGTATGTTTTGGTTATTGACCCAGCCTGCACAATTGACAGCATTCCTGTACTGGAAACGAGTAAAGTGCCAGCCGGTTTGTCCTGCTGATATATCCTGGAACATTTAGCAATTTTAGATATTCATTAGGGGAGTGCATGCAATAAAGAATACATTTCCCTTTCATTGAGTTAAAGGTCATTTTTTAAACTTGTTGAACTTTTGTTTATGTTGCTTGTAATGCATGCCATTTGCAAGTAACACACACTAAAGTCACAAATGATGAAAACTAAATTTTGATTTATTTATATATTTAGAATTGTGGTTCTCAACCTCTCTTCCATTGTGATACGCCTGATGGATGATGCTCATGCGTGTGATGCTGCACAGTTCATCCCACAGCTGAACAAAAAGGAAATCCTAATGATTATTTTATTGTTAAAAATGGCCCAAGCTGTTATTGAAATTAAAGTTTGAACATTTTATTTTTCACAAGTTTTAGTCTTTGATTCATCAGGGGGAGATGTGGGATTAAGTGCTGCACACACTTTCTCGATATGGGATTGAAGGAAAGAAAAACGCTCGCTGCTAGCATCAAAATGTGTTTTAAATCTATTTTGAATTTTATACAGAGCAGAATTAGGACATTTTCCTTTTCAGCTCACCAAACAAAAAATACATAATCTAATTCTGGTATCACCTCTAACAGCAACTCAAACTCCCTCCACTGCCAGACACTTTGTGAAATGACACAAAAACCTGCAAAAAAAGGCACTCAGAAGCTATATCAAAAGATACAAGAAATGCACATTCCCAAAGCTGACATATTCCAGTCACTTAAAACTGAAACTGAAATCTTTTTCTCTTTGTTGTATAGGCATTTTATGTTTCTAACTGGAGTGGTCAGGATCTCTTCTTTCTACTTTCCTTTTAGGCCAATACAGTAAACTGCGCGGGAGAGCCGGTGCGCCGAGGCGAGCGCCTGCTCTCCCAACGTGTGTTCGGGCACCTCTCCTGGGCGCGTGATTCAGAATTTAACTTAGGGCCTAGCGCTAATAAGGTGCTAGGGACACGCCTCCTTATTGGCAGAAGCGGCTGCTGTCAGCAGGTCTGACAGCCAACGCTTAATTTTACTGGCGTCGGTTGTCTAACCTGCTGGCAGCCACGGGTTTGGAACACGGATGCCGGCAAAATTGAGAGTCCGTTTTCCAACCCGCAGGCAGATTTATTTATTTATTTTTTTAAAGAAGATTTTTTATTTTTGGGGCCTCCGACTTAATATTGCTTTGATATTAAGTCGGAGGGTTAACAGAAAAGCAGTTCTTTCTGATTTTCTGTACACTTGCTGGTGCCTTTGGCGGGAGTTAATTTCTGAGAGTAAAATGGACGCACGTTTTGCTTTCTTTATTGCAGGTGAATACCTAATAGGCTCATCAACATGCATTTGCATTTGATGAGCACTATTAGCTTTGGGGGGGAGGGGGGTTGGCCGCGCGTTTTCCATGCGCTATTACCCTTACTGTATAAGGGGTAATAGCACGTCAAAAACGCGCGGTCAAACGAGGGCTAACAGTGCGCTTGGCCGAGGGCACCGTTCTGTATTGGCCTGTTTGGCTGGTGGTCTTGGAAGCCTTTTTGTAGAGTGGAGCTGTAATGCCGTGGTTAGAGCTGTGGGCTATAAGCCAGGATTTAAATCCTATTTCCTCCCACTCTTGCTCCTTGTTTCCTTGGGCAAGTCATTTAATCTTCCATTAGTATAGGTACAAACATAGGGATTGATTTACTAAGGGCTTTTCTCCCATTCTGTGTCTATGGGTAAAATGCTTAGTAAATGAAGTCCTTACATTTTGAGCCCTCTGAGACAGGGACATAACCTCTTCTACCTGATTATATTGTGCCTTGAGTTTGGATTTGGAAAGGAAAGTAATTGTCTGAATCCATGTCTTTTCCGTTCTTTCCATTTTTCTCTGTCATTGATCTTTCAACTTTTATCTTAGTTTATCTGTTCTCTGGTTCTCTATCCACTCATAGCAGGAGCTCACCTCTCCTCCTCTGCCTCTCTCCACCTCCCAGTCTTCAAATTCCCTCTTTTTTAACCTCTCTACTACCTAACTTTTCATCTTCTACTCTCACTCTTCCCAGGCAACACATTCCCTCTGCTGTCTCTCACTGCTTCTCCAGCCTCTGACCCCTCCGTCTTTCACCCATTCCCTAGTCCCCCAATTCCACTCTCTGTACTCCCCAGCTCCCTATCTTCCTTTGCCTCTCATATTCTCACCAGCCCCAGCTTTTTCTGTCTCTCATCCCATATCTGGCCTCCATCTCTTACCTCTTATCCCTCCTCTCCAGGTCTCTCATTTTCACCTTGTTTCACCCTCTTCTGAATCTCTCCAGGACATTCGTAGTTTTATACGTTTTCTTCATCCCATCCCATCTTTCTAAACTCTGCCTCATACACCTTTATACATACTGCCCACCCAATAGCTAGTCTTCTTAATCCCTGAGTTCCCACTCAATCCCTCAGCCCTCATTTTCCCCAACCCCATCCAATCTCTGAGTTCTCCCCATCCATAAATCTTCACCTAATCTCAATTCCGCAAGCCATTTTTTTGAGAGGTAAGGTACTTGCCACCCCTAGCAACCCCTCCCCCAATAGCAACACCACTGCATCAGTCTTATCCTCTTGCTATCATAACCTCCAAGCTCACCTCCTTTTAATACCCCTCTCCCACATCACCCTTTTAAAATTTGCTCTCTCCATGAGATAATCAGAGTCATCAGGAGGAGGAAAATGGAGGGTAGTGCCTTGAGCTATCTCCTCGCAGCTAGCAATGGTGGTGATTGAGGCCATGGGGCAGAGGGAGCAGGGCCGCCACATTTCTGATCCAGGCTGGTGGCAGTAGTGATCACAGCCATAGGAGGAGAGAGCAGGATGCAGTATTTCCAGCCTGAAATACTGCATCCTGCAGGATGTGCTGACGGTGATTTGCTCTGGGAGTGAGAGGGAGAAGGGACAGCATAACCACAACACTTCCAGCTTGGGTTGGCAGAGGCAGTGATTGGCATGTGGCTACCTGCTCTGCACTGTCCTCAGCCAGGGGGCATTTTTTTTTCTGTCTAGTTCAGATTTTTGTGACACACCAGTGTATCCTGACACACTGAGGACTGCTGATTTAGATCATTCTTTTTCATTGGTAGCTCAAGGTGAGTTACATTCAGGTATAGTCGGGGGCGGTTCTATAATGAGGCAGGATGAGGTGGCCACTTCAGTTGGCAAGAAATGCCCCTCTCAGAACACCACTGTGGGGTCCACCTCACCTTGCCTGTCCTGCTACGGCTGCCTCAGCTCAGGTCGGCAGCGGCTGAAGAAGAACGGAGAGGCTAGGGCTGCCGGCAGAGCTCAGGCTGGTGGTGGCTGAAGAGCAACAGAGAGAAGCTGGGGCTGCTGCCATAGCTCAGGCCAGCGGTGCCTGAAGAAAAACTGAGAGAGGCTGGAGCTGCCATCGGAGCTCAGGCCGGTGGTGCCTGAAGAACAGAGAGGCTGGGTATGCCGGAAGAGCTCAGGCTGGTGGCAGCTGAAGAGCAACAGAGAGAGAGAGAGGCTGGGGGCCACTGCTGGAGCTCAGACAGGCAGTAGCTGGAGAACAATGAAGATAGGCTGGAGCTACCACCGGAGCTCAGGCCGGCGGCAGCTGAAGAACAGAGAGATGTCCCACGTGAGAGAGAGAGGCAGCTTGCTAGTGTGTGTGTTTGTGTGAGGCAGTGTGCTTGTGTGTGCTTGGGAGAGAGGCAGATTGTTTGTGTGTTTGAGAGGCAGCTTGCTTGTGCGTGAGAGATTGCGAGTCTGGTGGAGGGTGAGGGAGCATGTGTGAGGGTGCTTTCATGTAGGTGCCAGAGAGAGGGAGTCTTTGGGGGTCAGGGGGTGGAGGGGGCTGGGGGGCACAATCTCATCCTTTGCATCAGGCAGCAGATTGCCTTGAGCCGCCCCTGGGTATAATAGGTAATTTTTTGTCCCCAGAGGACTTACAATGTAAGACATAACTTTCAAATAAGTACACAGGGTGGCATTCATGCATGTATATGAATATGCAGTGTTACCATGGATGGAATAAACTTGTCCTGGAAAGAGTTAGGAAGAGAGAAGCCCAGTTGTTCCCTCTCACATCCAGTGACAGGAAAAGGGTAACTCTGTCCTTTTGTGAATGCTTTCTTTTTTCCTTGTACATTCTTGAGTGTTTACATTTTGGTTTAGGGAAGAAGAAATTTTCTGCCACCTTCCTACCTAGGAATGAGCAGGGCCGGTGGAAGCACTAGGCGAACTAGGCGATTGCCTAGGGTGCCACATGGTTAGGGGCGACCCAGCAGCCACCTCCTACTTCCATTGGACCTGCTCAGAATTGTGAAAACATTTTGTCCCGATTCCCGACCCTGGTGGCAGCTGCAGGACCTAGGCCAGCGATTCTCAACCGGTGTGTCACATGCTACTCATAGTTGGTGGGGCCAAAGAAAAGAAGACCATCGCTGCTAGTTGCCGCTGGAGACCAGGCCGGCGGGGGTCGAAGAAAAGAAGACCGGCGCTGCTAGCCGCTGCCGGAGACCAGGCTAGTGGGCTGAAAATGAGCTGTTCAGCTTGGGGTCCTGTGTGTGTGTATTTGAGATCGGAAGGGTGCTTCTGTGTCTGTGTGATGTGTATGTGAGATAGGGAGGGTGCCTCTGTATGTATGTGATGTATTTGTGAGGCAGGGAGGGTGCTTCTGTGTGTATGTGGTATGTATGTGAGGCAGGGAGGGTGCTTCTCTGTGTGTGTGTGTGTGGCATGTATGTGAGACAGGGAGGGTGCTTCTGTATGCATGTGGTGTATATGTGAGTCAGAGGGTGCTTGTGAGTGTCAATGTGTGTGTGCGAGAGAGAGATGGAGCATGTTTTTGGCTGACTGTGGCTGTGAGAGAGAGGGGGCATGTGTGTGATTGAGCATGTTTGTGAGATAAAATGTGTGTGATTGAGAGCTTGTGATCAGTGAAATAGAGAGAGCATGTGTGTGATTGAAAGCCTGTGTGTAAGAGAGAGCGAGAGCATTGTGTGATTGTGAGAGACTGGCCAGAGAGGTGACGTGTGTATGTGTGAGAGACTGATCAGGGAGATGACTGGTGTGTGTGTGTGAGATAGAGAGAGAGAGAGACTGGTTGTGGTCTTTAAGGAAGAGGACTGTGAGGACAGCTTCAGCAGCTACTGCTGCTTCTGGTGTGGCCTGCAAGGGAAAGGAGTAGGAGAAATGCTGGAGAGGGTAAATAAAGGTGGCTTTTTAAGTTCATTTTTCTTAATTGACTACCATTTTAATTATTGGGTAGTATGTGATGTATCTGCTGTTTTGAAATATTTTATTGGTGTTTGGTAAAGCTTTCAAAATTTGCATGAGTATTTAATTATTGGATATTCTATTCATCAGCTGTTTTGAAATTATTTTATTAGTATGATTTTATCATTATGATTAATTTATATATCTTGATTTTATTGATTATTTCATGAGGAATGGTGACATTTTTGTTTTTCCATTGTTGCACTGTAAAGAGTCTGGCGTGATGTGTTTTAAAGTTCACTTTTTGTCTGCACATTTCTATTTATACTTTGTGGCTTTATTCTGTATTTGCTGAGGGTTTGTGTTCTGCATGCAAAGACTGAGTTGAAGCATTATTTTAGCATGTGGTTTTCTGTAGGGATCTGTAGTAGCTTGGCCTGTTCTGTTTTCCTGATAGGAGGTGTATTGATATTTTAGCTTCTGGTGTAATATTTGTGGTATTCTTTTTTATAGGTAGGGTTGTTATTCTTTGAGTGTTGGCAGATAGTTCTGTGTTGATACGGGAGGACCATGCCGAAATATATCACAATAGGTATGATGCCATATGAATTCCAAAATGCAAAGTTTTCTTGTTGGCATCACAACAGTGCATGAAATTATCACAACAACGCGTATATTAATTTTACCTCAGAATGTCATTTTTCATGTAAAATATGTTATAAATGCATAATTTAAAATTGTGTCGTGGGGGGAGGGGGTGCCAGGCTGTAAGGTTTGCCTAGGGTGCCTAATACCCTTGCCCCGGCCCTGGAGAGGAGAGAAAGGAACTGTTTTTCTTGTTTTACCAATTTTGGAACCTTTTTTGGCTTGAAAGTTGCATCAGAGACCAGATTTGAAAATGACAAGGAGTTCACCTGGAGAGCCCCACAGATTTTTCTGCCCTTGTGGAAGGAAGAATTGGGAGAATTTGGAGGTGCAGAGAAACTCAATGATGACATGAATTTTTCTGCCTCCTGGAAGGAGAGTATTGCTTTAAGTTAGGGCACCCCGTTCCACAATGGGAACTTTGTTTCCAGTAACCTGGAAGGTAGGACCTCTCAGATTTTGCCACACCGAGGGGCACTTACTTGGACGCAGTCACATTTGAATTGTACTCTTGAGACATGAATGTAACAATCAAAGTGTGTGCGGTGCCGGCTGGTCACTGCTGAAAAAGCAGCTCCTCTTCTGTTTTTGGAGCTCCCAGCCAGCATGTCCGGTCTGATTTTTTTGGCATCTACATTTCTCAGGCACCCTCACATCAATACTGTCACCCTGCATCTCTTCTCCTCCCCTTTCAGAGAAGCTACCCTAGGAGCAGTGGAGATTTGGGAAGGCCCTAGCCCCAGGAATGAGTGTGAGTCCTTCATTCTCAGCACTCACTAGAAGAGGGGGCAACGGCTGAAGAAAGAAAAGTAAAATAAAATGATATAATTGCATCTTAATAGCTGTAAATAGCCACAAAAATCAGATTCAGAGTTTCGGAAGTCATTACATTGCAAATGTTTTTCTGTGATTAGCGTCTAACAACCATGTAAAGGACATGCAGTAGAATTATTTTTTATATGACATCAGAAGATTCCAGAACTCTGGCTATTGAGAAGTGCTTCTAGCCAGCTTTTGTTGAGGAATATGTATATCAACTGGCACATGCAAGTAATCTGAAGTTTATGAACATTGTAAATACTTATAGTCAGAAATCAACAGCATCAGTTTGAAAATATATGATCTTCTGCTGTGGACATTTAATTCAAAGTTTCTTGGACTTTTATATGAAACGTAACTGGGCAGCATTTAAGCTCAATCATGTAGAAGAATGGGTAAGTAGAAGCACTGAAATCTGGTATGTAAACTAAAAATATGTATAATGACTGAACTTAATGAGTGCGCAGAACATATGATCTGTACAGATGGCTATGAAGTGCATCATTCTGTCTGAATTGGCATAAACACTCTGCAGTGTATTAGTTAGCAACATAGCAGTGAAGGCAGATAAAGAGCAAATGGTCCATCCAGGCTTATAGTAGTAACTGTCATATCGTGCAGATTACCACCATGCATTCTGTTAAGAGTAGTACCTGCAGTTCTGAGCACGTTACTCTCATGCAGAAATGCTACTCCTAAAATTAATATAGGTTACCCCTTTTGTTTAACAACCTTGGGGCCAATGTAATACAGTGCGCTCAGCCAAGCACACTGTTTAACCTGCAGTTGGTCACGGGTTGTGAAAGCGTGTGTACAGCCCCTTATGCTATAAGGGGATTCGCGCCTCCACAACGTGCGTCCAACGCACAGGGAAACAATTGCATGTGCATTAGGCTATTACTTATTCACTCCCAATCCAAAAAAAAAAAAATAGTGCATCTAATACGCACATTTTTGCACTCAGAAATTAACACCTGCCCAGAGCAGACATTAAATTCTGAGCACCCCAAAATGTTGTATAGAAAAGCAGAAAATACTGCTTTTCTGTACATCCTCCGACTTAATACCGTGGCGATATTAAGTCAGAGGAAGAAAAGAATAAAAAAAAAAAAAAATTTAAAGTGCTGGTGGTCAGGTTCGAGAAACAGACGCTCAGTTAACCAGTGTCCATTTCCCAAACCTCCCAAACCTGTGGCTGTGTGCTGATAAGGAAAACAGATGCCGATAAATTCAGCGTCCATTTTCTAAACCGGTGCACAGCACTCCCGGGCTCCTGCTGTCAAGGAGGTAATAGGGGTGTGCAATTGACCCTAGCACCTCCTTGACAATGTGACCCCTAATTTAAATATTGCATGGCACCCCCAGATGAGGTGCCTGGGGGTGCGTTAGGAAAGTGGGCGCTAAATACTCAGCATCTGCTTTCAGTGCTTTTTTTTTTTTTTTTGCATCGGCCCTCTTAATCTTTTAGATAGAAAAAGGTATAATTAGAATTGGCAACAATTTATATTTTACACTTGAGCACTAAGAGGTCCATATTCAAAGTGGTTTGTCCGGCTAAAGTCGGACTTAGCTGGACAAACTCTGAGGTTTGAATTTCCTGCCCTCCCAAACAGTAAGTTTTAGCCAGGTAAGTCTTTATCTAGCTAAAAGCCCAAATAGAAAAGAGGTAATGCCAGTAGTATTCCAAGGGTAGGGCTTAAATTTGGCCAGGTAGCATCGATATTGAACACTATCCAGCTAAACTGAGTCAGGCAAGCTTGGTCGGGGTGGAGAGCAGGTCCAAAGTTATGTGGGTTAACTTTCCAGATATTTTATAATTGAATATACCTAATTAAGTTTAAACAGATCCTGCTGAATATTTCAGTTAAAGTTTCTTAGATAAGTTTAAACAAGTAACTTCTGCTCCCCATGCTTCTTAATATTGACCTCTACCTAAATTTTATTGTATTTCACTTATTGTGGTTGCTGAGACATGCGTATTTGAGTTTCTGGACTTGTGTGTGCGTTTGCCGAAACAGTCAAGGCTATATGGCACTCGCTGACCTTCATATGACTTAAAACAGCACAATAGAGAAGTAACAAACTATAGAGGCAATTTTGAACAACAATAACCATATATTAATTTTAAAGATTTATTTCAAAGTTTTTAATGCCGCCTACATCCACAGCTCTAGGCAGCATACAGAACAAAAGCATTCATAATGACCCACAAAAACCAATCAAAGAATAAATCTTCAGCACCCTACAAATTTATGCTGTACTGCTTTATGTTTCTGTTTGTAAATTATATTTTATGAATGTTTTATTGTAAGACACCCTTATCTCCTTTGCCTGGAGGGTCAGTATATAAATAACTGTGACTAAACTCCTGGTTACAGTCCTGCCTAAAATAAGGATCAAGTCACATAACCAGTCTCATTTAGCAAATGCCCACTGAAATACAAATGTTTTTTTTATCATTTTCTTAAAAGTTGTGCATGCAGAAAGATGCAGTACTTCTGGTAATGGATTCTACAAAATTGTTCCACCACCAAGAATGTCCTTTTATGATTTCTCCCAGGCATGCCAAGTGGACTGAGGTGACATCCAGAAGCCCCTTTTGTGAGGATCTCAAAGCATATGTAGGGTTGTAAATATGCAACATTGAGTTGTAAACTAATAGATTCACTGGGTTGGGTTCTTTCTATCTAAGCAAAACCCCCACCTTGATACCTGAGAACATCATTCCACTATCTGTGGCCATGACCTTAATATGTATTGTTTTGCTACCTCACATCTCATGCTGCCTCCTCCTGTAATGCTATTCTTGCCTTTGCAGATCTTACTGTTATCTACAAATATTAATCTTTTCCTTCAAACCTTTTCAGTAATCACTCATAAAATGTTGAACCATTCATTGACCATAGATAAACATCTTCACTCCCTGCTAGGAAATGGGAAAGGTATTAAACAATCACTGACTGGACCCACAAATGGGCTGAGAAAATTGCCCTCCAGACTTGTAGAACCACATAGTGATGGAGTAGTCTAGTGGTTAGAGCAGTGGGCTATGTACCAGGAGACCAGGGTTTGAGTCCCGCTGTCGCTCCTTGTGACCTTGGGCAAGTCACTTTACCCTCCATTGCCTCAGGTACAAACTTACAGGCCAATACAGTACAGTGAGCTCTGGTGGAGTGCACTGTTAACCTGCATTTGGACACGTGTTTTCGACGCGCTAGCTTTACCCCTTATTCAGTAAGGGGTAATAGTGCGTCAAAAACACGCATCCAACCTCCCCGAGACTAATAGCACCCACAACATGCAAATGCATGTTGATGGCCCTATTAGTCATTCCCGCACGATACAGTAAGTTAAATGTGCAGCCAAGCCGCACACTTTACTTTAAGAAATTAGCACCTACTGTATCGGCCTGTTAGATTGTAAAACCTCTGGGGATAGGAAAATACCTACAGTACCTGAATGTAATCCGCTTTGAAGTGCTGAAAAAAAAGTGTGAAAAAGCAGAATATAAATCCAAATAAAATAAATAAATAAATATCATAGCTATTCTTTTGCTTAGGTTGCCATGTAGAGTCCATTACCCACCAAATGAACCCTGACAATATTGTAAAAAATATTAGGATCTTACACCTCCTATCACAGAGAAGCATGAGGCAGGGCTTAAAATGGTCCCAAAATCCCAGATCCCTCCAATATCTTCGGGGCTTTGTGCTCCAGCATTTATGATCCATGACCACTGAGTATTCATCTAGCCAGACACAGCCCCCCTCCCATACTCCCCAGATGAGGAGGAGTCACCCTTGAAGTCCTGCACTCATCTCCCCATCAAACTATGAAGGGAGTAGGACCATAGGAGAAGATATGTGCACTGGAACATAAAAAATCAGACTCAATGCTAGCTCACCCTATCCCACTGCATCCACAGAGCCTGAACTCACAAGTTGCCCTTCAAATCATTTAGGAGACCGCATACTGTGAGAGAATAGACATAATGAATGCACTGGGATTTAAACTAATAGCAGCTAAACCCACGCACAGAGCCGGACACTCCTTAGACTTGACATTTATAAACAACAACCATCTTGAAAATACAAACACAAGCTATACACAAATTCCATAGTCAGATCAGTTCCTCATTCATTCTACAATTAAACAGTTAAAACCAACTGAAATACCAAAAACAGAACCTGTGAAATTACATATCGGCCCCCATTCAACACAGATACATTGAAAAACATGATATAAGAAGAACTTATTACATTTGACTACCCCGACTGTAATACCGGACCAATGGCCTGGATTAACATGACCAATAATCTAGCGGATAAAATAAACCCCAGAAAAACCATATGTACAAAGGAATCAAAACAAAAAAACCCCTGGTACAACAAACACATAAAAGAAATCAAACTAAAGCTTAGGAAAAAAAGAAAAGGAATGGAAAAATGATAAATCAGCTGAACACCTGACTCAATATCGAAAACACCTAGCCTACTATAAAAAAATAATTCTCGAATCTAAAAAAAAATTACTTCAGTACCAAGATAGAAAAATTCATGAATAACCCCAGAACCTTATTCAAAATAGTCAACAATCTCACCAAAGAAACATCTAACTCTCCTGACAATTTACCCGAGACTAGATGCAAAGAAATTGCAAATTTTTCAATGACAAAATTGAAAATCTAAGAACCAAAATACCAAAGACACCCAAACAAGAGATTAGAATGTGTACAAGAGATGTGACGCAATGGTCTAAGTTTACTGAAATATCAAGCCTTGAAGTAGAAAACATGCTAAAACAATTAAATCCTACTCCACATAAAATAGATGCACTACCCAACTTGGAAACTAAAAAAGTTTCCTGACATCACTGCCATAGCTCTAGCAAAAATTCTAAACCTTTCCCTAGAGGAAAGATCTATGCCAGATATACTGAAAGGAGCAATAATCAAACCAATATTAAAGAAAAAAAAACATGGACCCCTTGACACTAACTATCTACAGACCAGTTTCCAACCTACCATTAATTGCAAAATTAATAGAAAAGACAGTTCAAAAACAACTATCAGAGCATTTAGAAAATAACAACATCCTGTATCCATCACAACATGGATTCCGGAAACATTACAGCACCAAAACACTTTTACTTGCACTGACAGACAGTATATTAAGAGGATTTGACAGCAGAAAACATTACATTCTTGTATTACTTGATCTATCTTCAGCATTCGACACAGTAAATCACGAAATGCTAATCAAAAGACTAGAAGAAATAGGACTACATAATAACACAATTACATGGTTTAGATCATATTTTAATAAACAAATGTTTCAAGTACAAATCAATAACACCTTATCCAAAATAAATAACACTAAAAACAGGAGTACCACAAAGATCCGCACTATCAGCAACACTCTTTAACATTTATCTACTGCCACTATGCCATCTACTAGCAGGTCTAGGAATCATACACTACATTTACGCCGATGATATTCTATTAATCCTACCAATTGAAGACACCATTGAAAAAACACTAAGCTTAGCCAATATGTATCTTGACATAAACAAACAGCTTTTAAACCAAATGGAATTGGTAATTAACATTGACAAAACCGAATTCTAACACTTAGAAAGAAAGAATATAAACATAATACAAACTCCGATAATGCTCAAAACAATCAAAATATCGTTTATAAAAGAATGTGCGCAACCTAGGTGTCATAATAGACACTGAGCTGAACCTCAAACAGCACATATCACTAAAAGTTAAAGAAGGGTATGCTAAACTAATGGTACTAAGGAAATTAAAGCCATTACTGACATTATCAAACTTTCGCACAGTGCTCCAAGCACTAATATTTGCGAGCACAGATTACTGTAACGCACTACTATTAGGATTGCCTTATACATTAATAAGACCACTGCAAATTTTACAAAACTCAGCGGCTAGAATTCTCACAGTTGAAAGAAAAAGAGATCACATTACAGATACACTAGCAGAACTACATTGGCTACCTACCGAACAAAGAGTTCAGTTCAAAGCACTTTGCACAATACATAAACTGATCCATGATGAAAAAGCAGAATGGCTGAACACAGCACTTCGAGTACATGTACCATATAGAAAATTAAGATCAGCAAACAGAGCGCTCTTAACCAGTCCATCAGTAAAACAGCTAGACTAACCCAGGTCAGAGAGCGTGCACTATCAATGGCTGGTCCCATATTATGGAACACTATGCCCCTAGAACTAAGACTACAGAGAAATTTCAAAATGTTTAAAACAAATCTCAAAACTTGGCTTTTCAAACAGGCTTTTTACAAAGAGAACGGTGAAAGCATGTAAGGATAAGACGGCACAGAGCACCCAGCACATAATCTCCAAGTGACTACCTGGAAATTATCTTTATCCCAATGAATACGTAAATAACAATTAAATATTGAGAACGAACTGCATGTAATCTCCCAAGAGACATGTATAAAAGGACAATTTAAGTCAGAAATCAAATAGTATATATTGAATTAATTGTTGCTGGTTATTAATGGCACCTTTTGTAAAGTTTAAGCTATTTATTACTAAATGTGCCTTTTTGTAAACTGTTATGATGGTAAATAACTTAATGACGGTATAGAAAAGCTTTTAAATAAATAAAATAAATAAATAAAACCTTAAGGACCCCAAGTTCAGTCCAGAGACCACCGGAATCCACAGAGGAAGACTCCCGCTGCCTGGATGAAGCTAGAAAACATGCTTATCGGTTCAATTCAGGCACTCGGGGGGGAAACAGCATGTGCTGTGGGAGGCAGGCATCAGTTGATAAATTGCATCTTTAGATCCACAATGATGAGTATTTAAGAGACAGTGCAACAGCATAAAGTGGAGACTACAGCCTGAACCCTCAAGCTGGACCACATAGACCAACATAGGCCTAGCAACTAAAATGCAGCATCTCTCCCATTATACTACCAGACAACTGATGTCCCTTTCTGTCCTGCTGCAAAACAAAAGGTACCGGGAAGGATGTAACCAACCAGCAAAGTCTCCCACAAGCATGCCGGACACCATGGGGAGAAAAGGAGAGGGAACTTCATGCACACAAATCCTTTTATTCCTTTGGCAGAACCCTTCCTGTTTCCAAATCCTTATGCAGTTATGACCCAGTCAGCGCCCTGAATTTTTTTCACTGCATGGTTTAACCTACATGGGAATTTCTAGCTGCATGGCACTATTCTTTTTCTCTCCCCTCCTACCACTAACTTAATCACCTAGAAGGGACAAAGGAGGAGAGAGGTAATTGCAGGCTGCGCTTGGCTCCATGTCACTAATGGCTACTGTGGATCCAGCTAGGTAGATTCTTTATGATGATGTTACTTTTTTTTTTTTTAATTTCACTATAATTGTAAGTGCAGAGCAGATTTATGAAATTGGATTTTTCATGCTTCGAGTAAACAAAATATTTAATATCATGAAAAATATTTCCTGAAAGACCAGCATCTGCAGTGTTACTGTAATGCAAATTACAAATGTGACATCATAAACAGTGCACATAAATGTTAGTGCTATGCTATTGGCTAGATCATTTCTTTAGAACTTGTATTTGGCTGATTTATCAATGAAAAACTAGATTTTGCTGAAAACTCTCTCTTTGTAAACATGCATATGATCTTGAGAGAATGATTTTTTTTTTTAATTTAATAACTTCTATGAATGTGCTAACAGCAAAATAGATTAGCAAGGTAATTAGATTAAACAGGGCTTTTACTATGTAACCCAATTTTGGAGAACTGTGGCTCCTTAGGGCACATATCTAATTTATATCTTCAGGGGCTGCTTCAGCTAGCATGTTACACATCCCATGCTTGACTCTCAATCCTTGAGGGGGGGGGGGGGAGGGGACGACTCTTTTATGGGGAGAAACTCTTGCTTGTGGCCAGATGATGTTAGAAGGTTGCCAGAGTTTGTGTAGTCATTTGGTGGTTCCCGTGAGGTGAGAGGCTGTAAGAATTCAGACAGGACGAGGTCTGGGTATTAAATAAAGGTTTACTGATCGATACTCATAAATGAAAGTCAGCCATGCATAATATGGAAGTCACATCTGAATGTTGGTGCATGTGTGGTTCTAGGTAGGCAGCTGTCCTTTTCTTCAGGTTTCTGGGTAGCCCCATGGTGATGTTCAATGCACTCAGTGTACCTAACAGCTATGAGGGAATCCCAGTGGAGGGGGTCCCCAACTTTACCGCAAAACTCTTACCTTTAGACATCATCTCCTCGAACACCCAGCCCGTCCTGGTCCCTTGGTGTGTGGAGATCTGGTTGGGTTCTCCGGCTCTTCTTCTTCCTTCCTTCCTTCCTTCCTTCCTTAGGAGTTTTTTCATCCTGTATTTTTAAATATTTCTGGGGGACCTTTCTTGGGGAAAAGTCAGTAGGATCAGGCAGGTTCTCAGCTCTGAAATTCCAGTGGGTAAAGGGGGGATCCAAAAACCTTCCCATGCTACTAAAGTCCAAAAAAATGTTAAAAGCTAAACTGGATACATCTTCTGCTTTCCCTGTCTCTTGCAGCAGGATCCATCAGTGGTGCTTGCCCACCTAGGTTTAGAGTAGGCTCACAGGTCTTAGGTCCAATATTGAGAGCCCTTTTGCACGAAAGGTTATCAGGCTTACCAGTCTATCTCCTTTTGGGTAAAGCTGGGAGGCCTCACCTGAATGTAAAACATAAACATCTTTACTCTTCCCTTGCTTCCTCAAACTGAACCCAAAAGTGTCATAAAATGGCTGGGCTAAATAGTCTTCAGTCATCCAATCCAGACTCTCCAGGTGGGAGGGACTGAGGGGTTATGGATGGCTCCTTACTGGAGTGTTAAATTACAGGGACAGTGACATCTGGTGGCCAGACTGGGAGGGTGTGGCACAACTCAATAAGGAATACATTTGTTAGTTTTAAAGGCTCTCTCTGCCAGTAGGTAATGATGATATGCCTTACCCACATAGAGTGACCAATAATAAATTAGTGTTTTGGTTTGGTTTCCTTTTACTGAGTGATGCAGCTATTTTAAAATATTGATAGGAATTGACAATTGAAACAGTTCTGAGATTTTTATTGTCTTTTATAGAACATCTGCTAAAGAGGGGCAGAATGGAAGACAGAAACCCATTGAATTGAAAAATTGGTCACCATGACATAGTTCTATACAAAATAATTTGATACATCATGTTTTGTTTTTTTTCATTGTAACCCAAATTAGATGCATTTAGGGCCACATTCCACAAATCTGTAAATGTCTCTCCTAAAGTGGAAACTAAGACTCTCTCCCTCCTAGGATTTGAAAATTAAGAAGTAAATGGGTTACTGTGGGCTCTGGTAGACTAAGAAATATGACACAAAGGCATCCCCCCATCCTCCTGATTCGCTTTCAAAATTCCTTTTCTGCAATGGAAAGTGACAATACTTTGGGCATTGAAAGTGCAGTAGTATCAAAAATTAAAAAATGTCACCTAATGTACGCACAAACCCTAAGATATTACCAAGCAAATTACTTCTATTTTCTGCCCATTGACTATCTGGCTATCTACTTAGCCGGATAAGAGACTTATCCGCCCAAGTGGCAGCTGCTGAACATAGCCAGCTATTCTGCTACTGCCACTTAGCTGCATAAGTCCTACTTAGTTGAATAAATCCTACTTATCCAGCTAAGTAGCATTTCCGTATTGGCCTCAACATTTCTAATCCACAGCCAGTTTTCAATTGTCCAACTTATTTCTGTACTACTTTTGCCTAAAACTTAAATATGGGTGCAGTTTTTAAAAACTAAAAAGAATCATCTCTGAAATCTTGTAAATCAGAGGGTGAACAAGAATTACCAGTGCTTCAACTGGAGATTTACTCAAAAGGGGAAGCAATCTCTCAAAGATATCTATTGTCATTTTATAGCCACCTTAAAATTCCCCCCATGAAGACTGTGGATTGGGGTTGAGACCTGTCTACATAGTTTTCTTTTTTTTTTATCATGACTGATATTGATAAAGCAAACTGAAATCTTTGTGGGTTATAATACTCTTCACCGAATCAAGTAAACATAAGCTGAGCCTTGGACTCGGGGCAATTTAACATAATTGGTACTCCTAACAATGTTCCTTCTTGACCCCCATTTTCTGTGCGTGGTGGTCGTGTGGGGGTATATTTTATATTATTTCACAGAACAGGCAGAAACAAATATGGCAAAAACAAAACTTAGTTTACTAAATGTTGTAAATATATGGATAATAAATCAGTAAAGTAATATCAACATTGAATACAGTATCACAGTAATCAATGCAGGTAAATAGGAGACAGATAGAAATAAAGATAGAATATTAATCAAAGAAGAATAAAGAACAAAAGACCTGAACACCTCCCTTATACACCCTCCTTTCTCTATATATACCAGTGCTCATAGGAAATCTGGGGACTCTGAAGGAATAAGAACATAAGAAATTGCCATGCTGGGTCAGAAGGTCCATCAAGCCCAGCATCCTGTTTCCAACAGAGGCCAAAACCAGGCCACAAGAACCTGGCAATAACCCAAACACTAAGAAGATCCCATGCTACTGTTGTAATTAATAGCAGTGGCTATTCCCTAAGTAAACTTGATTAATAGCAGTTAATGGACTGCCTTGCTCTGTGTGCTACTCAGCTCATCTATGCTTTATATATCCCTCTCTGCAAGTTAGGTGCTTCAATTTGCACTTTTACCCAGGAAAGTATTTCAGTATCAGTCCTTTGATCTCCCATTTGGTAAAAGACACTAACTGTTTTAATTCATTATCAGCTCATTGGTATCTGTATTAGTCTTTAGCATTTGATCTTCCCAGGTGATAAGAAATACCAAACGTCTTAGTTTTTTATGTCCCCAGAGGTACCAGATGTTCCTTGGAGCCATCCCAGCTCTTTATCAGCTTATTGTTGCCAGAATGTCTCAGGAATGCAGGGAACAAATAGTGATAGTGTCATGCCTTTATACAATCTCTGCATTCAAATCACATGCAATATATTGATACTCATCAATCATTAGAGTCTGTTCTGATCCATAGCTGTCTATTTGGGGTACAAAGTCTTCCGGAATCTAACTAACTGTCTAAAATTATCTTTCCATATTTTCTCCTTCCTGCTGGTTCCTTTCATGACATTTCACACCAGCAGGAAGGCTTAGGCAGATGCCTATCTGACCAATCATGCTGCCGTAGGGGAGTTTAAGGCTAAGGGTTGCCATGGTATCCAGTTATTCAGTGTTCTCCGCAGCATTGTTCCTACCTTCACTCTCCTTTAGGTTTTGGGGTATACCTAGATTTTTAGGGGTAGGCTTTTACAGACTAGGATGGAGGGTTGGGCAGAAGGGAAGGGCTCATTATTGTATTTATCAGGCATGTTTCTACCCTCTGGGATTATTCTATGGGTAAGCTGCCTTTCAGCTCAGAACTGGGGGGCAGAAGAAGTCTGGAATTTTATTTGCCGTACCACCAAGGAACAATGGGTGGCCTGGGCATCAGCCTTGACTTTCATGGCTGATGCACAGGGAAAGACTGATATAGCCTGGTATTACCACATGTTAAGGTATTGCAGCTGAAGAAACCTAAATAATCACTGACTGGTCAAGTAGTTGATTTTGGTAGTGGATCCGCAGTGTCAGAACTGAGGCCCTATGTCATATTCTGCATGGCTAGTAATCATAAGGCATAGGATAACAGGATTACAGACTTGGACAATGCTGATCCATGGAGGGTTTAGGGAAGGTGTATCTTGAGGGCTTGTTTTGATGTATAGTCTTTTGTAACTTGGACTAACCATAAGTGTTCAGTAATGTTGATGATATATTAATAAAGCTTTGGCCATATTTTTTCATTTTCTGTCTGTCTCTGCTCATTTGATGAAAGAGGAGTTATGATGGGGAAAGTGGGAGGGTTATGACAGGGGTGCAAGTCCCATGTTATGTAGTACATTAGTTTTCAAGATCACTTCTTTAGGTGTTGCATCTGAAAAAATAATCTCTGCTCTTGAAAGCTCATGTGTTGCATCATCTTTATTTGACACTTCAGTATAGGGTATCATAACCTATAAAGATGCCGCTAATGATGATAAATGTCTTCTGATAGACTAACAGCCATAATCATCACGTGGGTATTTCGTGTAAACTCTCTTCAATATCTAATTCCCCAAAAAAACCTCTATAAGATTTTTAGGGGCCTATTTATCAAAACATGTTAATATACATTGTTAATACATAGATCCCATTAATCTCAATGGGGCCCATTTACTAATAATGGAGTAGGTTTTAAAAGACCTACGCACGCTGGGTCTATTTTCAAAGGCCCAGCCACGAGCGTAAACCCCCGGGACGTGTGTAAGTCCCAGGGTTGCTTGGCGGGGCAGTCCAGGGGGCAGGAAGGTCCGAAGGCAGGGCTAGAGGTGCCTGGCACAGGGGCCATTTGCCGCTGTGCTGGGGGAATCGCGTGCCAGCAAGCTGCTGGTGCATGCAATCTGCACCTGCTCAAAGCAGACACAACAGGTAAGACAAGGATTTTGGGGGGTTTAGTATAGGGCTAGGGGGCGGGAAGGTTAGGGGAAGAGGTAGGAAGGTTAGCATAGGAGTTAGGGAAGTTCCCTCCCAGGCCACTCCTAAATTGGAGTGGCCTGGGAGGGAACTGTGGAAGCCATGGGCGTTGGTGTGTGCAAGTTGCACAAATGTGCACTCCCTTGCATGTGCTGACCCCCAATTTTATAACGTGCGCACTGGCGTGCACAAGCTTTTAAAATCTACCCCAATGTGCATTAACATATTTTGGTAAATCAGCCCCGCAAATAGCTGGAGTGATAATTCACGAGCTCTCTGTTCTTTTCATTATATATTCCTCCATTTACAGCAAAGGTGCTGCAGAAAGCTACCTTTCCTTGTGAAGATAAATCTGTGACTAGTTCACGGAAACTGCAAATGTGTTCACTTCAGAAATGATGATAAAATTGGGCAAACTTCAGAAAACAGTAGCTTATACCAGATCTTTAGCAATTCTGAGATCTTATGGAAGTAGTTTTTAAGCATTCCACATGCCGCATGTAGCAAATCTCTGCCTGTTCCGTCCAAAAGTTGCTCATTAAATTGTATGGTGAAAACATTTGTAGAAGTAGCCGTTTTCTGCAATCATGGATGGAAGAGTAAACAAGATTAAATTGATTGGCTTGGCTTGCCATAGCAAGATTTGTACATCAGTACTAATGGCTATTTTGACCTATTGTGCACATAATAGGATACTATGTGTATATAATGTATCCCACTGTAAATACCAATGTGCATCACTAGTCAAAGCTGTGGTGCTAAAGAAAAATAAAAGATGTAGTGCATTTTTAAGCATTGCAGAAGCCTGGGAGAATGAGATGGCATGGAAGATATTTTTTATATCTTCATGACAGTAATTTAGTGGCACTGTATAATAAGAAAATATAATCCATATTTCCTTGTCATACTGATTTTCAGCTTATGTCCCCTAAGAAATCACCACAATCCAGTCATGTTTTTAAGGATCTGCTTTAGTTATCATAAGCTTAATCATCTTAGAAGGCTGCTATTTAAAGGCATTTGTCAGACCACTGCCAATATATAATGTGGTAGAAGGAAACAGTAATTTTTAATAGAAAAATTGTATAGTTGGTCATTTGAGTGTTCATGGAAATTTTGAAGTAGTTTATTTTAGCCAAAATAAATTAGTACTGAATGAAAGGCTTTGGAGTACTGCATGCCTCTTAAGTCCTGGTTATTAATAAAAGATATGGTGCATGAAAGATGCTTTATTACAACTTTTGTATTTGTTCTTTCTCTTTGTTTCTCTCTGAACATTTTTTCCCCTCCCCTCCAATGAGAGCTGTAATCAAGGAGCAGCATGACCTGAAGTGGTTTCTTGACTGAATTACTGCTAAAAGATCAGTGTAATCAAGAAGAAAGGACACAATGTCCAAAACTTAATACAAAAATATTCTGTTTTTAATTGAACTTTAGAATGAATGTAACTACATTTTGAGACCTGTGGAACTATCAGTGTATATTAGGAACCAAAAAATTTAGAGGTTTCTTGGGCAGCCAGAGACATTGCTTAATATATTATGGAGATATTAGTGTTGTATCTGTGGACCTTTAGGCTGGAATGAGATCGGCTCTACCTGCAGAGAAGGGGCCCTGCAGGTTCTCACCACAAGGAGGCAGACCCAGGCAAAGCACAGACCAGTCAGGAGCTTCACCTTTACCAGCTCACATTCCCTTTGGGTTGAGCCTTTGGGTGTCGGGGCCAGCAGGATTTAGGCGAAGGTCTCTGCTGAAGATTAAGGACATGGTCCAAGGGCAGGCTATGTTCAGAGGCAGGCAGCGGTCATGCCTATTGAGAGTCCAGACAAGAATCAGAACAAGGTATCCATCTGAGGAGAGAAAGAGGGATGGATAGGACAGAGACAGGTTGGTCAGATGAAGGCAGGAGAAGGCTGAGTAGACGAAGGCAGGAACAAGTACATGCACTGCTGGAAGTAGTTGGACCTGTTCCTGAGGCAGGGTGCATCAGGAGAACTTCCCTTTAATAGGGCAGTGCTGTGACATCATCAGGGGCTGTGGGGACTTTCCCGCTGCGGCCCCTTTAAGAAGTCTGACATCGGGTGAACGTGCGTAAGGGGAGCCGGGAGGAGCAGGAGCTGGCGACATCCTGCTGCACGACAGTTGGTGGCCTTTGGTTGGAGAGTTTGCGGAGTGGTTTGCTAGGTTGAGAGAGAAAGTGCAGTAAAATGGGGAGGGGAGAATAGATATTTTCAAGGACCTGGAGGGACTAGGGTGGGATTGAGAGGCAATAGAAAGGGATGAGGCACTTTAGAGGGGATGAAAGTGAGGGATAGGTCTCTGGAGTTGGTGGCATCCTGCTGCACTGAAGACAGTGGCCAGCCAGAGTGTGCTGGCCATGTAGGTGAGGATGGCAGCTCGCAGAGACAGCCTGTGAGCCATTGAACGCAACAGTTGGAATATACAGCATTTCTTTCTTTTTATTTTTTTTGCCAATAGCAAAGAATAAACTCAAAAAAGGAAACAGTTCTTTGGGGATTCAGTGGTATTACATTTGAAGAGAGATCATTAGAGATGTGTTCAAAAAAGCTTTTTGTTTTGGCTCATTAATTCGTTTTGCGTGCTCTCAAAATTTGTTTTGTTTATTTCAAGTGAAAAAAATGTTTATTCATGCCATTTGTTTATTTGTTTTCCATTAAAGTCAATGAGAAAGCTATGCATCCTATTTTGGGCTCCAAAATTGGGTTTTTCCCATCAGTTGTAATGAAAATTAAGGATGAACATCATTATAAGAGGGGAGAGCACGCCAAGACACAGAGGGCCTGATTTTCAAAATGATTTACAAGCTTAAAACTGGGCTTTACGTATGTAAATGTACATTACCCACATAAGAGGATTTTTTTTTAAATTGCTGCAGTACATACCATTGAATTGTTAATAGGTTTTATCCGCATTAAATGCATTTAATGTGGATACATGGCTTTTGAAAACTGCTATGATAGTATATTACATTTACGAGCATAACCCTTTTGAAAATTTCCCTGAAAGACTAAATCAACATGGTATCAAAAGTGGCATGAGTAGCCAGTAGCATTTCTATTGGGGGGGGGAATGGGTCGAAAATGCCCTCACAAAATGGCTAATCTACCTTTGTCACCCCGGTCCCAGTTGACTTGACAGGCAGGTGTAACAGTGCTCTATAGTGCATGCTCTCCAGGTTTGTTGATAGCAGTAACAGAGCAATCACTTCACTTCGGGCTGTGGGGTCTCAATCTCAGAGCCTCTACAGCGCTGCCAAACCTAATGCTTCCTCTTTGAAACAAGAAGTGCAAGTAAAGATAGGAGTGGGCTATGGGGACCAGCCACACCGTGCATGTTCTGAGTCCCTATGACGCACACTGCAGTGATTGCTTAATCCATTCTGTCAATTGATCAGGAGAGCAGGCAACATGGAGGGGGAAGAATAGAGAATGGGATGGGAGAGTTCTGTGAAGAAGCGGGTGGTAGTGAGAAGGAAGGAAGAACAGATGGGGAAGGTGATGGATGGTGAGGACAAAGATGAGAGAGGAGGGAGGGAAGGTGTAGGAGAGAGCTGAGAGGAAAAAACACAGACTAAGTTATTAGGAGGGAGAATGGGGACTCAGGCATAAGGGAAACCAGGTGATTGGTTGGAGAGTTTGCGGAGTGGTTTGCTAGGTTGAGAGAGAAAGTGCAGAAAAATGGGGAGGGGAGAATAGATATTTTCAAGGACCTGGAGGGACTAGGGTGGGATTGAGAGGCAATAGAAAGGGATGAGGAACTTTAGAGGGGATGAAAGAAAGGGATAGGTCTCTGGAGGGGATAAGAAAGGATGGAAATAGATCTGGAGAGGGGCAAAAGTTAATGGGAAGCTGGGTAAGGGATGAGACAGAAGAAAGGGAATGATTGACAGAAGGAGCTGAGGCTGGTGAGGGAACAAGGGGCAGAGGAAGATAAATAGGAGATGGGGTGAATACAGAGAGTGGAAATGGAGGACTAGGAAGGGGATGAGAAGGGTAAAGAAGATTGTGGGAGTTGGAATTCTGATATGTAGGAAAGAGGTGACTAGGAGATTGAGGACTGGAGAATGAGAATGGGGAGGAGAGTGAAATCTGAGTGAATAGAGAAGAGAGAAATTGAGAAAAAAGACAAAAGGAAAATATACATTTCAGAGACGAATATATGGAATGAAAGGAGGAAGACAGGAGAGAAGAAATTAGAGATGTATAGCCAGAAATATTTTGCTGGGGTTTTTTCCCCATTTTTGTTTTAATTCATTGTGTTGTTTTTTTTGTATTTGTTAAAAATTCCATTTAGTGTACACTAATTTGGAATAGTGTGTATAAAATCACATATACTGCACACTAAGTTCACTTAGTGTACACTATTTTAATTTAGTGTACACTAAATGGAATGTACCCCACTAGAAGAAATTAGAAAATAGAAAGGAAACCCTAGAAAGAAGAGGAAAGAGAAATGGAACATCTTTTAATAAAAATATAATGCCAAAAATTAGAAAAAACTTTGTATCAGTTTAGTATTTGCAATATGTCGTTTGGGAATGTGCATTTCTTACCTTTTAAATTTTGATCAGTAAAGGAGGAAATGTATTTCTCTTTCTCTTTCTCCAGCCCTGCATTCCATGTGGAGTCTGACTTTTGGGGGTTTTCAATTCAGTTTTTGTCTCTTTGTTTCTGTTTCTAATATGTAGTCTCTTACTTTTTGTTAGGTTAAGGTCATTATGCATTTTGTTTGTGACCAAGGTGAGGGATTATGTTAGCGTGCAATTTTTGTGCAAAGATTTATGGTAGTCTGGCTTGTTTCTTTTTTCAGTAGAAGTGGAAAAAAGGATAGGTCTCTGGAGAAGGTGGGTTGTTGATCTCTAGGGCCCAGTGTAATATTTACACTGCTCCCTTTTAATAGGTAGAGTTATTGCTGTTTGAGTTTTTGGAGTTAGTGCTGTCATGATAATGGCAGATCTGCTGTCTAGCTTCTGAGCATCTTCTTTTGTAATGGCAGTGGTGGGATGTTATGTACCATTTCTGAGGTGACACCAGGATTTTAATATTTTGTTTTGTATGATGAGTTGTAAGAGGAAACACCCTAGCTCTGCTTAGCATTCCTTTGTTGAACGGTATTTGTGTGCTGGGAGAAAATACAGTGTTATCTTAGCAAGAGTAGATCGGACCTTGCTTCATTACTTATTCAAAAAACATTAACTATGACATGGCAACACCTATCATTAATTCACTCCATTGTAAATATTAGGTATGAATTTGCATGCTAGTATAGACATTTTCCAGATTAAAGACCTCACCAGAAATTTGGTTACTATTTAATAGAGCAAGTCACAGTTGCCTTTAATTGGGTACGTGTATAGGTCATTGCAGATAGTCTGGTGATTCAGAGATCCAGTTTTCTATATCTAATGCTGTCGCACCCTAAAAATCAAACTCTAAGATCACCACTAGCATGACCACAATTTTTCTGGTTTCAGCCTAATCTGCAATAGGTACGTGTATTCCTGAAGTACTACAGAGGCTCAACTCAGGGTTCTTACCTGAGGCTCAAACTGAGGCACAAATCTAATAGTACAGTTTGGGAGCTGGGATTGAGAAGAGAAGAAGGAAATAACCCTTTATAGTTTCCATACCCATTGATTATGAAAGATCAAGGGACAAGTGAGAGCACAGAACTCGGCTTAATTGTTGTCATTAATGTAAGTACAAAATGTTTTGAATAAACAGTCTAAAAGAACAATTTCTGAAACATGGTTATCGATAAGATAGCTTTCATTAGTCTTTTTGAAAGAAAGCCAGCAAGCTGCAGACAGCACAAAAATGTTAAGGTAACATTGCTTCACTTTAATATTTTGCAGTGTAAAATAAGCCTTTATTCGGGACATGATTTTTGTATGTGGATTGAAATGGAAGGACATGTAAGGCTTTCTAGTTGAAACAATAATTGGATGATTCAATGGATGACAAAAAAAAAAAAAAAACCAGGTTGATCCCTTGTTTGACTTTTTCTTTCATAAGATAAATTCTAGTGACTCATGGCTTTTGTGCATCTTGGCGTTGGGAATAATTTCCAGTTAGAGCACTTCTACAAGGCTTCTATAATTAGGACGTTTTGTAACGCTCATCAAAAGCAAAATCCAGAGAGGCATTCTGTGGTACTTGTCTTATTGAAAATGCAGCCTTCTTAAAACTCTAATAAATCATAGTAATCTGTAAGTTTCCTTGTGAGATTTATATTTGTGCAAGTTGCAGAATCATGAATTACAGAATGCTTGAAACCTTCTTGCTAATTTTAATTTTCTGTGGGGGAAGGTTTGCTAAACAAATGTCATGAATGAACATATTGGGCTATCAAGTCTATGTGTGTAATTATACAGAGAGAAAGTGTGAGAATCTGCTCATTGATTGGGATTTTGGATCAATTTATATAGGTCAAATTAGAGGGATACCCAAGCTAAGGGAAAATCCTAATTCAGAAGTAATCTCATTTGGTAGAAAAATCTAAATATCTTATAAACTTTAAAGGGAAATAGGGTTGGAGTTTTTTGGTTTGTATTTTGAGGGCACTTTTGATACGCAGGCCCATCCATTTATTTATTTATTTATTTAACATTTTTATATACCGACCTTCATGAAATAAATTCATATCAGATCGGTTTACAAATAACACGAGGGAAATAACAAAGTCAACCATATAACAAGAAATGAAAGTTACATATAACAAGGGGTATTAACCTGGAGGGCTAAGAAAGCCGGAGCGATAGAAGGCATAACTGAACAAATTAGATAATACAATAATATGAAGAGAAGAGTCATAAGTGTATAGGCTACACTTGTCAGAGGGTTTAGATAGGAATCAGTGTCTGAACTAGTGAGGAATTGCTGGATCTGTATGTTAGGTGAAGGCCTGGATGAAGAGCCATGTCTTAAGTTTTTTACGGAAGGTAAGCGGGCATGGTTCTAATCTGAGTTCTGTGGGTATCTTGTTCCAGATGGCTGGGCCAGCTGTAGAGAAAGTTCGTTCTTTGGTAGATGATAGTCGAGTAGATTTTGTTGTAGGGGGTTGCAGGGTGCCTTTATATGCTTCTCGAATTGGTCTGTCTGATGAGTATAATTTGAGGGGAATCTGGAGGTCTAGTTGTTGTTGGTTGTGAATGACTTTGTGGATTATGGTGAGGGCCTTGTGTAATATTCTGTATTTTATCGGCAGCCAGTGAAGGTTCTGTAGTATGGGAGTGATGTGTGTTCCTCTGTTGGTATTAGTCAGGATTCTTGCCGCAGCATTTTGGAGCATCTGTAATGGTTTGATAGATGAAATGGGGAGCCCGAGGAGAAGAGAGTTACAGTAATCTGTTTTGGAAAAGAGTGTGACTTGCAGCACGGTCCTGAAATCTTGGAAGTGGAGGAGGGGTTTGAGCCTTTTCATGACTTGTAATTTATAAAAGCAGTCCTTGGTAGTGTTATTGATGGCTTTCTTAAGATTCAGACGGTTATCAATGATTACTCCAAGGTCCCTTACTTGCGTGATCTGGGTGTTGCTTGCTGGTGGATTGATTAAGGCCGAGTGGTCCAAGGAGATGATTAGGAGTTCTGTCTTATTTGCATTCAGAACTAGATTCAAGTTGGTGAGCAGATTGTTAATAGATTTGAGGCAGGATTCCCAAAAGTCGAGAGATTTAAGGAGAGATTCTGTAATGGGAATCAGAATCTGTACGTCGTCTGCATAGAGATAGAATTTTAGTTTTAGGTCCGTAAGCAATTGACAGAGGGGCAAGAGGTATATATTGAACAGTGTGGGTGACAAGGAGGAGCCTTGTGGTACTCCTAATGTTGTTATAATGTTATAAACAGAAAATAAATATGTATTGTAAACAACATGTGTACTTTTACCCACATATGGAGATGGAGATATTTTCAAATTGTTATTACTTGTGTAAAAGTGCATTTACCAAGGTAAAAATATTTGAATATTGCCCCCTTTGTGTTTAATGATCCTTTTCAATTTCATTGTCTATAGCAGGAGTCTCAGAACTATATCCAATAAGTTGGACTTGGCCCATGAGCCTTGTGATTTCAGCCTCCTATACTTTTCCTTCTGACAGTAGGATCTGGCCTGCAAAATATTTTTTTTTTCATGTGCAACATAGACAGGTTTTCTCAGGGCCCACTAGCATAAGATTTTTTTTTTTTGTATGTTCTGTTATGTGATTTTATATATTTACCATTTATGTGACTGGTAGATTTAAGCATTTTGCTTCTGTGCACTGCCTTGGGCAATTATTGTATCAGGGATGCAGATAATAACTTGTTTAAAATAAATAAAATAACATGCAGCTCCAGCAACAGAAAACTGCCTAGTTTGCCCAGGCCCTGCCAATGGAAGAGGAGCCAACTGGACCCTGACCATTAAAGGGAGCTGCTAGATGGGAGGCCAGGTCCACTCAGGAAAGGAGGAGCTAGCTGAATCTATACCTGTGAAGTGCTGCTGGTGGGGAGACCATGCCCTACAAGTAGATGATCAAGAAGATATGCAAAGTGCATGAGTGAGGAGGGGGGGGGGAGGTTAGTGATAGTGAAAAAAGGGATTTGGGTGAGAGTGAGAATGAATGAAAGGGAAAGTGGGTGGGAGAGTGAGGGAACAGATGGAGGATGAGAAGGAAGTGAAGGGAGGGGGTGAAAGGAAGAGTGGGGAGGAAGGGGGTAGATGAGGGAAGGGAGGTGAGAGTGTGAGAGAGAGGGATGAGAGAGGATGGGCTGAGAGAGAAATGGAAGGGAGAAGGTATTGGTAAGAGAGAGGGGAAGGAAGTGAATGAGAGGGGTGAGAATAGAGTTAGAAAACAGTGCACATACATACACACCTCTATCTCTCAGGAGCAAGGGACGGTAGGGGGCGGGATTGCCAACTTCTGAGAAATACAGAAATAATATTGCCACGCTTAATATCTGTCACACCCATAGGATCCCAGCCTCCCCTCTTCACTCTTTCCCAGCATTTCAAATCATGAATGAACCAGACATGACCCACAACTTTCCTACGGGCCGATATAGAAAACTTCGCAGGAGAGTGGGCGAGCGCCTGCACTCCTGGGCGCGAGATCCAGTAAATAAATTTATGTAAATGAGGGCCCGCGGTAAAAGGAGGCGCTAGGGACACTAGCCCGTCCCTAGCGCCTCCTTTTTGACAGAAGCGGTGGCTGTCAGCGGGTTTGACAGCCGACGCTCAATTTTACCGGCGTGTGTTCTCGAACTTGCTGACAGCCACGGGTTCGGAAAACGGACGCCGGCTAAATTGAGCATCCATCTTCCGTGGGCAGATTTTTAATTTTTTTTTTTTTTTAATTTTGCGGCCTCCGACTTAATATTGCTATGATATTAAGTCGGAGGTTGTACAGAAAAGCATTTTTTCTGCTTTTCTGTACACTTTCCCGGTGCTGGCCGAAATTAACACCAGCCTTTGGGTAGGCGCTAATTTCTGAAAGTAAAATATGCGGCTTGGCTGCACATTTTACTTTCTGAATCGCGCAGGAATAACTAATAGGCCCATCAACATGCATTTGCATGTTGCGGGCGCTATTAGTTTCGGGGGGAGGGGGGGGGGGGTTGGCCGTGCATTTTCGACGTGCTATTACCCCTTATTGTATAAGGGGTAAAAATAGCGCGTCGAAAACGCGCGGCCAAATGCGGGCTAACAGTGCGCTCCTCTGGAGCGCACTTTACTATATCGACCTGCTAACTCAGTAAAATCTGAGGGGACCCACCTATCAGTGAACTCTGAGGCTGAGTTCGGGATCCCCTCCCCCAGCCCTGTGAGACTGCCCTTCCAAACACTAGAGAACTGGTTCTTAAATTCAGTTTTTCAGTTCCCCATTTTTTTAAAGAATATCCACAACAAATATTAGTTAAGGTATATTTATTTGTGCACATTCAAGCCAAGAATTGGGTTAATTTGTATTTTTGGTTACAGCGCAAACCGTGAATAATAGCCCAGTATTAATGTATGAAAATCATTAGGATGTATTGCATATGAAAGATTTCCCATCATAATCTGTTTTTTCATTTTCTGTGTCCCTGACTGGAGTCAAGTGGTGAACAATGATACCATTTCCTCTGGCATAATTTGCCAAGTTTTCTTACTTTGAAAGATGAGCTTTCTGGAATTTGTCCTTGTAAATCATTGCTCTATGGATGAGAGACTGGACAAAGGAATGATTGATTTAAAAGCAGCATTTATGCTCTTTTGGAATGTCCTTTGTTTAAGTCCTATTTGTACTGAAAGAAAGTAGATTCAAGGTAGGATAAAAAAAAAGAATGGTTAAACTTTAGCTAGTAATTCTAATGCTTTATTCAATTTAAGGCAAAGCTTTGAAACTATTACTTTAAACTGCTACAATTTGGTACACTCTAGTTACAAAAAGAGAGGTACCAATGAGGATGACATTCATATAATTATTTTGGCCCCACTTCCATTTGTTTATTGGCTTGCTCAAGAGGTTTGAATCATACACAGGGAGAGCTGAAAGGGAGCCCAAAAGCTCACCTAGTCCATCCACTGTCTTAACCTCCTTAAATAGCTGATGGTGTAGGCTGTTCTTATGGTGAGGAATATGTAAAGGGGTGGCCCCGTTTATGTCCTAATGAAGTCTCCCTGCCTTTACCAAGCATGGTGAATGTGGCTTCAGCTGGTCTGAGTGCCCTCAGTGAGACAGAGGTCCCACCAAACCCTGCCTGTTGGTGTCAGTGTATTCCAGGAGGAGCACCACTCCCCATTGCGAGAGGCAAAGTAGTGGTAGAATATTGGGATTGAGCAGAAGAGTGAAGAGGATTCCAAGATCTGGAGTCCTTGTAGTGTTAAAGCCATCTCCCACTGAGGGCCTCCATAGGGCCTAGGGCCTGCGCCCCCCCCTCCCCCCCCAAGAGAGGCCCAAGAGGTTTGTTTGAAGGAAAATAATTCTAGGTGGAAGGTGCCTTGGACTCTAGATGAGAAAAGTATTTGGAAGAGCTGGTGGACCAGTGTACTGGGAGGTGCCAGAGGAAGGTTAATCTGCCTGGGAAAGTTCACCAGAGTCACAGTCAGCCTGAGATTCAGAAGAGAGTGAGAAGAGAAAAGATATTGGAGGAACAGATTGCATTTGCTAAACAGCTACTGGGATGACCTAGGGAGGAAGGGGTTCCTGTCTCAGGGGCTGATGCAATATGGTGCGCTAAGCCCAGTGCACCGTTAACGTGCAGTTGGATGCGGGTAGAATAGGCGCCAATCAATCCCCTAATGCATTAAGGGGATTAGCGCCTATTCAACGCGCGTCTAACGCGGAGTGAATGCAGTAGCGCTCTTCACATGTGGGTTTATCGGTGTTGGTTTTTGTGACTGGCAAACAGCCGTCACGAAAACCGTCTGGGTTCGCGTTAGCAAGGATGCTAACGCGACCCCCTAATTTAAATATTGCATGGTGCCCCCTTTGGGGCGTCATGTGCGCATTAAGAGAGCGGGCGCTGACTGTTAGCACCCGCTTTATACACACCTTTATTGCATCGGCCCCTTAAAAAGCTGAACTGATTGAGAGAGAGTTGGAAAGAGACTTTTTTTTTAAAATGAGGATTCTGCTGTAAATGTCTATTTTGGACATTGTGCTTTGCCACCAGTTTTATAAGTACAAATTTTATTTTGAACAACTTGGAGTGTGAGAAGTGTGTTTTGTTACTGGACTAGTGTGCAGAAGAGCTCCCGAGAGAGTCAAAATCCAGAGGGGCTTGAAAATGGTTTTCCCCCCTGTGCTGGAACCCCTGGAAGGTCATGGGACCTTGTGAGGTCCATGGCCCTCCACTTGTGCCCGTGAGCCCTGGACAAAAATGGAATAGGGGCTATTCATAGAATGTATGGGATTCAGTTAATCAGATTCATGCTGCTTCTAGCAGTGCACCTAAAAACCCAGGAATCCACAAGAGCAGAGGAGAGGCCTAGTGGTTAGAGCAGCAGGTGGAAAACCAGCAAAGTCAGGGTTCCAATCCAGCTTCCCTCAATGATGTGCCTTATGACTTTTAGCAAATCATTTCACCCTCCATTGCTTTCCTACTGTACCTGACTGAAACTCACCTTTTGCTCAGGTTTGGAAAAGTGAGTTCTAAAATTTAATTACAATCAGGCTGAGCTTAGCACACAAGGTAACGAGCCCTTAGACACACATTTTGGATGTGCGTCCATAACCCCCGATGCAATAAGGGCATCAGCATGTCCAAAATGTATGTAGCTAATAGTGCTCATCACATGTAAATTCCATGTAGATGAGCACTATTAGATAGCTATTACTATGTGGTGCAAAAAATCCCTGCGTGCCCAAGGCACACTTTTTTAACCCGTCAAATTATACACCTGCCCAGAGCAGTAGTAGGAAGAACCACAGAAAGCAGCACTATACAAAAAAAAAAAGTCTTGACATAAAAAAAAAGATTTTGGGGCACACAATATACACCCACAATATAGATGCTCAGAGCCATGCATATTGTGCCTGTAAATTAGCTGCTGCAGAATAATACAGACGCCGAAAGCTTGAGCATCGTTTTGGTAACCTGCACATACAGGACAGTTAATATTAATTTATTCACTGCTTCACCTACTGCCAATTGGTCCATTCACTGTCACATAGCAGTAAAAGGACCAATCCTCTTTCAGAAGGCTGTCATGAAAGGGGATTGAACCTTTCACTGACACTTGTTAGTGAAAAGGACCAATCGGGAACAGCTCTGCTGGGAGCTGGAGAGGGAGCTATGGCCAGGCTGTTGTGGACATACAGCCACTTCCCCTGGGTACCCGAAGCAGAGCACTAGGGATGCACAAATTATCCATTGCATGTCCCTTTTAATGCGGTGGCTCATTTGAGTATTGCATTGAGTGCCCAGGAGAGGTAGATGTGCACGCATTAAAAAAAACGTGCATCCACTTTGGAAGCATGTTTTTTATGTGCATGATATTGCATCGGCCTGAAAGTGTACACATTTTCTCACTTGGGTAATCCTCTAAGAAGTAAAGGTTCAGGCAGTACACTTTGTTTGATGTGAAGTATTTACTGAAGGATCTGTATTGGGACCGGTACTTTTCAATATATTTATAAATGATCTGGAAAGAAATACGATGAGTGAGGTAATCAAATTTGCAGATGATAAAAAATTGTTCAGAGTAGTTAAATCACAAGCAGATTGTGATAAATTGCAGGAGGACCTTGTGAGACTGGGAAATTGGGCATCGAGATGGCAGATGAAATTTAATGTGGATAAGTGCAAGGTGATGCATATAGGGAAAAATAACCCATGCTATAGTTATACAATGTTAGGTTCCATATTAGGAGCTACCACCCAAGAAAGAGATCTAGGCGTCATAGTGGATAATACATTGAAATCGTCAGTTCAGTGTGCTGTGGCAGTCAAAAAAAGCAAATAAAATGTTGGGAATTATTAGGAAGGGAATGGTGAATAAAACGGAAAATGTCATAATGCCTCTGTATCGCTCCATGGTGAGATTGCACCTCGAATACTGTCACCACATCTCAAAAAAGATATAGTTGCGATGGAGAAGGTACGGAGAAGGGCGACCAAAATGATAAAAGGGATGGAACAGCTCCCCTATGAGGAAAGACTAAAGAGGTTAGAACTTTTCAGCTTGGAGAAAAGACGGCTGAGGGGGGATATGATAGAGATGTTTAAAATTATGAGAGGTCTAGAACGGGTAGATGTGAATCGGTTATTTACTCTTTCGGATAATAGAAGGGGACACTCTTTGAAGTTAGCATGTAGCACATTTAAAATTAATTGGAGAAAGTTCTTTTTCACTCAGTGCACAATTAAACTGTGGAATTTGTTGCCAGGGGATATGGTTAGTACAGTTAGTGTATGTACATGGGTTTAAAAAATGTTTGGATAAGTTCTTGGAGGAGAAGTCCATTACCTGCTATTAATCAAGTTGACTTAGAAAATAGCCAATGCTATTTCTAGCATCAGTAGCATGGGATAGACTTAGTTTTTGGGTACTTGCCAGGTTCTTATATCCTGAATTGGCCAATGTTGGAAACTGGATGCTGGGCTTGATGGACCCTTGGTCTGACCCAGTATGACATGTTCTTATGTAATTAAAAGCTCTGTCATCTTAGATTCATTTTTCTTCTATTCTTCTATTATTTGCTGAAACCTAGGCACTCAGCAGTTTTGTTGCACCTTGAGTTGTCTTTTGACTGTAACTAACTATGGAGCAAGTAGAACATGGGAGACGGGTGAGATTGGAAAGATTTTGTATGTAAGCAAATTTTCTGAAGAAAAAAAATATTACATTTCAGGTGCTGCTTAACAGTGTCCTTTTATACAGATTGTAATGTCAAATTAAAATGCAAAAATAGAGGGCCTGATTTTCAAAAGCATTTAGACTTTTAAAAATGGGTTTTAGGCATGTAAATGCACTTTTCCGTTGAAAGTGGGCTTTTGAAAATTGCCACAACAGTAGTTACATTTCACGTGAAAATCCTTTTGAAAATTACCCCCATAGTGTGATATTTTGGCCTGGTCAGGCTAGGATCAAGAATATTTGGCACCCTAGGCAATCCTTCAACTTTGTGGTCCCTCCCCCTGACATCTCCATATCTCTTTGCTATCTTCCAATCCCTGAGTTACTATTTTCCGAAGTCCCTATTCGATCTCTAGTCTCTGCTCTCCACCTCCACCCAATCCCTCAGCCCCCACTCTCCCCTTCCAGAGCTTCAGGGCTGTTCTTTCTGTCTCCCTCCCTCTCTTCCTTTCTCCTAACCCTTCTGGGAAGACTGCAGCACTGTTAGCCCTTTGCTTTTAAACTACTTTTCCTGCCACCAGCACTACTTCCTCCTGAGCCATTCATATATAAACTGTTTGTGAAATGCAAGAGGGAATTGGAGTGAGCAGATAGTGCTCAGTTATTGCAGAGATTGTGAATCTGCAACTGTTCACAGCCTGTCCCATAGCTTTTACCAGCATGGCAGTGAGGCAAAGATTAGGACAGTAATTAGGGGAGTAAGGGGCAACATCTGTAGGGTAGGGAGAGGAGCAGCAGAGGGCGATATTGGATCATGCCAGTCCTGGGAAGAAAAACTATAATTCAAATTCAATCAGAATTAAAAAAAAAAGTAAAACAATTTTGTACTTCCAACATCACAATATATTGATAATTAAAAATAAATAGTTCCTTTGCCTTTATTCTCCACATCTTACTGTCCCCTCTCCTTTTATTTCACATCCTGGCTTCTCCAGACTTGCAGTTTTCATTCTTTTGTATGCAGCTGATAGATTTGCTTTCCCCCCTCGCCCTCCTATCCTCCATCTCATTGCTCCTTCAACCCATCCCAGCCTTATTTATTGACTTAGGTATTCATATCCCACCACTCAACAGCTCAAAACAGCATATCAAGTAATATATAATTAGATTAAGACAAAAACACGTCTGGTTGTTGTGTGATTGTTATACCTAATGTGTTGTTTTATTATGCATGTTTCTTTGTGACCCGCCTAGAACTATGGGATAATGTGGTTTACATATTTTAATAAATGCATATTAAGTAATGCAAGAATGTTACAAATGACAGGCAACTAAAAAAGCTGCCCAATGCACAGATTCAAAATAAAACTGGATAAACAATAAAAACAACATCACTAAAAGATTGTTGAGATTTAAAAACAAAAAAAATCTTTAACAGCTTCTTAAAAGAATTTGTGCAATCAATAAGGCAAAATGTAATTGGTAAGGAGCTGCAAAAATCGAGACCGGCAAAAGAGAAGGTCTGATCCTGTGTCTCAAATGAGCGAATGGATCTAATGGAGGTTATTTCAAGGAGGCCTCGCTGTAGAGATCGTAGAGAGCATGTGGGGTTGTAAATATGAAACTGAATGTTAACATTTTGTGACTAAGTTAAAGCAGTTTTCAAATGCATTCTCCGCTCACCTGGGAGCCTCCAGAGCTTTTTGCAGACAGGAGGGACGTAAGCCATTCTGTTGGACCCGGATGTGAAATGGGCTGCTGGATTCCATAAGACTTGCATTTTTAGGGAGCCCGAGTAAAAGTGCATTGCGATAATCAAGAGTTGCTAAGATCAATGCCTGCACTACCACCCTAAATTTACAGGGGTTCAACAATGACTTAATGGCTTCAGTGGACAGAGCTTGAAATAACCTTCCTCTCCTGTCTCACACTTTCATTCAGCTTTTTACCCCTTAGCCCCACCAGCTATCCTTTCCCAAAACCCATTCCTGCCTTACAGCTCTGCCCTCCTCCTCCCTTCCCCTAATATCTAAGTTGCTATTATTAGCTGTCTATCCCCTTTTGTCCTCCTGTCGATCTCCCCTTCCCTTTCTCATGGCTCCCCTCTCCCTCTCTCTCTCTCCTACTCTTTCTGTTGGAGCCCTGTAACCCTCTTCTTCCACTACTCATTTACCCTTTGTCATTATTCACTCCCTCCTTCCTTTCTCATGGCTGCAGTCTTTCTTTCATTCCTCCCTCTGGTCCTCCTTTTCCATCTGCATTCCCCCCCCCCCCATTGCTCCTCTCTGCTCTATTCTCCTTTCACCTGGCTCTTTTCTTTGCCACCTCATAACAACAGCTTAGTTTTGCCTAATGATTAAATCAGCCTTGGGCCTGTGATTAAGGCTAACAAAAATATATGCAGTGCATAGTTTTACACGGATTAGAAGAGAGCAGTCTTAGTTGTTAGGGGAGTTTGTGACAGCAAGGATCTCTGACCCCATCTGGACTCATCACTACCAGTTATGTAGCATTGTTAAGTAATTTTGCTTCCTGTGAAAATGAACAAAAGTAAAATATATATATATTGTGTACAACAAAGATTTAGGGGATTAATACACTAAAATGTGCTAACTTTGACCATTAACGCACATAAACATGGTGTTTATCAGACATAATAATGGCTGATGTTAAATGACATGCAAATGAGGCAGATGGTAAGGTATATGATATCACAAAAGCTTAACTATAGCTCCCCAAGGTGTCGTTGCATTTTTTTGCATTACTGCACCAGCAAAGCAATTTGCAGGTATATTTTTTTTGCTCTGCTAGTAGGTATAGGGCTGTTAGCTAAATTTCATTTTAAAAAGCGCAAGCTAATTCACCCACTGCAATAGCACTATTACTGTATGAAAACTGGCTTTGTCTATGCTAATGGTACTTTTACAGCACATTAACACACTTTAGTTAACAATCTCCTTAGTGAATTCACTTCTTCCTTGCTCTCCTGTGTTGGCAACGTAATGCGTTAATCACATTCGGGTCTATCCTATACCGAGCGGTAGGAAGAGCTGCGTTAGTGCCTGCGGCACACGCGGTTGCCGCACGCACAGTGCAGCACACATACCGCTCGATCCTGAACATTAATTTTATGTAAATGTAAACCACGTCCGTGAAGCCTTAGGCCTGCGCAACCCATTTTACTGGATAGAGCGCCTATACAGTATCCTGGGTGTGCGGGCCTAACGCTTCACGCCACGCTGGTATCTGTCATTTCAAATGTCATTTGAAATGACAGATACCAGGAAGTCGGGACTGCCAGTCCCCCCTCCCCTCCTCCCGAAGCAGGGCGCGAAAAGCAGCCTTGCTCCGGGAGGAACAAAGAATAGACACTGACAGCGGCGAAGCGAAAAAAAACCAAAAGCAATTTTGTTTTTTTTTTTTCAAAATTTTGGTTTTTTTCCAAAAGCGACAATTTTGGTTTTTTCCCAAAAGCGACTTACTTTTGGGATCTGTCAAGATCCCAAAAGTAAGTCACTTTTGGACGCCTGCACAACTTACTTTTTTTTGCAGCCATCAGCAGGAACACATGGCGATCGTGGCTCCTGTAGCTCCTCCCGACGAAGATGGCCGCCTGCACGGGGGAAAGCGTGCAATTGGCCGCTTAAGACGTGGCGTCACATCCCGTGACGCCAAACGTCGTGACGTCACGTCTTCAGCGGCCAATTGCACGCTTTCCCCCGTGCAGGCGGCCATCTTCGTCGGGAGGAGCTACGGGAGCCACGATCGCCATGTGTTCCTGCTGATGGCTGCAAAAAAAGTAAGTTGTGCAGGCGCCAAAAGCGACTTACTTTTGGGATCTTGACAGATCCCAAAAGTAAGTCGCTTTTGGAAAAAAAAACAAAATTTTAAAAAAAAACACAATTGCTTTTGGGTTTTTTTTCGCTTCGCCGCTGTCAGTGTCTATTCTCCCCTCTTCCCGGAGCAAGGCTGAAAAAGCAGCTCCGGGAGGAGGGAAGAACTGACAGCAGCGAAGCAACTTACGTTTTGCAGCCCCCTCCGGACATCGGAGGGGGGCTGCAACGTTTTTTTCACTTTTTTTTTTTTTTTGCTTCGGGAGGAGGGGAGAGGACTGGGGCTGCCACGGAGACCGGCACCCACGATCGCGGCTGGGGCAGGTGAGCGGGGGCTGGGGGAAAGCTTGCCACCTACCCTTACCCCTGCCTCTACCGCAGAGTCAGGGTAGGCGGTAAGTTTGCAGGTTAAACGCACAACAAAACGGCAGGGAAAGATAGCGATAGTCGGGGCGCGGGTTACGGGATGCTAGGGAACAGCTAATTCGCTCATTTGCATGCAATATCCATGCCGCGTGCGGAAGGGGTTGGCCGGGGATTTTAGGACGCGGTAGGAGTAGGTTATAGTGGATTCGGGATCGCAGGAAGGGATAACGCGGCCGGAAAGTGAGTAAAACGCGGCTTAGGAGCAGGGTAAATGCGGCCGCACTTTACAGGATAGACCTGAATTGTTTTACTCTTTGTACATTTACACATACAGAATATTCCAAGAATACATCTTGATAGTAAAAGTGCTCAAAATTGGAAAAGAAACGATAATAAGATAATATGTAACTGAAAGGTAAAATCATACTACTCACACAAAACTCTACCATAGTAGAGTAGTCAAAACCTCAAGGAGAATACAGACTTGATATTGATATTTTAAAATCAGAATTTCCATCTCTATTTTTCTTTTAATTATGCATTACGCCTTTCCTATTCATTTTGAGATTAGTTTCAAACATGAGATTCATATTTGAGCAGCTGGACAATTTCCCTCCTTATGTTCAGTTTAGATTGTGGATAGGGCTCTTCAGGCTGTATTTTCTTTCTTATTCTACATAGATGTTTCTTGGTATGATTAATATTAATCTATTAATCTAGCCTTAAATATATGTGCAGTAAAAACCCACACTTGAACCATATCAGTACCTGTTATTGAGCAACCAGTAAATAAGCTTCCAGAAACTATTTCATACATTTAGTTTAACAATATTAAATAAAGGTATGAAGTCCCACTATAAACTGAAATGCAGTATAATTATTAGCTACAAATTGTTTAAAAAAGCAAAGAAACAAACCATCATATTATGGCTAAAAGCCTTGTGGGATCTATCCAGAAGTAAATCTTCAGAGGGGTGGCAGTGTTAGTCTGGCGTAACAAACATGACAAGAGGCGGGTGGCACCTTATAGACTAACCAGGTTATTGAGGAATGCGGTTTTGAGGTCAGTCTTGCATCTGACGAAGTGTACTCTGCTTGCAAGCTCATGCCTCAATAAATTGATCAGTCTATTTATTTATTTATTTATTTATTTATTTATTTAACATTTTTCTATACCGACATTCGCACGAGACATCACATCGGTTTCCAGATAACAGCAAATTCAGCCAACAGGGCTTTACATTGTAACTGATATTATAACTGGGGGGGAGGGAAGGGATGGGAAAGGGTAGGGCAGTAACTTGGAACTATATGAGTCAGCTGGGATAGGTGGCGGGGAATAGGGGGATTATTTACAGAGAGGCAGGAGTTAAGTACATTCTATGTGCATTCTATTATAAAGTGCCACCCACTTTGTCATTTTTATCCTCAAGCAAGCATCTCTCTTTCCTCCCAGCTCAGCCCATTTGCAAGTATTATGTTTACTGCTGCAGTATTTAACTCTTGCAACCCTAGAATGAAAGAGGAAGGAGATGGGTAATGCTTGAAGTCCAAGTCAACCCAATACTGAGGCCTGGCTTTCCCACTAAGCACTGTAGGGCTAGCCACATGCCTGGGGCAGCAGGCAGAAAGGGATGCGGCCTCCTTTGTTGCAAAGGTGATTTACGGAGCAGCGACTTCTCAACAGAATGTGGAAACTGAGGTCTACACAAAGTGGCTCTAGTTCCCAGCCCTGTTTAGTTATCATTACAGGCTATGTCATTCAATACTGCTCCTCCCCCAGAGGCTTGCAGGAACAGGTAGTCTATTAGGAAGAAGGGGTGTGACCAGTAGGCAGTGTCATTTTAGTTTTGAGGGAGAAAGACGTGTTTCAGTGTGCTCTCCATAGTTAGGCCATGAGTCTATCAAAGTAAGTGAGAAAGACACTGCCCTGCCAGTTCTTGGTGATTGACTGAAGGGAAAGAAGGAATTAGGCATAGTTTTTCTTATCTGAAGGTCAGGATATTTGACGTTTTGACCTGCACCTTCTGGGAGGCTCTAACCCCCTCTCCAGAGGTGCAGAAGGGAATCTGTACACCGGATGTGGAGACCCGTGAACTGGATTAAGTATTTTTCCAAATTGGATTTCCATCTTTGGGAAGCACGCATTTTTACTGCCCCCTTCCTTGCCGAGATCTGGATTGTAACATTAGTTCCAGAATCAACCCTTCTCTCAAAAGGGTCAGTGAGATGTTCTTTCAAAGAGAAGACCACCTTCAGGAGTCACTCCCCCCCTTTCCCCAACTGGAGTTTCCACCCTGGGACATGGAAGACATGTAGATGAAGATCGGGAGTGCCCTTCTGCAGTCAGGTAGTGTTTGGGGGGAAAAGGAAATCTGCTCTGGTTAGGATACCCCAGCCCCTTGGGGCAGACATTCATTCCACACCATGGATGGGATTACAAGCTCCAACTCTCACTCTTTCCCTTGCCTGGGCCATGAAGGTTATCCTTCAACTCCACAGAAAGAATGCCCCCTTGGGAGAAAAAGCAGAAGAGCTAGCCCACTTAAAGACATTCTTTAATGGTCCTTTGGAATCATCACTATTGCCTGAAAAAGGGTTACAAGAATATAACCCACCTGCTTAAAAATTGTAAAATACAGGAGGGTCATCAATAAGTACGGTGACTTTAAGCTGTGTTGATGCTATGCTTAAATTCACCTTATTTGACTCCCTCTCATGCAACGGGTGCTGAAGCACCCCTGCACCTTTAAGGGGACAGGTTCGATGGAAGCTGGGAGGCAACAGGCTTTTGTTTCAGCTTATCTCGAGAGGGGACAATCATGTGCAATATCTCCTTCCCCTTCCTGGTTCTGGCAACTCCTGTGCTTAGGAGCTCCTGATCTATGAATCATAAGAGAAAATTCAGAGTTAGTTTATGAAGATTTTTGAAGAAGGGACATCTCAGAGAGCTCAGGGAGGACAAGCCAAGAGATTGTGCTCTGTCCTGTGTTGTATGGATCCACTGGAGTGAAGAGTTCTTTCCCTGGTAAGGGTGAAAGAGCACTCCGGGACAATCCCCGCCTCTAGTCTGTGGGGAAGGAATAAGAACATAAGAAATTGCCATGCTGGGTCAGACCAAGGGTCCATCAAGCCCAGCATCCTGTCCTGGGGTAGACTGCAGCCAGTGGAATTTTGTATAAGGAAGGAGAAATGTTCATGTTTTTCATTTGTGCCTAAGGTAGAAATAGGCTTTGAGAGTCTGAGGAGAAAGTTCTTCTAATTGATTTGACACAAGCAGTATGAGCAGACTGTGAGTGCTAATCTATTTTTTGAGGATTTTGTGAATACTGTGATTTTCTGGACTGTTTGCTGATTTCTCCTGTCTTTGCTATCCGCTGATGTTTTGAACTTTAAGTAAACTCTTTTTGAGCTGGAACACAAAACCTGGCATGGACTTGTTTTGTTTCCGATGACCCCCTGGGGCCTCGCAAGTGAGTCCTACTACCCATAGCACAAATCTGTGCTTTTCCTGGATGCTCAGTAGTCTCCAAAAAAACAAAAAGTGATCTCCTTGCCAAGGACAAAGGAGCAGGGGGGGGAATTGCTGTACTTTGTACAGAGACGTGATTAAAACTTGAATAAATTGGTTCACTTCTAACAGTTGATATTTCATTGAAAAGTAAACTCGATATCATTTAAGCTTTCCTTATTGCATCTAATTACTCATTTTCTCCTAATGAAAATGGGCAATTATATTAGATGAAACCTCTGAAGGATAGAGATGTATTTATTTTTGTTTTTTATTTAAAACATATTCATGATTCGCCTTTCCCAATTTACAAAAGCATTTGCAACTCCAGTTTCATGCTATTCCCAGAACTAATAAGTAGCCCTTTTTGCAGCCCATTGACCCTAAAATGGCTAATTTCATAGTTTGGGATGGCTCAGTCATATCCAGATATGAAATGGGCTATTTGCAACCAGGACAGATGTCCAACTCTACTACTGACTTCAACAGCAAATGAAAACTATTCATTTATGTTAAAATGTTTTACTAGAAATATTGCATCACATATCAGTTGTTTACAGACACTTTTCTGTTAATCTTGATTTTCTCATGGGTCCTTTAGCACAGTGTCTCCCATCCTTTTTAAGCCCCAGGCACACCTACATTAATTTAAATGTGGTGTGGCACACCAGCCTCCATGGAGCAGGCAGTGCGGACGTGGAGAGGACTCATATGGCCAAAAGAAGAGCTAGAAATGCACTGAAAGCCCCATGAATCTAGCTCCCACATTTTAAAATAGAGAGGACAGAGGCACACAAATCTAACACATTGGACCATCTCCCTCTATACACAAGTGCAGGAAAAGGGACAAAGCGTGGTGCGGACAGCTGGCTGAGGGAAGGAGTTCAGGAACAGGTTCATAGGGAGCGTCATTTGTCTGTAGACTGTATGACAACAACTAATCAGGGGGAAAAAAAGCAGCAGCACAAGAAATCTGCTCCAATTTTATGGCATGAGAAAGTTTGTTGTGGTTTATTTATGGTGGGGAAGGGTCTTGCTGCATGCATTTCTTCCCTGGTAATTTGAGCCCTAGACACATTTTTCAATTCCTGCTTAGATGGCACCGGGATTGTCTCTTGGGTAATTGGCACCCTGGGTGAAAATTGTCAGTGGCATCACCCCCAACTCACCTCCACACTTTCCTCCTTTCTCTCTCCCTCTTTTGATCTCTCTCTCTCTCTCTCATCCACTCTTTCCCCTCTCTCCCTCTTCTCTCAGCCACTCTTTCCCCTCTCTCCCTCTTCTCTCCTTTTTTCTCTTTCTCCCTGTAAGCATTCTCTATCTCCTCAGACATTCTTTTCCCTTTCCTCCTCCATATATTTCCACTTTCTCCCCTGTTCCCTTACCTCTCTAGGCAATGTCTCAATGTACATAATATATACATTCTGGAGGTGCCTCAGTTACAGCAACACAAACTTTCCACTATCAAGTACTTTGAAAATGAGGAGGAGGAGAAGTCCATTACCTGCTATTAATCAAGCTGACTTCGGGAATAGCCACTGCAATTACTGGCATTAGTAGCATGGGATCTACTTAGTGTTTGGGTACTTGTAGCCTGGCTTCGCCACTGCTGGAAACAGGAAGTGGGCTTGATAGACCCAGTATGGCAATTTCTTATGTTCTCATATTCTAAACCAATTTATAAAGCACTCATTTCAAACGTATAAGACTCAAACAACAAAATTCCCATCTATGAAAGACAGCACTGCAAATGTAACACTAAGCCTTAGAACACCAGTATCCTTCCTACTGGGAAAATAGGGGAAGTAAGACTGCTACAGATTCCGAAACAAAATTATATTCACTAGTAAAATATACCTCACCTCTATCACACATGTAGAACACAGACAGACCCTCTCTTAACTGAGAATAAGGGGCCACAAATTAGAAATTGAAAAAATGTAGGCAAAAACTGAAATGGAAGCCCCAAAAAGCCAGATTCTGCAATCAGGGCAACATTGAGAAAGAGAAACAAAAATGGACTTCCTCCTCTAATGTACAAAATATGAAGATAGAAATGTACATTTCCCAAAGCTGATGTATTCTAATCTCAAAAGTTAGAATGTTTTCTACCTGTGTTGTCTGGGCATTCTACTTTTTTAAATCATGTTTGTCCGGTCTTTTTTCCCCCACTTCGTGTGCTTTCTTTTTTCCCATTTTCTTTTGCCAGGATGTCTCTTCCATTTTCTTTCTTCTCTCTCCTTGTTTGCTTCACTTCATCCCCCATATCTCTCTATTATTGATGTTTTCTTTTCCTTTCCTTATATTTCTCCGCCTCTGTTCACTCATAGCTAGATTTCCTGTCCTTCCCGACTCCAGTTCTTACTGCTTTAGCTTTTTACCTCCCTAACTCTTCCTCCAGTTGCTCCCTTTCAACCCTCCATCCTACCCCTCACTGATCTCCAGATATCTGTCTGTTGTCATTACCTTAGAACTATCAACTCCTTTCTGACTTCTTCACCCATCACTATTCTCATGATTATCTTCCCTTCAAGCTGTGCTATACTGTCTCTTTACCTTTCTATCTGTGTCAGCCCCTCTCAGTCTGGCCACCAGATGTCACTGTCCCTGTTAGAACACACCTTGTAAAGAACCACCCATACCTCTCAGGACCTCCCACCTGGAGAGTCTGGATTGGATGCCTGAAGACTATTTAGCCCAGACATTTTAAGACACCATGGGTTCAGTTTGAGGAAGCAGTCAAGGAGTAAAGATGTATTTTTTCGACACTCGGGTGGTGCCTCCCAGCTTCACCCAAAGGAGTTTGTTTTAGAAGTGACACCTCCCAGTGCACTCACTGCCCTGAGGGTCCTTCCTATAATTTACAGAGAGAGATATTTTTAAGCCTGATACCCTTTAGGGGCAAAAGGGCTCCCACCAGGGGATCAAAGACCTGTGAACCTACTCTAAACCCTAGGTGGGCAAGCACCAGTAATGGATCCTGCTGAAGAGACAGTGAAGGCATAAGAGACATCCAGTGTAAGCTTTAAAGTACATTTTGCACTTAAGGATGGGGAGGGTTTTTGGATCCCCCCTCCCCCATTGGGATCTCAGAGCAGAGATCTTGCCTGATCCCATAGACTTTTCCCCAAGAGAAGTTCAGCAGAAAGATCAGAGAATAAGGATAAAAGAATCATTAAGGAAGGAAGAATAAGAGCAGAAGACCCCAGCCGGATCTCTACAACCAAAGGATCAGGATGGGCTGGGTGTCCGAAGATAAGATGACCAAAGGTAGGATTTTTCAGTAAAGCTGGGACACCTTCACTAGGATTCCACATAGCCACTGGGAGATTTTGTACAATTAAAATCGCCAAGAGCTCTACCCAGATATCTGGTAAAAGGTCACCTGGATTAATGGATTAATTTATGAAAATTAATCAGGAAACTTTATTTTAACACCCAGACTTGGTCCTCTCTGAGTTATTACATCCTCTCACCTCAATGGAAGCACCAATACAGTATCCACACACTGGCGACCTTTTAATATTGTCTGGGCCATAAGCGAGAGCTTCCCCCCATAAAAATAATCTCCCCCAGGGACTGAGAGTCAAGCGTGGGATATGACATGCTAGCCAGAGCAGCCCCATACGATATAAATTAGTTATGTGTCCTAAGGAGCAACAAATCTCCAGAAAAGGAGTTACATATCCTTACCATTTCTCCACATTTTTTATTTTTTCACCTTTCTCACCTCTCCCCATGCTACCTTTCTCTTACCCAGCCCTCACAATCTCCCTGTTTTCATCTGTTACCTACCTACGGGCATTCTTTGTCCCAATCTTGCTTCTTCCTTCTTCCCCCTCACATCCTCCTCTTTGCCCAGTTCTCACTCCTTTCTCAGTCTCCTATTCCCCTGTCTTTCACTCACTCCCAAGTCCCCATTTCCACCCTTTCTACTCATCCTATCACAAGCTCTCATCTACTTCTGTCTCTCATCCGCCTTATCAACTCAAGCTTCTTCTGTGTCACTCAGCCGCTTCCCCCAGTCCTAGTCCTTTTCTTCTGTCATCTTGGATCCTCTCTCTCTCTTTATCTTCTCTTCCTTAATCCTCTCTTCAATTCCCTTACATCCTCATGTCCTCTTTCTTTCTCTCTGTCCCCTCTTCCTTTTAAGGTTTTGTCTGCCCCATCTCAGATTCCCTGTGTATTCTCAACCATCACACCATCAAAAAATGGTCCTTTATCTTTCTCTATTCCACTAGTCTCAGTCCTCCCTCCATTGTCTTTTCTCCCGTCTTTCCTTTCCCTCTATCCTCAGTCCTATCCCTCTTACTTAGATCAACTATTCCACTTCATGCCCCATCTTGAGACTTCCCCCATTTCTCTGCCCCCACACCATTTATAGTCTCTTCCACCACCACCCTATGTTTGTCTTCCTCTTCCTTTTCTCCAACCATCAATCCATGTAGGTTTCCCTCTCCCCCCAACACCCCATGTACAGTCTTCTCTGTCCCCGGCACCCCATTTGATATAGGTCTCCTGTTCATGTTCCCATTTCATGCATTCCTTCGTGTGCACCTGGAGTCTGCTTGCTGTTCATTCTGTTCCTCTTCGCTCTTCAGTTCTGAATCAATTCCTTCTTAATGGCTGCTATTATTACTATCACTAAGCAAGGCTGTTATGGCCCTGCTGCCATGCACTGATGCTATAGAAATAGAGAATCTCACTCTGCTTTACTACATGTTCTCCTGATATCCTTGCAAGCACTGCCTGCTGCTGCTTTATTATCTGTTCTTCTGAAAAATGCCCAATCTCTAAACAAGGAATCTGCTGTTATTATGATTTGCTTTCTACTGTTAAGCCTGATTGCTTTGTGCATACTGAAACATGGCTTTCCTCCCAAGAAATACCAGTGCTCAATGAGTGCTGTAGACCTAACTACTCATTTATCTTCCAACCTAGCAAACATTGAAGGGGTGGTGGTGTTCTGCTTTTTAAAAAATCTTCTTTCAAACTTATTACAATTGGCATTGCTGCTCCCACACCTCAATTCAACCACCACCATGGTCAGATCATTACCTTATACAGTGTTTTCTCCTAGATGCAAGGTCAATCACAATACAGCAGCAGCCTACCCCCATCTGGAAGCATGGACGCATTGATCACGATGATTTGAAAAACAAGCTCATTCTTCTATCACAGATTCTTGCAGATTACTCTATATTGTCCTTAGTAGACCTTTGGAAGAATTTGATCTCTGATTGTGCTTGACGAGTTTTTACCCCTACATCAAAAAAATCTTCAAGTTGTCCAACTATGCACCGTGGTATTCTCCCTCCCTTCAGGAGGTTAAATGCTGCATTCAGAGACTAGAAATTTCATGGTGTAAGTCGCCTTTCCCCCACTAATTTACTTGCTTACAAAACTCAGCTCTCCCTTCATTGGACGGCAATTAACTCTGCAAAAGGACATTTTATTACTAATGTATTTCCTTGTCCTTAAATAATCCTCATGAACTCTTCCACATGGTCCATCATTCAACAGAGTCCCCTTCCCAACATTTCCAACATTTTCACCCTGCCAACTGACAATGTTTACACAGGAGAAACCAGATGGGACTCTTTCACCACAGTCAAAGAGGCTGATCTCTGTCACATTGTGGTGAAAATGAATAGTTCCACATGTTCCCTCAACCAGTGTTCCGTTATTTTGCTAAAAGTTACACAAAATTAAATTGCCCCTTTTCTGAGTATTCTTGTTAATTCCTCCTTGACTTGTGGGATTCTTCCCCCAGTCCTAAAAAGTCTCCATTAAGCCCATCCTAAAAATACTTTCTGCTAATCCCTTGTTTGCAAATTTTTGTCCCATCTCGTCTCTACCATTTCTGTCTAAAATAATTGTCAGTAGTACTTCATTACTTTCAGGTATCTTTGACATATCCTTGACCAATATCACTTTGGTTTCTGGATGCAACAGAACACCAAGACTCTCCTCCTCTTCTCTGCTGATACCATTCGTAGGGGATTTGACACTGGTCAAAATTCCTATTGATCTCTCTTGACAACACAGCTGCATTTGAATCTGTACATCATGAAATCCTATTTAGTAGGCTCTCTTCACTTGTCATTGCAGGTATAGTCATAACTTGGTTTAAATCATTTCTCTCCCACCATAATCATCAAATACGTATTAACAAAGAAACTTCCGCAGCGTGTTCAGTCCTTGTGTTCCTTAAGGTTTTGTGTTGTCCTCTGCACTTTTTCATGTTTGTTTCACCCCCCTCTCTGCCATCTATTATCAAACCTAGGTGTCCACTGCAAGTTACATGTGGATGACATCCAATTTTTCTTTCCTCTAAAGTCATCTTGGTCCCTTACTACTCAATTCGCTTCCCTGTGTCTTTTCTTTATTTGTGCTTGGTTAAAACACAAGTATTAAACATTGACAAAACTGAAATTCTCATACTTCCGCATCATTCAATAGCTGACATTTTCTTATGCCTTTCAGTTCGATGACTTTTTTACATCAAAATCACCAACGAAGTACGGAAACTAGAGATCACCCTCGATTCCTCTCTTTCCATGCAGCCACACACAAAGTCAGTTATTAAAAACTCCTTCATAAAGTCATGTATGTGACACCATCTTTGTCCATTTCTAAAGTCTTAAGATTTTCACACAGTTTTGCAGTCTTTAATTTTTTCCACTGTGGATTACTGTAGCATTCTCCTATGTCGGGCTTCCCGCTTATGCCCTAAGATCCCTCCAGATAATTTAGAATGCCACAGCATGACTTCTCACAGGCAGCAGACATCGCGAGCACATTATGCTTGCCCTGCTTTTGCTCGACTGGCTTTCATTCACTGGTGAGTATGGTTCAAATTGGCTGTCACCGTTCACAACAATGTCGTATCACCTTGGGGTTCTTCTGTCTTAAAAATCCACATTCATTAAAATTAAAATTAAAATTCATTAAAAATCTCCACTCTGCCAACCAGTATTTACTTTATGCACCCTCCCCTAAATATGTTCTTTTGTCTGAGACATGTGAGCATGCTTTTTCCATAGCAGGGCCAATATATTGGAACTACTTACCACATGTAGTTCGAGCCATTACAGATCTGAAATTTTTCAAGCGTGCGCTGAAAGCATACTTGTTTAAGCAAGCTTTTGACATCTCAGAATAATTGTACACCTTTGCCCTCTGTTCCAGCAAACTGCTACCCTGTTAGTGTAGTGTTCACGGATGCATTTCCATCAGTATTAAATTATGCCTATTTTTTTTCTGTTCTGCTTTTAAGAGCTTAACACTGGAGTTCCACAAGACTCGGCATTATCGGCCACCCTGTTTAATATATATTTATTACCAATTTGTCATCTTTTAGCAGGCCTCAGCTTGAATTTTTACGTTTATGCAGACTATATACAAATTCTCATTCCCATTACCGATACCATTGAACAATCCTTCAAAGAAACAAAAATCTATCTTACTGCTGTCAAAAAGTTACTGACACATATGAAGCTTGCCATTAATATGGATAAAACTGAACTCATCCTTCTTGAGAGAAAATCTATACCCGACAATAAAAAAATATTTGTGTTATCAAATAACGTGAGAATTGATTTAGTTGATTCAGTCAGGGATTTAGGAATAACAATTGATTGTGAACTGAATTTCAAAAAACTTATTTCTATGAAGAGATGGCTATTATAAGCTCTTAGTTCTGCGACGACTTAAACCTTTATTAGATCCTAATGACTTCCGAACTATTTTACAGGCTCTGATATTTTCATCTCTAGATTATTGCAATTCTCTCCTGTTAGGACTTCCACAAACAACACTTCGATCTCTTCAGGTATTGCAAAATGCTGCAGCACGGGTTCTTACAAACTGTAAAAGATGTGAACATATTACTCCGATTATCACACGATCCTATATAAAATTTGCTGCATTATTCAAAAATCAATTTACGGTCATAAAACAGATTTGTTGAATTTCTCGATCCACATGCATACACCACACCATTCTTTAAGAGCAGCTAATAAAGGTCTCCTCTCAGTCCCATCATTGTATACAGCACATCTACATTTTGTAAGAGAGAGAGTTATCTCTATAGCAGGTCCTAACACATGGAACAGTTTACCAACTGAACTACGGCTCAAAAGTGATGGTAAGAAATTTAAGAAAGGTCTAAAGACATGGCTCTTTGAGCAAGCCTATACATCTAGTACCTGAGCTAATTCCTTTGAGTATAATATATTACTGTCGATTTGTTTTGTTTTTTTATTAATTTTAAATGTCTTTACAATTGTATTTTATCATGTAACTATTGAAAATGTCGTGCTTTTTAGATTTATTTATTTATTTATTTGACATTTTTTTATATATCGTCGCTCAGAAATCTATCGAAACGGTTTCCAACAGATAAAATCAGTAAAACATAGTAAATTGTAAAATGAACATAAAATTTAACTTAAAACTTAAAACTATCATTCTCTACATAGAATTTCTAAAATATTCCTAAAAACATAGCTCCTATCATGCCCTACATCACTCCAGATGTTAATACTTTGTGAACCGTTGTGATGTAACCACGAATGACGGTATACAAAATATTTTAAATAAAATAAATAAGAATGTTTTTATTATGTATATTCTCATGTATTCCACCCCAAGCTATTTGGAGGGGCAGGCTATAAATAATTTTAAGTAAATAAATACTAGATCATCAGCTGCTCAGTCCACTGACTGGCCAGCTGAACTGGTGATACTGGTAGTATCCTAGATACCCTGCATCTCATAGTGCTCTGAGTAACTACCCTTCCCAATCGCCAGTCCAGATGACTTGGTCACAAATTTTATAACCCTATATTTTGGAAGTGCATACATATAGATAACCATGTAATTAGAAATTTTTGGTTAAAGTCGAAGTTTGTTTTGCCAGAAATGACTAAATGTGTGCAAACTTCTTTAATAGAAGTTTGTAAAACATATTAGTTTACTGAGAATACATTTCAAAGATTTGATGAATGGGTTCAACATACTTTTTTTTTTAAAGGAAAACTCTGAGATCCAGGGAAATCTGATCTGGATCTACATGAAACGGCCATAGGAGTTGAAAATCAGTATCCTCACTGTTGGACTTCAGTAGATCTGTCTTGGATTTCCCCAAGATCTGTAAGAAGAAATCTAATGGATTTTCTTAGTGAACCATTTGGAAAATCCATGCTTTTCATCAAGTTCAAGCCAAAGTGAAATTCACCTAGTTCAATTTCAACATTGACCTAGGTCATTTAGATATTTCCTATTCTAAGTACATTGTTTTATTTTTGTGCATTTTTCTCATTTTAGCAGCTATAATATAATTTTCCAAGTCTGTTTTAATTACCTTAGCAGTCCTACTTGTTTGTAACCTAAACCTCCTTTACATTGCATCTTTTTTCTTGTAAACATGAGCAACAGTAAATCAATTACAGATTTTTAAAAATCTGTAATAAATAAAATACATGTCTTTTGGTATGTGAAAAGGTTAACTCAAGGAGAGTTAGTGAAAGAAAAATCACCTGGTGTAAAGGATGCGTAAAACATAAATCTATTTTATACTTAAATTAGATGTCACCTTCTAGCCCAAAATAGCAATGATCATTAAAGCTCAATTTTCTGTTAGCATTAATAGACATTTATTGCAATCTAACATCTGCAAGACAGACTAAAAGTTTTTTGTCCTGATATATTTTTCCATAGTGGCTTTCCCATTCTGTTTAATGCATTGATCAGATGAGATATACATAAATCTATTTAATATGTTCCGCATGCCTTCTGTGGGTATCTATTTTCTATATACAGGTCCATGAAAAGTCCCTGTCTAGGAGTTTAGTGTTAATGGGAAAAGTAAGGGCCGGTACAGTGATAAGTAGTTTCAAATCTAAGGGAAGGAGGTGAGCTGAACATAAGACTTGTCATGCTGGGCCAGATCAAGGCACCATCAAGCCCACTATCCTGTTTTCAATATTGGCCATTCCAGGCCATGCGTACCTGGTAAGATCCCAAATATTAGATAGATTCTATTTTGCTAATGCCCAAGGATAAGCAGTGGCTTTCTCCACGTCTTCCTGGTTGATAACTGTTTATGGACTTCTCCTCCAGAAATGTGTCCAAACCTTTTTTTAAATCCAGCCACACTAATTGATGGTAACTTTTAAACTGGCGTGTGGGCGTACATTGGTACATCAGCTTTGGCCCGCGCCCAGGGATGTGGCCATTTTACAACATGTACGTGTATATGTGCGCATGTTATAGCCTGGCCACATGCACGTGTGCCCAAATCCCACTTCTACCACATAAGTTGGGGGATTTCTAAAGGGGTGCACGCCTATGCCATTCCCAATTTTACCAGTTCATTCACCAGTTTGCCCAGTTACCAGCTAGGAGCTGTTAACCCCCTTATTTTCATTGCCTGCATTCTCGTGGCCCATACTTCTTAAACCCCTCAGATCTCTCTATTTTTTAAACTTACATTTTGTCCCCAGCAGAAGTAAAGTTGCGTGGCAGAGGACCTCGGTGCTCAGAACACACCCCTTTTTGGAACCAAGTGAGATGTGCGCACCACAGGAGATACACGCACATATTGGGAGCTTTTAAAATTTGCTTGGTGCGCACCAGCCCAACATGTGCGTGCATCTCCATAATTTGGAGATGCATAATAAAATTCACCTTATTGCCTTTACTGCAATGCATTCCAGAGTTTAATTATGCATTGAGTGAAAAATATTTTTCTTTGATTTGTTTTAAATGTGCTATTTAATAACTTCCTGGAGTTTCTGCTCATCTTTATATTAATGAATATTGAAATAATGAAAATTAGAGAGATGCAGTCATTTTATTGATTTTGCTTGCTATCTGATAAATTTTAAAAGGCGCGTGCTTTTGCCCATTAACTTGCGTATTCGGCCCACGAGCAAAGATACGCTTGAACTTATATTGTGCATGCAAGTACACTCGTATCATTTAAAATATCCCTGCTGCGGGTAAGTGTGCAGCAAAGAAAGAGGGAGAGAGGCAGAGGCAAACTGACACTCTATATATCTCCCTCTGTCAGAGTGGCACTTTCAACTTTGGGTTGGATTTGGGCAGGTGGTGTTACAAGGGGCTAAAGACCCTTGCGCTCTAGGCAGACCAATGTAACACCGCCCCTCCTCCAACCCACCCTGAGATGAAAGTACCCCTCTTACAGTGGGAGATATATAGAGTGTCAGATTCTCTCCCTCTCTCTCTCTCCCCCTCCCCCGGACCCCTCTGGTTCAAAATCTCCAGACTTGTGCCTTGCCCCGGAACACCCATGCCCTGCCCCTTTTCTGCCTCCTTATTCTTGATGCATGCACAGGTATGTACGTGTGTAGTTCCCAGTTTCTTAAAATTTGTGCTGCTCACGTGCAGCCCACATACACATGTATGAGGCTGTTTTTGTGCGAGCAACGCTTTTAAAATCTACCTATATGTATGCATACATTTTTAACAACAGCAAAATAATGTGTGGCAGTCAATTAAACTGGACAATACCACTTTAAACAAAACACTTGTATTTTAATTCGACAAGTGCACACAGCTATTGTGCACAAGGATTTAATCATAGAGTGAAAAAGAGTACTCTTTTTTGTTATTACTCTTTTTCATTCTATGATTAAATCCTTGTGCACAATTGCTGTGTGCACTTGTCGAAGAAGTTAGTGTGCTGGCCAGATGATGATATCCGGGTCAACTAAGAGGATTGTTTCATTCCCACTGGACCCCATCCCCCTAGCTATTTATCTTGATCAAGGCCATTGTTTACATGTTTGGAATCTACTGCCTTACAAACTATTAGAAGCCTGCGGAATTTGCGCTAATCATATAATAACCTAAAATGGTCATTGTCCGTTTACTAAATTTATTGTATTCCTCCTTGAGGCCACATGGTAAAAAGCGGAGTACCAACTGTTATAAATAAATAAAATAAATAATTGTATATGTGATTAATGCAGAATGGGTGTCACTGATGATCTTTACAGTCTCCTTCATCCCCAGGAATGAACTAAAATCCATTCCTCTTCCAGGACTTTCAATAGTCCTTTGGTTCTCTCTGGATGAGAAACACCATTCCTTTTACAGTAACACACTGGAGCCCCTGGGCCCTAGGGTACTCAGGCATATTATAAAATTAAACCTTGAAAATGAACATAACGAGTAGAGAGAGGGAGGGTGCAACAACTTCCTTTCCCCAAAAGAAAAAGGGTTCCAAAAAGGCATCTTAAAGATAAGCAAAGGACCTGAGGATCCCTCCCTAGGAAAACAATGAAAACAGGAGCTAGCATACAGACATGCTGCCACCTACCAGGGATAACTAAAAGGTCCACATCCTAAAAGAGTGGCATGAGTTTATATTCTCTGAGGACTCATCATTCCTGTCTCTCACATGGGGGGGAGCTACAATCCACAATAATACTGTTCCTGTCCCCCTCCCCTGAAATGGTACAATCCTCTTTGCATGCCAAATGAGCTTTTGAAAATTGCTATGATATATACTATTTTTATACTCCTAATTCCTTTACAAATTAGCTTCTTTTTGCCCTTTTTTTGAGAAAAGAATGCATGAAACTACTTCATCCTGGTCAGATCTTTCTTATATGATTTGCTTAATGGAATTGAAGTGAGAAAAATAGTTTTGAAAGGAAAACAAAATTCAGAAACAAAATGTTATGGATTAACATAAAATACTTTAGAACGAGTATGATCAAAGCTCTGGCCTTTAGATGTGTGTATCAAAATTCTCTTTTCGGAGTAATCATCTTGACAGGAATCATTTAATATTGCTCCATTCCCAAACACTTGATTTCCTTTCATTTTTGCTTTTTTTCTTTTTTTTTTTTCAGCTAGCATAATTTTGAAGAGCTGTGCCTTAGGAACTGCTAGTGTGTAAATCACTTTAGGTTGACAACAGATCATGATGTGATGCTATCGATGGCAGCGCTGAAGCCAGAAAGGTCACTGTTCTGCCAAACCTTCCTGAAAATGGATGCTGGGTACTCGATGGTTAAACAGCAGCCCCACTCCTTCTTTTAACAGAGATGAATGGAACAAAATGCATTGTCAATAGGTCATCATAATTGTATTTGGTTTTGCTTACTCGTATAGCACTTTCAAAATAAAGACTTAGTCAATTCACATTTATGAGGAGCCAGATGGGCTGGTTTTGAGGCTGCCAAGGATTATCTAGTAAAGGCCCAACCTGCTGCTTCTAAAAGCCCAACACGCAGTAAGGGGGAGTGAGTAGAGTGTCCATGAGCTACAATGGAACTTGCATGGTTTCAGCTTTGCGGTGGAAAACTATCTGTCATTGTTTGGTAGTCTACAATGTGAGGTCATGGGGAAAGAGGAGGTCAGAACAATAGGGGATAAAAATAATGAGTGTAATGTCCATCCTTCCTTTTCCAGTCTGTCAATGCACATCTCCCTACCCACCCATTTCAGACTTTTTTTTAATGCAAGATATTTTGTTTGTTTGCTTCTGTGTTGATTTTAGCTGGTCTGTGGTACTACAAGTGAGAGATTGTTTGGGGGTGACCAGGACTCTGTCTCATCCCCCCATCCCAAAGATAAATCATATTAGTAAATATAATTTCTCTTGTGGCACTCCGCTCCCCAGGCATAGGGGTAATTGATAATCTGGATCAAGGGGGTGGGGCCCATACAAAGAAATGATGTCCTCTGGGCCATACAACCAGGTAAGCTTCCCCCTTCAAGACATGACAAGTTAGGAGGATGGCACTGCTGACAGGAAAATGCACTGACCCTTATCACTCTGATATTTCCTTGATCACCGTATCCACAAGTTCAAGCATTCACTGGCAAATGTGACTGATGATAGAAACAATCCCCTAGGGTCAGAGATTTTGTGGTGTCTGCAACTAACTCTCCCATTCAGTACCACCCTGAAGGTGACAGAGAATGCAGCGCGATAGAGGGTCATCTCAAAAGGAGAGTTAATCACTTCAGGAAGTGCTTGCCATAATAGGGAAAGCTGACTCTGGGTGACAGGTTGGCACCCATCCAGGTTGTGTCTTTCGTCACGAGCCCACTCAGGCATAACCCATTTGACAAATAATATGGTAATTGGACAGCTAATGGCAAGCTTTAGCAAAGAAAGCCAACCAGCTAAATGTGACCAGACGCTGCACCTTGTGAGGCTGGACTTGCTAGCCTTCGAGATATAATTCACTATCATCGGTTCTGGAATGTCCCCCTGGTCTCAGCCTCTACCAGTTAAGAAGGACATGACCGCCTCAAAGCCTCTGGAGTACGCTCTCCAGGTGACGGGGCAATGGAATGTCATAGCATTTTCCATGCATCTTTGTTCCAAGGACCACAGATGTTTCGGTACCAGCTGACCCAGCATATCTACATCTGGAGCTAACTCTCTGAATTAGGACCACTTGCAATGAGATAACTGGCAATCTCATTGCAGATTGTAAGTACATGATGAACACTCGCAGCTATATTTAGTTTCATGCAAGCAAGAAGAAATTCCTGAAGCAGGTTTGCCACTAGGAAGTATTTAACTGTCTGGTTATTTTGCATCCACCACTGCCATGCTGTTGTACCAAAGTACCATTATCCTGTTTAAGCTGCTGCTCCAAATATCTACCACCATCACAATGGCGAATTAACTCCAGGAAGGTGATGCTCCGAGTGACTCCACGTTGCTCCCACTCCGGAGGCCAAGAGGCCATGCACATACTCCTTGAAAGTACACCCCGAAACCAATAGACCCTGTAGCATTATAAAAATACTTTAGGTGGTATTAGAAATGGAAGGAGGAAGCCAAATTGCCACCCCATTGAGTCTCTCCAGAAAATGCAACCATATAACCAGGTCCTTTCGAATTGCCTTGCTGTTGTGGATACAATGATGATCATGCAGGAAACCTTTCGTTGACAAAATCAAGTAGCTGAGAATATGCAGCCCATGGAAATAACTCTGGTAGTAAATGCCAAGATGCTGATCAGGGACTGTATTCACTTCAAAGTAACTTTGGTGCATGTGCCACCTTGCTGACCAAGAGCATTAAATCTAACTTGCTTTTGTTAATCTGGAAACCATATGTTCTGAGTTAAACTCTATGCCAAGGAAAGTGATCCTTATGGAAAGGGGCTGGGACATGTTTGTGGCTAGTGGAATCTCAAACTCCCACATGACCTTCTGAAACTGAAAAAGCCAGGCATACACATAGGCATCACCTGGACCTACAAGTAGGGAATCATCCAAGTAATCAATGATACTGTTGAAACCCTCCACTTCCACCTTGCTCCACCATGCAACACAAAAACATTCTGAACAATTCAAAATAGGAGCATGAAATTGAACATGCAGTAGGCATGCGCCTATACAGGTAGTAGGATCCTTTAAAGTGACACCCCAAGAGAGTGAAGCTATCTGAATAAGCCAACAGCAGGTAGAAGGCATACTCAATGTTGGCCTTTTCCATAAGGGTGCCATGGCCACATTCTCTCAATACTTCCAGGGCACTGTTGAAGGAAGCATAATGCACTGTGCATCCTTTCCGGTGAATGAACTAGTTGACTGAATAGCCCTCAGGATAGAACATGTTGTGTATGAACCTGTACTTTCCCTGCTCCTTCTTAGACACAATTGCAAGTGGAGAGAAAATGATATCTGGAAAGTGTATGATACAAAATAGACCCAGAAACTGGTTCAACTAAACTTGTGTTTTGAACTTAACTCGGATGATGGCTGTGAGACGACTAACCAACCAAGAGTTTGGAGGGTCAAACCTGGTAGTCCACAGAATGGGATTGGAAGCCATTCCTGAAACCAGCCAGCAGCGTTGTTTGCCTACGTTTCCAGATAAATAGCGAGCCAGCCCTCCATGGCCTTCTAGCTGACCAGGACCAAGGCTTTCAAAAATCTGCAGGTTTTTACTTTCCTGAATTGACCTGAGCCTTTTTGGTGAGTCATTGCACGCCTTGTGCACACACATTTGAAGTGACAATCGGCCAGCGAGCAATTATTCCTTTTAAATCATCAGCAGACATTTGACGGGACGAAGTTCCCTATTACCTGTGAAACTCTGTTAGCCGCACCGCAAAAGGGGAGCATCCCCTGCTTCATGTGGGACTTGGCATCATGTACCTGTTCCAACATGTGAGTAAATCACAAATTTAGTATCCTGGGTCCTCCAGTACACATTAGGGTTACCTGCCATTTTTCCCTGAGGAAAGCCCTTGTATTGTTTGTATACAACTAATATGGCATCCATATATGACCATAAAGCAACTTTCTGGGAATGTCCACCGTGCAAACCACTGTGGCCAAGCACATTAAGGACATGACCCAATTAAACAGTTCTTATTGTGCGGGCCTGATGGACTGCTGCTCCTTCCTTTTCTCCCAATGCATTTGACTGCACTTCCTACACTCCTGGAATAAGCAAACAATTGTCAATGTAATACAGCCTCCTAATTCTAGGATCTATGGGATAGCATCCTAAAGCCTATAATAACTGGATAGAATGCATTGCTCTGCAAGCAGGTCTCTTTGGAAGGAGTAGCTCGTGGAAGCACATAAACTAGAGAAACTGCTGGATTAAATCTGGTGACTAGATCTAGAGGAATGCTTCCTTGATTGATGCTTGTGCCTTTTGCGAGCCAGAAGCCTGCTGTTACCTTGGGCTGCCTCCGATTGGTTGGTTGACGCATGGCATGCCACTTTGAGACTGCTGAGGGATGGGGTAGCCAACTACTGCCAAGGGGCCTTCTCAAGTGCTCTTGCAGCAAGGGGTTGACTTTCCTGTCAAGAAGACTGCTCTGATGTGTGGATCAATGAAATCCCACTGCTTCTGCCTCCTCCCTGCATGATTAGTTGTGAGTTCCCACCACAAGGGTCAGACTGATAGTTTGACCTGCAAGTGAAGAAGGGGAAGTCATCGAGATGGGTAACCCCTTACTAAGGCCTAGGTATACTCTCACTCCTGCTGAAATACTCTGACCTACCCCTCACCAAAACATCCTTGTAGTGCAGAGCTTGGTCACCATACTTGTGCAAGGAACAAACAGATAGCAGTATAGCGGTCAAGGTTCCTGTAGTAATAGCAGTAATTGGATGATTCAACCCTTAGGAGGGGAATGCTGCCTATGGCTTGGGGGTGGCAAAGCCTGGCCTCATGTTCGAGCGACTTTTTGCCATGTGTGAATCTAGGGGACCTACATATAATGTGACATTCGGGATAGTCTAGTCCCAGCGAAGATAGCAGTCATAGTCCTCAGATGAACTTGAGGCATTACCCCACCTAGATGTCACTGCACATTGACTGTGGCTATGTTCCCTATCCAGGCCTTCATAGCCTCTGATAGGTACCTCTCTACTAAGATGCCCATCCACATCAGGGCACGGGGCCTGCATTGTGGGGGATGGACCCAGACCAGCTGGGGGAGCAATCGCTGGTATGTTGCCTGCAGGAAGAGAGTCTCCCTGGAGATCATTGTCCACCTGCATTGTGCCAGCAGTGCCCATGCTAGGATCACCATCTCCCATTAACACTGCATGCCATATGTTGTTATGTAGTTGGAAGAAGGAGCAACTTGCTTAGGAGGCCACATTTCTGCCAGCCATCTTTGGACCTTGTCATTCGTTGGTTGATCATCTGTTTATAAGCGAGTGCCTCCCCTCCCCAGCCATTGCTCCCCCCTCTTCCAAGTCTAGAAGCTGTGCTCCTGGCCTAACTTGATGCAGCAAGCATCGGAGCCCCTGAAATATTGTTGCTGTCATTCATCACATAGATTGAGGTTGAGATAAACAACCAGATCATGAACAGAAGAGATTACACCAGTTTTCATAATGGATATATGCATATAAATCTCACCAAATCACCTCCACAGAAAGGTACACCCGCTTCTTTATGCAGGAAGTTTTGCTGGTAAAAGTTACATGCATACTTTTTAAAATAATGAAATAAATGCATAAATGCTGATTCCATCCAGAATCTGCTCCCAGAATGCCTCTCTGGATGTGCAAGTAATGTATGCACATAAATCATGCATATGCATAAAATTACACACACATCGGGCAAACGGTATGAAAGAAGCTGAAGGTTGCTAGGGCGCTAACCAAACTGTGCGTGGAATTAGAATGACTTTGGCCTTAGCCTGCTTTGCAGATGATCTGGGCATCTTCTGAACACACACAATGTAGGTCTGTTTGGTCTTGAATAATTGTTTGTCTGTTCAGAAATCTTCTTCCATAGAATCTGCAAGGAAACAAACCAAGAAAAGTTCAAGGCCATTTTCAGTCACATTTTACAATGTATGAAAGCAATTATACTTTTCAACAGTTTGACCTTAACCACAATTGTGCTGTTCTCTGTTTCAACCAATTTTCACTTATTTTTGTAAGATAAACTATTAAGGAAGTGGGAAACCGAAATGTTTGGAAAATATATTTAAAATTCTTATTTACTTGTTTATATTGTGAATATTTAGAATAGTGCATATACGCCGAGCCCGTGGTTTCTCACAATGCCAAGGCAAAGACCAAACAATCTCTCCTTTGCTGCAGAATTGGCTGATCCCCACTGAATGAGGAAACAACAGAAGCAAGGTCAGGAGGGGGTAGTTGCTGACTAGCAGCATGCATCCCTCTCCCTCCCTTCCTCCCCCATGATATCCCCTTTCCTCTCCAATCCCCTGTCTACGCCCCTGTCACCACTGTTCTAGGCCGGCAGGAGGAGGAGCGTGATGGTCCCTCAAGTCATGTCCTTTTCTTCTGCTACTGGGATCCAATCTGTGCTTTGAACTGCAGGGCACCATAGCGTCCCCATTCAGATGAAAGCATAACTCCAGCTCCAGGTGGCAAAGGAGAATGGCATGGCCCAAGGCACTGCTGCTCTCCTTCTGTTAGTCTGGATCAGCTGGGATGACAGACCGGATCGGCTGAGAGGGAAGGGTGAGAACCAATGTGCTGGGCCAGCGAGAGAGGGCTTTCAGTAGAGAGCGCTGAAAGAGGGGGATGTTGTCAGTTGGAGTTGTGCTTGCGTGGGATAGAGAGGACTGGTGCTGATTGTGAGTCAGTGGACATCTAGATTGTTAAGAGGAAGGAGCAAAAGAGGAGCTAGGAGTGTGGTGGGGAGAACTGGAACTGAGAGAGGATACCGCTCTCTCCCTTCCATTTGGTTTCCTCATCCTCCTGAACCTGGATGTTCTCTACCCTCCCCTGTTCTCAGAACCTCCCTTCCTTCCTCCCAGGATTTCCCTTCCTCTCCCTTTCCTTCTCCTCTCCCCTCCCCTCCTCATCTCTAATCTCCTCCCTTTCTTTTCCTCTCCCTTTCTTTTCCATCTCTGATCCTCTCCCCCTCCCCAATTTTCCTCTTCATCCGTGCTTTCCTCCATATCGGTTCCTCTTTCTCTCCCTTTCTCTCTTCTCATCCCTAGTCCTCTCTTACCCCATCCCTGAGATCCTTTCTCTTTCTCCCATTTTCAAGATCTCTCCTTCTCTGCCCACCCCATCCTTGAGATCTCTTGTCCATAAAACCCGCAAAAAATCTAAATAAAGCACTGGTTATATTTTTAAGATAAGCTATTTAGATGTTTATTAATGAGAAAAGTTGAACTAGACCTGAAAGATTTTATACTTCCAAATGCCTAATGGTCTATGTGAAGTCATCTTTAAAAAAGTGTGTTAATGATATGCTAGACCACAGGCATAGATTCATTTTATCGTATGTTTAAAGATGCCAAATAAACTTGGAGGTCCATATGATTCTTAATGATTCTCTTCCATCAAATGCAGCAAGACTGAGCATCTTCTATTAAACTGAACCATACACTACCAACCAATCACTACAACGTTTTACTTCTTGTTAATCTTTTATCTTTCCTCTTATTCTACTCCCAGTTAGAATAACCCCTGTTTTATTGTAACTTATTCTTCTATGCACTTGTTATATTTTGTAATGTATACTCTTATGTTTTAGTTATGCACGTTATAATGTATTGCTCACCCCTTGTTTTATGTAAACCGACATGATACGAACTTCCGTGAATGCCGGTATAGAAAAACACAAATAAAATAAATAAATATTCAGAAGCATTTAGCCAGCTAACTCAGATGTTAGACAGCTAAATGAATATTTGGACACTTGTCTAGTTAAATTCCAATATTTAGAGTTAGCTGGTCAAGCCAAAGAGCTGTCCTAAAGTTAGGTAGCTAATTTTAAGAAAGTGCGGCTGCATTATTGAATAAACCTCCAAAGTTAGCCGGATAAGTTTATCTGGCTAACTTTGGTATCTGGACTGTATCTGAATATGGACCTCTTGGTGATCATGTTCATCTTCAAAGCTTCAGCTGCTCAATATGCTTGGGCCGACTACTAAATTGTGTTTTTTTTTTTCTCCATAGGTACTGGACTGGTGAATTATTTGTTTTTACATTACTTTCATTTTATTATTTTTTTGTTTTTGTTTTCTTGGAAATAAATTCATGGTGTATTAGAGAAGAGACGGAAGAAAATAAAAAAAACAAAAGGACACTTTCATTTTCTTTGGGAACGCTCACTGCACAGATATCTTAAGGTCATATTCCACAGCCATGTGGTCACCTCAGCTGCTATTCTTCGTGATGCTATTAGCACCAGTCATACAGGGTAAGAATATCTCTCTTTCTGTATTTTTTTTATTTTATACTTGGTTGAAGTCAAAGGGTTTAACCCTAACTGTTATGTTTGCTATGCATTTCAGTAGAAAAATTCACTGAAAGAGCTCTGTGCACTGTTTTCCTTTATGTGCTGTGCATGAGAAGAAAAAAAGGGAGCATCAATCGCTGATCATCAAGATAGAAAAGGGAACCTGAAAAGATATTAATGGGGAAAAACTCTGCAAACCACTGCCAGGGCTGTGTTTATTTGTAAGCTCAGTTTAAAAAGCACTAGCTTAGACCACGATACACCAAATTATAAAAATGTTTCAAAGTGGAGAATCGAATGGCACGTACACTGATAATGCTCAAATAGCGATACTGCTCGCAATCATGTATTGCTGAGAAAAGCCATGTAAGCCACTAAACATAAAAACATAAGATGCACCATGCTGGGTCAAATCTTATTCTTCTATAGGCAGTGTGAAAGCAGCTGTCTAGGACATCCGGCAGAGAGGGGAGCAGGGATGGAGCTGCAAAGGAATTTAATACAAAAATCAGCTGAGCTCCAGGTGTCAAACCTGCCTGCTGGAGTCACAGGGAGATTGAGGCAGGGGAAGACTATAAAGAGCCCTAAGAAGGAGGCAAAGGGCTGAGAGAGACAAAGAGCTGGGGCCACATATTGTCCAGGACAGAGAGGAGAATGTCCCATCTGTGAGGCTGTTCCGGTCACAACAGATCTGATCACTGGCATGAGAGCTTCCCTGTTGCCAAAAGAGAACATCAGTCTCCTATTAACATTGTAACTATCAAAGCTCATCATGACCCTGTACTGTACCCCATCCACAGCCCAAACCATCATTAATAGCAGCCATTATTTCAAAGTAGAGTCAGAGGACCCTGAAGACAAATCAGTATTGACGTAGGAGCCCTTAATTTAGCCTACAGACTAAAGAGGTTTCACTTTCACTGCGGTCCTGGAATGACCATGGCTCTGTGCACACGGTTGATCAACTGAAGTAAGCAGCTGAGAGTCACTTGGCGCACTGGAATACAAAGGCAAAATCATTTCGCAAGCCCTCCACCATCTCTGACAGTAGCCAATCCAGCTCAATAGAAAGTGCCCAAAAGAGTAGATCCAATTCCTTCTTGCTCACATCCAGGCATAAGCACTAAGTTTCCTCAAGTCTACTTGACCAAGAGTTGTATATGGATTTTTCCTTCAGGAACTTGTCTAAACCACTTTTAATTCAGGCTATGCTGGATGTATTAACTACAATCTGTAGGAACAAATTCCACAGTTTAATTGTGCACTGAGAGAAAAATATACTTTCTCCAAATTGTTTTAAATCTATCTGCTAATTTAATCTTTCTGGTGATATTTTAAAGTGTAAATAACTGTTTCCTATTTATCTGTTACCCCCCACTCATGATTTTTATTATCCTCTATCATATCTCTCTGTCGTCTCTTCTCCAAGCTGAAGAACCCTAACCTGTTTCATCTTTCGTCATAAATGAACCATTCCATCCCCTTTATCATTTTTTGCTGCCCTTCTCTGTTTCTTCTCTAGTAATACTATGTTGGTAACTTTTAAACAGGCGTGCAGACGCACATGTGCTTGCATTCGTCAGCCCGTGCCCAGGGATACGGCCATTTTATAACCTATGTGCATATATGTGGGCATGTTATAAAATAGCCATGACCCATGCACACATGTGAATGCAATTTTAAGTGGATGCATGCACTTGCTGTTTCTACCACATAAGTGGGGCGATTTTAAAAGACATGCATGCCGACGCCATTACCAGTTTTCCCAGTTCATTCCCAATTCGTCCATGTAAGGGATAGGACTTCCAAACCTTCCTAGTTTAATAGCCTCCCTTCCCGCCTGTTAGCTCCGACCTTTAAAACATCACTGATGTACCTAGAATTTTTTGTTTTACAACATACATGTCTTCTATAGCAGAAGTAAAGATGCGTGGCAGGGGACCCCAGAGCACGCCTGTGCATGTAAGTCTTTTTCATGCTAATTTCAAGTTGCATTCTAGGAATGCCCATGTTCCACCCAGACCACATCCACACCCCGCCCCTTTTTGGAACGTTTAATTTTTGCGCACAGCACCAAGTACGTGCGCATATGGGCTGCTTTCATAATCTGCTAGGCATGCACTGGCCTGACTTTGGGTACGTGTCTACCAGTTTTGGCATGCATCAGGCTTTTAAAATTCACCTTTATATCTTGATTGAAAAGGAATGACCAGAACTGCTCACAGTAGTTAAGGTGCGGTCACACTATAAATTTATAGCTGTGTGGCAAAAAGTCCTGAAAGCAAAAACATTATATAAAAACAGTTTTCTTACACATAGTTAGCAGAACTGGCAAATGGTGAAAATCAAGAAAAGAAAGCACAATGTAAACAAGTTGTATAGGTCAAAAACACCACCTCAGCTGAGTTTTGGTCCATATCAAAGGAAGTAATCTGCTTCCAGAAAGCCTAGCTAACAGAATACTGAATTAATGCAGATGATACATAGCCAAATATCATGTCACTGACACAAGAAATTCATTGCCGTAATTTCTCTTTACAAGACTTGATTTCTTGGCGTTTCTCCTTTTAGTATCTTTGCAGGTTGCCCTGTTCGTATCTTTATGTGAATGCCATATTTTAAAGGGAAGTTCATGAATCTTGACTTCTTGCAAAAGGATATATATCCATTGCGAGGAACTTGCATATCAGTTTGCTTGTGATATATTGCATGAATAATCCTATGTTACACCACAGAAAAAAAATAGATTAAATGCTTCTTGGGTTTTCTTTGAAGAAAGGGAATACTGGTATAACATTTATGGCCAGATGTTCTAAGCAGTTTTCTTATAGGCACACAAAATGGGAGAACGTCATAGATCTGGTCCATACTGTAAGAAAGATTTGCTCTGGCTTTTTTATAATTTGTTCACTGTTTCTTCCATAAAACCATTCCCATTGCTAATATGTGGTAGATATAGCAGGACCATTGCCAAGAGGATCTGAAAATGCCATCTACACATGTTTTTTATTTGAAGCTTAAACTTGATATCTAGGGCCACTATTTTGTTGCAATTTGGTGAGGTTCATTTTTTTGACATTTTTTCTATAATTCCTTTCCTTCTGGGATAGACTCTTCCATCCCCACAATTGTTAGACATAGTCTCCCCAATTATATGTCTAATTTCATATTATATGTAGATGATGCTAATTTTCCAAGCAAGAAAATGTGAAGAATATTAGAAAATGTTTACAATTTTAGAGATGCATATATGATTAATGCTGGTTTTATCAAGCTCAAAATTTCCCAGTGGCACAGATTATTATGTCTATCCGAAAGGATGGGCTCCACCTTAACCAGAGTGGAACCAAGCTGCTGGCACTAACTTTCAAAAAGGAGATAGAGCAGCTTTTAAACTAGAACAAGGGGGAAAGCCGACAGTCACTCAGCAGTGCATGGTTCAGAAAAATGTATCCTTGAAGGATACTAATGAAACAGGAGAGTTAGGGCATCCCAACAGAGAGGTTCCATTAAAAGCAAACATAGTCCATGTGCCTATATGTAAAAAATCACCGAAGCTAATGATTTCCGAATTATCCCTAACAACGGAAAAGCAGGTTGTTAATACAAACAAAAACACACTTTGAAATGTCTGTATGCCAATGCCAGAAGTTTAAGAAGTAAGATGGGAGAGTTAGTGTATAGCAGCAAATGATGAGATTGACATAATTGGCATTACAGAGACTTGGTGGAAGGAGGATAACCAATGGGACAGTGTTATATCAGGATACAAATTCTATCGCAATGATAGGGAGGATCAACTTGGTGGGGGTGTGGCACTTTATGTCTGGGAGGGTATAGAGTCCAACATGATAAAGATCATACAAGAGACTAAATGCTCAGTAGAATCTATATGGGTAGAAATCCCATGTGTGTTGGGTAAGAGTATAATGATAGGTGTATACTACCGTCCACTTGGACAAAATAGACAGATGATGAAATGCTAAGAGAAATCAGGTAAGCTAACAAATTTGGCAGTGCAATAATAATGGGAGATTTCAATTACCCCAATATTGACTGGGTAAATGTAACATCAGGACTTGCTAGAGACATAAAGTTCCTGGATGTAATAAACGACTGCTTCATGGAGCAATTGGTTCAGGAACCAACAAGAGAGGGAGCTATTTTAGATTTAATTCTTAGTGGAACGCAGGATTTGGTGAGAGAAGTAACAGTGGTGGGGCCACTTGGCAACAGTGATCATAACATGATCAAATTTAAACTAATAACTGGAAGGGGGACAATAAGTAAATCTGCAGCTCTAACACTAAACTTTCAAAAGGGAAACTTTGATAAAATGAGGAAAATAGAAAAAAACTGACAGGTTCAGCTGCAAAGGTTAAAAGTGTTCAACAGGCATTAAAATCATCCATTGTACCTGAAGACTGGAGAGTGACCAATGTAACCACAATATTTAAAAAAGGCACCAGGGGCAATCCGGGTAAATATAGACCAGTGAGCCTGACTTCAGTGCTGAGAAAAATAGTGGAAACTATTCTCAAGATCAAAATCATAGAGCATATAGAAAGATTTGGTTTAATGGAACACAGTCAACATGGATTTACCCAAGGGAAGTCTTGCCTAACAAATCTGCTTCATTTTTTTGAAGGTGTTAATAAACATGTGGATAAAGGTGAACCGGTAGATGTAGTGTTTTTAATTTAATTTATTGGTGATCTAAGATGTGTAAGGATATGTTTTCTATATATGTATATGTATTTGAGTGTTGCTACTGCAATTCAATTTAATGTAAACCGCTTTGAAATTATTTTGAAAGCCGGTATATAAAGTTGAATAAATAAATAAATAAATAAATAGATAAATAAATAAATAGTGTATTTGGATTTTCAGAAGGCATTTGACAAAGTCCCTCATGAGAGGCTTCTAAGAAAAGTAAAAAGTCATGGGATAGGAGGCGATGTCCTTTCGTGGATTACAAACTGGTTAAAAGATAGGAAACAGAGAGTAGGATTAAATGGTCAATTTTCTCAGTGGAAAAGGGTAAACAGTAGAGTGCCTCAGGGATCTTAACTTGGACCAGTGCTTTTCAATCTAACTAGATAAATGAAGCTTGACCGACGTGCCCGCAAATGCGCAGTAGAGAGCAGCTCTACTGCGCATGTGCGGGCGAGCACGTCAGTCTTAGGCAGCGTCAAAAAAAACCAAAATACATGGCGGCAGCGGTGGTAGCAGCGGCAGCGGGCAGCGGTAGCGGGCGGCAGCGGCGGCGGTAGCGGGCGGCAGCGGCGGCGGTAGCGGGCGGCAGCGGCGGCGGTAGCGGCAGCGGTGGCGGTAGCGGCAGCGGGGGCGGGCGGCGGCGGCGGTAGCGGGCGGCAGCGGAGGCGGTAGCGGCGGGCGGCAGTGGCGGCGGTGGTAGCGGCCAGTAGCGAGGGAGGGAGGAGAGAGAGAGAGGGAGGGAGGGAGGGAGGGACGGACTAAGTGGGAGGGACGAAGAGAGAGAGTGGGAGGGAGTGACTGAGGGGGAGGGACTGAGTGAGGGGGAGTGAGCGGGACTGAGTGAGAGGGAGGGAGGGAGTGGGACTGAGGGAGAGGGAGGGAGGGAGTGGGACTGAGGGAGAGTGAGTGGGACTGAGTGTGAGTGAGAGGGAGAGAGGGGGAGGGAGTGAGTGAGACTGAGTGGGAGGGAGGGACTGAGTGAGAGGAGAGGGAGGCTGGGGAGGAGTGGGTGAGTGGGTGGGAGGGAGGTAGGGGAGAGAGAATGAGGGAGGTAGGGGAGAGAGAATGAGGGGGAGGTGAGAGACAGAGGGATGTAGCCCGTTTTAACGGGCTTAACGGCTTGTATATATATAAATGATCTGGAAAGGAATACGATGAGTGAGGTTATCAAATTTGCGGATGATACAAAATTATTCAGCGTAGTTAAATTACAAGCGGATTGTGATACATTACAGGAGGGCCTTGCAAGATTGGAAGATTGGGCATCCAAATGGCAGATGAAATTTACGGGTAGATTTTCAAAGGGGTACGCACGTAGGATACGCGCGTACCCCCCGAAAACCTAATTTATAAAATCCGGCCCTTAATGTGGACAAGTGCAAGGTGTTGCATATAGGGAAAAATAACCCTTGCTGTAGTTACACGATGTTAGGTTCTATAATAGGAACTACCACCCAGGAAAAATATCTAGGCATCATAGTGGATAATACTTTAAAATTGTCTGCTCAGTGTGCTGCAGTAGTCAAAAAAGCAAACAGAATGTTAGGAATTATTAGGAAGGGGATGGTTAATAAAATGGAAAATGTCATAATGCCTCTATATAGCTCCATGGTGAGACCGCACCTTGAATACTGTGTACAGTTCTAGTCGCCGCATCTCAAAAAAGATATAGTTGCGATGGAGAAGGTACAGAAAAGGGCAACCAAAATGATAAAGTGGATGGAACAGCTCCCCTATGAGGAAAGGCTGAAGAGGTTAGGGCTGTTCAGCTTGGAGAAGAGATGGCTGAGAGGGGGATATGATAGAGGTCTTTAAGATCATGAGAGGTTTTGAACGAGTAGATGTGAATCAGTTATTTATACTTTCAAATAAGAGAAGGACTAGGGGGCATTCCATGAAGTTAGCAAGTAGCACATTTAAGACTAATCAGAGAAAAGTTTTTCACTCATCGCACAATAAAGCTCTGGAATTTGTTGCCAGAGGATGAGGTTACTGCAGTTAGTGTAGCTGCGTTCAAAAAAGGTTTGGATAAGTTCTTGGAGGAGAGGTTCATTAACGGCTATTAATCAAGTTTATTTAGGGAATTGCCACTGCTGTTAATTGCATCAGTAGCATGGGATCGTCTTAGTGTTTGGGAAATTGCCAGGTTCTTGTGGCCTGGTTTGGCCTCTGTTGGAAACAGGATGCTGGGCTTGATGGACCCTTGGTCTGACCCAGCATGGCAATTTCTTATGTTCTAATATTGACTGATCTGCAATGCTTCACATAGCTGCCAAACCAGCCATTCTTTCATTTTTAGCATAGTGATAAGATATCTGGTTTACTTTTTCTAAAAGACATCACTTTACTTGGATCACTATTTGCTAGAACTGTTCTACCAAGTACTTCTAATTTTCCTGTTCAATATTATAGGGAACAGTTTTCATACAGAAGAGATTTATGAAGGTGTAGTGGTAAACAGTGATGCCTGGTAATGCTCATACACAGATGGACTTCCCCCAGTATGAATCAAAGATTAACATTTGATGGGGTTTTTTTTGTTTCAATAAATGTTGAAACGGTCTACACTATGTATGTAACAAATATATCAGGAGTAGGTAACTCTGGTCTTTGAATGCCACAGACCGGTCTGGTTTTCAGGATATACATAATCAATATACATGAGACATATATTTGCATATCTACAGTGAATATGCATGACACATATTTGCATATAGCGGGGACAGTGCATGAAAATAGTTTTCAAGCATATTTATTATGGCTATTCTGAAAAAGAAACCTGCTTGTAGAACATGAGGACTGGACTTGCCAGCCCCTGCGATAGATGCTTGAAACATGGGGGCGTTTTTGTGGTTTTTTTCTTATCTATTATGCCTAAACTTTCTTTTATTTGTAGTGGGGAAAAAAGTGGGTAAACCTTCCAACATGGTAGAAATGAGAAAAACAGAATCGATCAACTGTGACTATTAAATTTATTAAGGAACACACATAATTTCCTATATTCCTCCTAATATCTATCTTTCCTTGCTTAAAAATTTAAACTTTTTATTGGCATTAAATGTGTAGATGATAAACTCTACAAATTTTATGTACTCTGTTGTTCCTTCTGATATTTTTCATAGGTATTCTTTTTTGACCAAAAACTAGGTTATCATACCTTTACATTTGTTAGAAAAAAATGTATCTTTTGATGATGGTTGTACCCCTTGTCTTCAAATATCTCTTTTCGGAGGTTGCACGTCAGATGCTGGGCTCTATTCACCTAAGAAATGCCAATAACTATTGCAAAAGTAGATACTTTGTAGAAAACATAGAATTATGTGTGCACCCCCACAACATACACACACACACACACACTTACGTACGTAGTTACAAATGCCGTCCAGGGAAAAGTACTGATACACCCTGTTGTCAAGGTGAATCCAGGCTCGAAATGCAAGGATTGAGTGACCAGGCTGTTCCTCTTCTGCAGGAACAGGATACTTGTCTATTCCATTCCATTTAAAAAATGAAACACAAGGAAAAGCATAGCATTTAACCAATATTATCATCTCATGCTGAGCAAATATAACCTCTAATCATAGATGTTCAAAATAATCTTGCAGCATTTGCACACACATTAAATATTGATTATCCCCACCTTACATTTAGTTCACATTTTTGTCAAATATAATTTTAAAAATATATTTGTGTAGGTAAAAGTGCTCTTCAGAATGCTCTTTAAGGTTTATCTAATCCCCCTGTAACTCCAGTTTGCAGCCATTTTTGGATCCTGGACTATTAGATAAGCTGTCATTTCTTCCATAGATCAGTCAGGCAATAAATAAAATTATGTGAGTGGTTTAGTATGAAAGGCCCACAGATAACTGATTTAAAATGACCTTGTCCTTTCATATAACCAATGTTATAAATTAAGGCAATAAAGGCTGTTTCTGGAAGCAATGCTCCCTTTGTGTGCATATGGAAACATTCCTTTGGGCTGCTATGGTTGCCTACAGTTTCCCAGTGCATAGAGAAGTACTAATGTGATTTCATGACAGCCTGTGACATAGCCGTGCAGTCTCTAGGCTGGAGACATAAAGCACACTGACTCCAGCCTTCTTTCTTAAAGATTTGCAGCTTTATTTATAACAGAAAATAGTCTTAACAAAAAGCAAACTACTTACCTCCAACAGTACAAATCAAACAGCATTTACAATTTAGGACAATTTTATAGGAGCTGCCTTTTCCTGGGAGACCGGGGCCACCACCTTCTTACCCTGGGCCTAGGCTCTTATTCCTGCTCTCAGGGGACCTGCCCTCACAGTTACCCGACAAGCTAAGGTTTTTAAAGTGGCCTAGGCTAGATACTTGGTTCAGCACTATTTAAGGAGTGTTTTCAGGAACACTCTTTCACACAGACTATTTCCTCAAGGAAAGGTCAGCCTAAGGGTGCTTTTAGTATCCTGTCTAAATGACCAATTTACTCATTCCACTAACACCTTTTGTAACACCCAGATTAGCTGAATTAACTCCACTATATTTATAATTTAAATGTATCACAATAGACTACCACATTTTGTGATTTACCTGTCCTCTTCCAGCCATTGTAATTCTAAAGAGATGAAACATTTAAAATGTTCAAACAATTTTCCTTTAAAATGGAAGAAAAATCAAACAGAAAAAAGTGGACATCTGAAGGAAGGCCCTATAGAATTTGTGTTAGTGGTGAGAGATATTAATTCTAGTAAAATATTCAGCTTTCTCCAAAAACAATTAAATTATTTTAACTCTGCAGTAAACAATTGTTAGTTTATTCATTCTACCAGTTGAGCTATTGTTTTACAATAACAGTTCTGCTTTTGTATATGCAATTTCAGGTCAATAGCTGCTGTGTGATTAGTTTAATATTTTCTTTACTCTCCTATCCCATACTTTGGAAACACTTTTATATATCCAATATACCATTTTAATGGATGGTAGGGCATATGGTTCTGTACATCCTAGTGGAGTGCTGCATCTAAAACTGCCCACATCAGGTACACTGGTATTGTAAAGAGCTGACTCTTTGCTTATCCATACTCTGTGCAGCTCCTCACCAAAATAGACTGCAATTGAGATAATTGCATGAGGTGGACATTGACTACATCATTAAGGGGATCATTTATCAAAGTGCTATATGGCATTTTCGCATGCAAAAAACACCATTAACGCATGCGAAAGCACCATAACGTTTGGTGCAAAGCAAATGAGAAAAAGGGGAGGATATTTTGACAAAGTGGGCTGGGCTCACAGTTTTGCAAAGCTGTATCACACGGCTTTAACTGCACCTTTTTCATTTGCATAAAGCCATGTGATAGGGCTTTATCGCGGTTGCAATGTTTTTTGCACATGCCGTTTTAAGGAGAGAGAGCGCGCCTAGCCATAATGTCCTCACACTAGATTGGTATTCATATCTCTATGGGAGGCCCACCTAGTCACTCGAGGTGAGGGTTAGGTATTAGTGTAGGGGTTAGGGGCCACTTTGACATTCAAAGTGAGACGTACGAACAGAACAGTGCTCTCTTGTGAAGATTTGATGACCTTTGGAGTGAGGAAACTCACCCAAAGATGAGATTTGTGCAATGTTACCCAGGTAGAGAGTCCATCAAGCTAGGTTGAGAGAATACCTATCTGGTGTGAGGGCATTATGGCTAGGCATGTTCTTTCTCTCTCTCTCATTAAACATGGTCCATCCCCCCCCCCCCCCCTAGTGGTTGTATGTAAGAAATACATCAATTCTGGCACTTATAGCAAAGTGTGAAAAAGTTATCGCAATTTGCACTAAGATAGTGCTTCACATAGGTGTTAGCGCAAATTGTGATAAAAGTGTCTATTAACATAACACACCCCTTTTCCTATCGCATGCGATATTTAGTGCATTTTGATAAATCCAGGCCTAAATTTGCAAAAGTACCTCATGATCTCAGTACCATGCAGGAGAGACATTTTAAAGAGAACTCTATAATTCTTCTTGACCTAAAATACTGGCGCACAATTTTTTCTAATAATGCATGAAGATTATGGGGATGTTTTGAGATATAGTATAATGAATTTAGATGCACCTTCCATAAGAACTAGTACTAATGGTGATGATGTAGACATGAATCATATTCATCCCATTAATAAGAAGTTAACATTTTTTGTAAACTTTATTTCAGAAACATTCCAGAAGTTAAAATATCCTTTCAACTTCTAATTTCAATTAATTATCTGCTAGGCTAATTTAGCTGCTGCATATCAAGTTGAACTGCACAATTAGAGGGTAGTTTTGTAACAGCCCATCGAAATTGGAGGGCTGTTGCATGCAGAAATTATACTAATTTTTAAAGTGAACTTGCATGTGTAATTTCATCCAACACCTGCTAATTTGTGCATGTAGTTTTACGGAGAGTATGTGTATATTTTTTAAAATGAAACCCTCTCCAGGCCCTGCCCCCACCCCAAGAATCCAAGTAAATTTGCATGCATTCATGGCATACAGATAACTGTATATCGTGGAGGTGGGCTGGTTTTCTGCACAAACTGTTTACTGTTTACTTTAAAAATTTATAAATGATTCTTTTGAGACAGAATTAATAACATAGAAACATTGAAATGATGGCAGAAAATGACCAATGGTCCATTCAGTCTGCCCAGCAAGCTCATGGAAGTTTCTGTCGCGCCATACAAGTCACCCCCATACTTATCAGTTTCCCAGACCATCAAATTCAGTGCCCTTGTTGCTTGCTCTTTGAGTCCAATTCCCTGTTACCATCTGCTGTAGAAGCAGAGAGCAATGTTTGATTTGTACCAAGAGTTTCAGGCTTATTGGTTAAGGGTAGTAACAGCCACATCAGCAAGTTACCCCTATGTTAATATGTTTTCCCAGACTGCCAAATTCAATATCCTTGTTGCTTGCTGTCTGAATCTAATTCCCCTTTTCTTCTTTTTCCCGTGCCATTGAAGAAGAGAGCAATTGATGGTATTGTATCAACAGTATTGAAGGCTTATTGATTAAGGGTAGAACCCATTTGTGCACGCCGGGTAGTGCACACAAATGTACCCCGTGCACGCTCATTTAAAAATCTGCCCCACAGTGTTTATCCCTTGCCCCTTTGAAATCTTTCACTGTTTTTGTCTTCACCACGTCCTCCCAAAGGTCATTTTCTCCATCCACCACCCTCTCCATGAAGAAATATTTCTGACGTTGGTTCTGAGTCTTCCTCCCTGGAATTTCAATTTGTGACCCCAAGTTCCAGTGATTTCTTTCCCACAGAAAAGGTTTGTTGTTGATTGTGCATCATTAAAACCTCTCAGGTATCTGAAGGTGTATATCATATCTCCCATGCATGTCCTCTCCTCCAGGATATACATATTTAGGTCCTTCAACTTCTCATAAGTCATTTGATGGAGACCACCCACCATTTTGGTCTTCTGTCTCTGGACCTCTTCCATCCTGTCTCTGTCCCTTTTGATATGGTCTCCAGAAATGAACATTGTACTCCAGGTGAGGCCTCACTAAGGACCTTTATAAGGGGATTATTACCTCCTTTTTTTTTTTTAACTAGTTATTCTTCTCTTTGTGCAGCTCAGCGTTCTTCTGGGTTTAGCTATCATCTTGTCACATTGCTACACCATCTTCAGATCGCTAGACACTATCACCCCTAGATCCCTCTCTTGCTCCATGCACAGCAGCCCTTCACCCCCTAGCACATACATCTCTTTTGGATTACCACACCCCAGATGCATGACTACACTTCTTGGCATTGAAACCCAGCTACCATATCTTTGACCACTGTTCAAGCTTCCTTAAATCATGTCTCATTCTCTCTGCTCCCTTCGGCATGTCCACTCTGTTGCAGATCATAGTTTCATCCACAATAGACAAACTTTACCTTCTATCCCTTCCACAGTGTCACACTCAAATATATTGAACAGAATCATCCCAACACAGATCCTTGTGGCACTTGCTTAACACCGCTCTCTCAACAGAGTAGGTTCCATTTACCATCACACGCTGTCTTCTGTCCGTCAACCAGTTTGTAATCCAGACTACCACCTTGGCGCTCTCTCCCAAGCTTCTCATTTTATTCACAAGCCTCCTATGCAAGACCATATCAAAATCTTTGCTGAAATCCAAGTAGATCATAGAAACATAGAAATGATGGCAGAAGAAAACCAAACGGCCCATCCAGTCTGCCCAGCAAGCTTTCACACTTATTTTTTTTTCTTATACTTATCTGTTACTCTTGGCCCTTATTAGTAACGTTTTGGTTCTAGTTACTTTCCACCCCCGCCATTGATGTAGAGAGCAGTACTGGAGCTACATCTAAGTGAAGTATCTAGCTTAATTGGTTAGGGGTAATAACTGCCACAATAAACAAGCTACTCCCACGCTTATTTGTTAACCCAGCTTGTTTAATTCAGTCCTTGTTGGTTGTTGTCTGAATATAAATCCTCTTTTCTTTATCCCCCCTGCCATTGAAGCAGTGAGCTGCACTAGATATGTATTCCAAGTGAAGTATCAGGCTTAATTGATTCGGTGTAGTAACTGCCATAAAAAGCAAGCTACACCCATGCTTATTTGTTTACTCAGACTATGTAATTAAGTCCTCGTTGGTTGTTGCCTGAATATAAATCCTCTTTTTTCTTCCCCTTACCGTTGAAGCAGAGAGCTATGCTGAATATGCATTGAAAGTGAAGAATCAGTCTTATTTGGTTTGGGGTAGTAACAACCGCAACAAGCAAGCTAACACCCCTCTTTTTTGTGAATGCACATCGAGCACTCTTTCTCGATCCAATCAGATTTGTCTAACAGGACCTTCCCCTAGTGAATCCATGTTGTCTCAGGTCCAGCAATCCTCCTAACTGTAGATAGTTCACTATCCTTTCCTTCAGCAGACTCTCCATTAATTTGCCCACCACTGAGGTGAGACTAACTGTCCTGCAGTTTTTGGCCTCCTCTCTGCTACCACTCTTGTGGAGTGGAACCACCATCACTCTTTTCCAATCACTCAGCACCTCTCCCGTTTCCAGGGATCTATTGAACAGGTCATGCAGCGGACCTGCCAGCACATCTCTGAGCTCCTTCAGTATCCTGGCATGAACCCAATGGCCTTGTCCACTTTTAGTTTTCCTAGCTCTTCCCATATATTCTCTTCTGTAAACAGTTTCACCTACCCCATTTCCGCCAATGGTCTTGTCAACCAGCAAAGGTCCTTCTCCAGTGTCTTCTTTAGTGGACACCGAACTGAATTATTTGTTTAATATTTCTGCCTTTTCTTCATCTCTCTCCACACATTGATCTTTGTTACCTTTTAGTTTCACTATACCACTTTGGACCTTTCTCTGATATATCTGAAAAGTATTTTGTCACCTCTGTTTACCTCTTTGGCAATTCTTTCTTCCTTCTGACTTTTAGCTTTCTTGATTTCCTTCCTTGCCTCCCTTAGTCTTAGATATTCTTCCCTGTGCTCCTCCTTTTGGGATCCTTTATATTTCTTGAAAGATGTTTTTTGCTTTTATTTTATCAGTCACCTCCTTTGAGGATTAGATTGATTTCTTTTTTTTTATTCTTTATTTATTATTTTAATTCAAATTTACAAAGAAATATTAAACAAAACAGAATATTAAACCAATATCTGTATCCTATTTTACAGGAAAAGGAGAAAACATATAAATTACAAAAAGGAAAATTTACCAGTTTAACTAAACAAATCCTGTAAAATACAGATTACAAAAATACTTCTAAACCAATGAAATTTACTTCCAGTTGTAATATATTTTACAAAGAAAATGGAGGCTGAGTTAAAGTACTAAGGAAATTACGGAGATAATATTATTAATTAAGGCAGATGCCTTAACTAAATAACAACTGTTTCTATTTTACTATGCCCTTCATAGCTACTCACTTATCTGTATAACACTTGTAGGAGATGATTCTGCTATTGGTGCTTCTATTATCGGTATATTAGATTGCTGTGCTTCTACAAATTGTTGTAACTGCTCAACTTGATGAAATATATATATTTGTTCTCCCTTCTTTAATTCACATCTACATGGAAAACGCAGTAGAAACCCAAATCCCAAAGAGACAATCCGTTGGCGTAGGGCCAAGAATTCCTTTCGTCTATTCCTGGTAATTGGAGCCAAATCAGGATATAATTTGACCACTTGGCCGTGGAAACTTATTGGGAATTTTGTAAAATACTTTTTCATGACGCTACTCACATCCTGAGTTGAAACAAAGGATGCAATTAGTGTACTCCTATTGACTACATCTAGTGTAGAATCTTCTAAAAAGTTAGTCAAATCTACAGGGACCTGGGATTTTTGTGAAAAGAAATATAGATTGATTTCTTAACTACTTTTCTAACATATAGATTTGTTGCTTTTGTAATTGCTCCTTTTAGTTTGTCCCACTGTTCTTCCACCTCTCCAATTTTCTCCCAGTCTTCTGGCTCTACTTCCAGGTAATTCCCCATTTTGACAGTCTGTATTTTTGAAATTCAAAACCTGGGTCTTCATGTGACTTCTCTGCATCCTGTTTGCTGTTGCGTCCGGTCACAGACGGCTGCGACTGCTCTGCCTCACCTCTCTTTTACCTTTTCCTCCTCCCTAGGAAGGATGGCTGCCTCTGCTGCTGTTTGCCAAAACCCTCCGAGCCACCATGGGCATCCCCGTCTGCCATGCTGGCCAATAATTGAATTCCTAACAACACACCTAAACATCTCCAAACCCACAATTGTACTAGGTGACTTCAACCTACACATGGACATGCACCCCTTATGTAACACATGTCAAACTCTAATAGATTTCATGACAGCACTAGGCTTCAGCCTAACCACTGATAAACCCACTCACAAAGCATGACACTCCCTTGATTTAACATTTATCAATCACGGCCACTTAGAACAAAACAAATCAGAATATACACCGATACCCTGGTCAGTCCACTTCCTAATAGAATCCTCGATCAAATTTACGGAAAAACAAACGATACAAAACAGAGAACCCATCAAATTTAAATACCGCCCTCCATACAACATACAACATAGACTCTCTGAAAGACAAACTAGAAGAAAAACTAACCGAAATAGACTGCACCGACTGTGACTCTGCCACGACAGCGTGGACACAAACAACCAAAAACTTAGCCAGCGAGATAAACCCAATAAAACGGATCAGCATAAAAGAAACTAAAGAAACCTAAGGAAACAAACCCCTGGCATAACGAAAAGATAAAGGTAGTCAAAAGAAACCTTAGGAAAAAAAAAGAAGGAATGGAAAAATAATAAAACAGCAGACAACCTGACTAAATACAGGAAACAGCTATCCTACTATAAATAAGTAATTCTCAACGCAAAGAAACAATGTTACAGCATTAAGATAGAGAAATTTGCAAATAATCCAAGAGCCCTGTTCACCATAGTAAAAAATCTCACAACTGACAATTCACAGAGCCTACCAATAACTAAATGTAATGAAATAGCTACCTTCTTTAATGACAAAATCACGAATCTAAAAGCAAAGAAACAAAAAATCAACATGCAAAAAAGACATGTTAAACAATGGGAAACATTCGATGAAATATCCAAAATAGAAATTGAATCGATGCTAAAAAAAAAAAAAACTAAACCCAGCCCCACATGCACAAGACACAATTCCAACTGTAGACTTAAAAAAAGTAGCCAACATAGTTTCTCCAACTCTAACAAAAATCATTAACTTATCACTAAAAGGAGCAATAGTAAAACCAATTCTAAAGAAAAAAAACAGCGACCATCTAATCCTGAGTAATTATAGACCAGTATCAAACCTGCCCTTAATTGCAAAATTAATAGAAAAAACCATACAAAAACAATTAGCAGAACACTTAGAGAGCAATAATATACTGTACCCATCACAACATGGCTTCCGCAAAAACTTCAGCACTGAAACACTACTACTTGCACTAACAGACAACATCATGAGAGGGTTTGACAGCGGTAAACAGTACATTTCAGTAATGCTTGACCTATCAGCGGCATTCGACACAGTAAACCATGACATATTGATAAATAGATTAGAAGAAATAGGATTAAGCAACATGACAATCAAGTGGTTTAAATCATACCTAAATAACAGATACTTCCAAGTGCAAATCAAAGAAGTAATGTCAGAGAAAATAAACCTGCAAACAGGGCAGATCCCTGTGGAACTCCTATCTGCCACACTATTCATCATATACATGCTGCCTTTATGTCACCTGCTAGCAGGTTTAGGAATTTCGCACTATATCTACGCTGATGATATTCAGTTAATACTTCCAATTGATGACACAATTGAGAAAACATTAAACTTAGCTAACATGTACCTAGATATAATAAAACCACTTCTAAACCAAATGGAACTAGTGATCAATATAGAGAAAACTGAATTCTTACACCTCGAACGAAAAAACATAGCGATCATTCAGAACCCAATTACACTCAACAACAACCAAAAAATACAACTAGATGAGAAAGTATGAAACCTGTGAGTGATAATCAATTCAGAACTAAGTATGAAACAACACATATCTCAAAAAATAAGAGAAGGATACGCCAAACTTTTGACTCTGAGAAGACTAAAACCACTACTAATACCCACCAACTTCCGCTCAGTCTTACAAGCCCTAATTTTTTCCAGTACTGACTACTGTAATGCCCTCCTACTGGGCCTACCATACACCACAATAAGACCACTACAGATACTACAAAACACAGCGGCAAGAATTTTAACTGGGGAAAGTAAAAGAGACCATATCATGGAAACCTTAATAGAATTACACTGGTTACCCATTGAACAAAGAATACAATACAAGACTTTATGCACCATACACAAATTAATACACGACGAAAAAGCAGAGTGACTGTGTTTCTCATTTTTTATATTCTAAATTCTTCCTTTTTATTTTTAAACAACAAAGAACTAGAGTTAAGTAGTACTATATCTTATAGCGGAGTAAGAAAAAACTGGACATGACTTATAACACCCACCAAATAATATTTATTGTGAAATTGTTACAGTATATTGATGGCACCTGTTTAAGAGTTAGAATTCCAGACACTTTATACAACATATTGTTTTTGTGCCCTATTGTGAACCATTGTGATGGCACCCGCTTAATGACGGTATAGAAAAGATTTTAAATAAATAAAAATGCTTTTTCCTGAGGCCTCCTAGGGCATGCTGCCTCCGTTTTGAATACGTCATGGCAGGAACCTCAGGGGCGGCCCCACCACATGACATCAGTACCTCCAGGTATTTAAACCTCCACTCCGCTCCAGTTCAACAAGTTAGCAAGGACTTCGGTTTTCCTACTCTGACCGCTTCTAAGCTGCTCACTTGGATTCCTCACTACCCTTTGGGATATCTCGCTCCTACGAAAGTTCAGGGTACCTGCTCCTCGGGGGCCTCTCGCTTCTACTCGCCCTCTGGGGTTAATCTGCCTAACTTGAAGGACACCCGCTCCTCAGGGTCCTGTCTGCTTTCTTTCAGGAACTCTCGGCTCTCCTAGGTATTCGCTCCTCAAGGGCCTATTCTGTTCAGGGTATCCTGCACCTCGGACCAGGGGTCCCTCTCTTCATTCAACTACCTAAGGAAGTTATCAGCATTGCTACTCTGTGAGTATCTACGCTCCAGCTCTCCTCATTCCACCCTTCAGGTTCACGGCCTAACCCGTGCTGCGGAACACTCCCGGACCTTTGCTACATCAGGGTGAGACCATCTACTACAGAGACTGTCTGAGCTTACTGTAACATTGCTGGACTACTGCACTGTCCGTTCCTTGGGCAAGATTCAACTCATCAACAGCAGTATAATAAAGTTTTCCTTCCTCAGTGTCTGCTTACTAAAGTCTAGCCAATCGTTGTGGTTCCCTACGGGGCCCCTCCCCAGGGGAGGAGTCATTGTCACTTCGACCAAGAGTCCACAATATGCCACAAACCCAACATTTGCGATGATCACTAGTGCTGAGGTGGGCTCCCACCTGGACATTAGAGACATTATTCCCATTAGTGAGCACCAAGTTAAGTATCACATCTTCCCTCATGGGTTTCATTACCATCTGTTTGAACAGAGAGCCTTACAGGGCATCCACTATCTCTCTACATCTGGTAGATTAAGTAGAAGAGATTCTCCAGTCTACAACCGACAGATTAAAATCTCCATCAATCAACGCTTCTCCCTTCTTTCCCACTTTCTGGATTTCCTTGACCAGATCTCTTTCCAGTTCCTCCAATTGATTTTGAGGCCTGTAAAACCACTCCATTATAAATAGATGCACCAACCTCTTTTTTTTAGGATGACTCATAATGCTTCTTATCTACCCCATATTCCATGCAGTTCAGTTGCTTGTATATTGTTTTTGACAAAGAGCTACTCCTCCCCCTTTTCTGTCCTCTCTGTCCTTCCTTAACAATTTAAAGCCTGATATGGCCATATACCAATCGTGAGAATCCGTGACCCAAGTCTCCATGACTGCAACAATGTCAGTCTGCCTCCACCATTAGGGCCTGTAGGGCTGGGATTTTATTGCCCAAAATGCGAGCATTTGTAGTCATCGTTTTCCAATATTTCTCTCTTGTTGCACTTCCTAGTCACCTTTTCTGGTTTGCTGAGGTGATTGTTTTTATTATTTTCTCCTTCCACTTCCTGTATTGCTGCTTGGGGGTGACCTGTCAATTTCATTGGCCATTTCCTGCCATCCCCATTCTTTAGTTTAAATGCCTGATAATATATGATCTGAATTTCTCACTTAGCATCTTCCTTCCTGTTACAGACAAATGTAGGCTGTCCTTTCCATAAAACCTTTTACTGCATTGGGCAATTCCACTTTTAGCAAACATTTCAAATTCTATTGCTGAGGTGTCTTCATTCTCCAAAGCAGAACAAGCATTTTGTAGGGGTAATAGTGGGGAGAGTGGGTGTCTCTTCATTACAGGCCTTATTCTGCCAGAGCCTACTATTATCTAATTGCTCCTGGGTTTTTGACTCCTGGATGTCTGACATGGGGGTTAAGAACATAAGAAATTGCCATGCTGGATCAGACCAAGGGTCCATCAAGCCCAGCATCCTGTTTCCAACAGAGGCCAAAACTAGGCCACAAGAACCTGGCAATTTCCCAAACACTAAGAAGATCCCATGCTACTGATGCAATTAATAGCAGTGGCTATTCCCTAAGTAAAATTGATTAATAGCCATTAATGGACTTCTCCTCCAAGAACTTATCCAATCCTTTTTTAAACACTGCATTAACCACAGGATGCTGTAAATTTGGGGAAGGTTGGTGTCTATTTGTCACATGTCTTGTTCTACCTGAGCCCACTGTAAACCATTTTTTTCCTGGGTTTCTGTAAGCTCTGTGGGAGATGGGTGAGAGATACTGGATGGTTCCAGGAAGGGAAGATTAAATGAATCCTGGACATTTCCTCCCTTAGATGAATCATCTCCATTTTAATAGTAGACAGCTGAAGGCAAAAGGGACAACCTTTGATTCTCCAAATGATAGGCCTTGGGACATAAGTGCCACAATTATTGCATTGAATGAAGGACATTCTGTAAAATTATCACTAATTTCTTAAAATTATATAGATAAGATATGGAAAAATGTTTTTTTTCTCTACCAAAGATGATTTTTTTTTATAGGTATTTGAAATAAAAACTGAAAGTATTAGTGTAAGCTTGAAGGATTAATAGGTAGAATATGAAAATCAATATTACAAGTAATTGCTAGAGGTACAGACGTTCTTTTTTTTTTTTTCTCTTAAATCTGTGCTCCTGACAAGCAGGCACCCTTTTAGGTTTAGTTAATTTGTCCCCTCCTAAAAACCAGGCACAGAGTCTTACAATTTCACACCACTTCTATAACAGCCACTAATATATAAATACAATCAGACCCAAAAATTCACTTAGCAAGTTCTGGAAGGCTAGTGACCCAGGATTATCTGCAGTCCAGAGACCCTGCCCTTCCCTGCTCATGAATCCCAATTGACACTTGAAACAAGTGTTAATCCTTTTGTATCATACTGTTTGTCTGAATATCTCAAACAAATCATGCACCTCTGTGTGAATAGTGCACCCCTTTATTCCCAGTCAGAAAGGCAAAGACAGCTGATATTAATAATAAGCATAACTGAGACACCCATCCACATCTATCACTCCTACCACAAACCTATAACAAAGCACCTAGACAACAAAGCCACAGAACTATTGTGTAAGACATAACCCTAGCAAAAACAAAGAGCACATCCCAGCAGTGCCCACCTATGACCCATCTGTTCTGCAGGTGCTTTCCGGTGCACCACTGCACAGTAGAGGCCTTCCATTACCACTGCCAAGCCGAAAACGCTCCTTGGGAAATAGTCACCATTGACCAACTCCTGGCCATATATGCAACATGCACTCCAAGCATGCCAGCAGTATCCACCAACCTAAAATCACCAACTTAAGTGTCCCACACAAACCAACAAATTGACTTTGGTCTCTCCCTACACTCTGCAACAAAACTCATGAAAAATCTAGCAACACCACATAAAAGCAAAGTGAGGAAAAGAGGGTTGCCTGCAAGCCCACTCTTAAGGAGTAACATTTCAAATGTAAGCCCCACCTCCCCAGGACTCCCTGCCAAACAGCAATGGCTACCATCTCTGCCATAACCAGTCTTCATGGAGTCACACACCTCCTTTCTCTCTTTCTCCATCCCTTTTTCTACCCAGTCCTTGAGGCATGGTGAGTACAGTATAGGCCAGGCTTGGAACATATTATTATTACTCTGTTTGAAACCTTTTGCCTCTCCAGTTTGAGGTAATAGGGATAACAGATTCTCTGTTCAGTATTGGAATTTGGTCTAACTCCAAGGTCAAATTAGTTGTTTTTGGATGTTACTGCATTGTGATTAACACTAGTTAAAACAGGTTTTTATTTACCCTACAAAATACTTTTTTGCTGTTTGTTGGGCTGTATGTAAGAATGATGTCCACATGCATTTGAAATCAGAAAAGCTGTAATGTTCTTTAGTGGATTAAAGAAAGAAAAGTTAGAAGTATTCCTCTTCAGTGTGGGTAAAGATCATTTCAGGGCTTACTTCTGGTTGATGTGTACCTGCTTGCACTCTGGCTTGTCTGTGGCGTCTACTGTGAAACTGCCGTGTGAGCATGTGACTTCTCTGATGCACTGTGCAGGGTCTTAGGAAGCCACCATGGATGGTGTTGCTTCTCTTGGAATGCATCAAGCCAAAAACGCTGGAGACAAGACCATAATATTGAAAGTAAAAGTATTGGTTTGATCTATAGCATAATACATTAGTGTTGTATATACATGAGGAGCATTTCCTCTCTTACTTTGTGTGCTGGTGGTAATATAATGTCTCTTTGTAAAGCAAGCTAAGGTCAAGTTTAGCACTTGTACAGATGTACATCTTGCTGCCTCTTGAGGCTAGTGCTTATCTGCATGCAGTACTTGTGTCTACACTGCCTTATGGCTCTTTAAGAGAAAAGCATTGTTGCTGGCTTGCTACTGTGCATAGGGAAGTAAAATGACTTGCTGAAGGTTAGATGAAGTGCTTGTGGCGGTTGTGGAAGTAGAACCCAGTCTTGATCTCATATGCCTGCTTTTAAAGCCTACTCTCCAAAGAGAAGGCTCAGGAGATTTCTGTGTGTGTGTTTGTCCATGTGTCCACCCTCTGCCCCTTCCCTCCAATAACCTCCTATCTAAATCAAATTTTCAGGTCCTCAGCAGCTCCAAGGTGATTTTGACAGAACTATGTTTTTTTTTAGGATCCTGATAAACTCATGGATGCATATGCATGTACAACCCAAAAAGTCAGCAACATTAGTTCTGCATAGAACTTTATTTTAAGGTATGGAGAAAGTTGACAGTGTAGCCTAGTACAGCAGAGAACAATGTGAAACTCAGCAGCCTTCATAGGTTTAATTCCATCTTTTATTATAATGCAGCCATTTATGTATTTATATAGTTTCTTTCTCACCTATTTACCAGAACATTCTGAGTTACATAAGTACAATATAAACAACTCAATAAAATAAATTTAAAAAAATCAGTGTAATCATTATAAAAACAATAAAATATTAAAAAGATTAACAATCATGAAATAAACATATTTCTTATAGCAACATTAAATTAACAGCCATCATAAACTTTAACCTTAAAATCATAGCTACATTTTTTTTAGTATACCCTTCTAAAAATTTATGAAGTTATCTAATGCAACATTATCTGCAGTGACTTTCAAAATAAAATTATTTGTAATACTTATGTCATATTGATGATAATCACTATCACACAACACTAATCATAAAACTGCAAAAAAAAAAAAATTCTTAAAAGGGTACACAAATCCTAAACCAATAAAATACCACCTTAAAGATTATTTTCACAAACTTCCTAAAGATTAATAATCATTCATAACTTGGGCTTCTGAATTAATAGTATCCATAAATGATGAGCTATATATCAAAAGACTCATTGTCTATTATTAACCAAATGGACATTTTTCAGGCAGGACTTTCTTAGTAGTGCTCCCAAAAGATATGGAATTAAGCACGCTTTAAAATAAGCCACTCCATTAGTAGTCTAACGACCAATCAAAGGGCTATTGTGCTAGTTCAGTGATTCTCAAACTTTGCTATATCAGTCCCTCACCTAATAGCATCTAGTAAAATCTGAGCCCTGACATATTTCGTGTTTGTAAAATTTAATAAAGTGACTTAAAAAAGGTAAATTAATTAATTATACCATTTGGCAGCCTGAGTGAGGTCATGTGACCCCTCCTTCCCTGCAGACTCCAGAAAAAGAGATTGAAAGTAAATATGTATATGTTTGTGTGCGAGAGCATATGTATATGTGTGAGTATGAGAGAGCATATCTGTGCGAGAGCATGTGTGTATGAGAGAGAGAGGGAGCATGTGTGTACTTCCAGGGCACTGTTGAAGGAAGCATAATGCACTGTGCATCCTTTCCGGTGAATGAACTAGTTGACTGAATAGCCCTCAGGATAGAACATGTTGTGTATGAACCTGTACTTTCCCTGCTCCTTCTTAGACACAATTGCAAGTGGAGAGAAAATGATATCTGGAAAGTGTATGATACAAAATAGACCCAGAAGCTGGTTCAATTTTTTGAACTTAACTCGGATGATGGTCGTGAGACGACTAACCAACCAAGAGTTTGGAGGGTCAAACCTGGTAGTCCACAGAATGGGATTGGAAGCCATTCCTGAAACCAGCCAGCAGCGGTGTGTTTGCCTACGTTTCCAGATAAATAGCGAGCCAGCCCTCCATGGCCTTCTAGCTGACCAGGACCAAGGCTTTAAAAAATCTGCTGGTTTTACTTTCCTGAATTGACCTGAGCCTTTTTGGGGAACTTAGTGAATGGGGTGAGTCATTCCAAACCTTGTGCACACACATTTGAAGTGACAATCGGCCAGCGAGCAATTATTCCTTTTAAATCATCAGCAGACATTTGACGGGATGAAGTTCCCTATAACCTGTGAAACTCTGTTAGCTGCACCGCAAAAGGAGAGCATCCCCTGCTTCATGTGGGACTTGGTATCATGTACCTGCTCCAACATGTGAGTAAATCACAAATTAGTATCCTGGGTCCTCCAGTACACATTAGGGTTACCTGCCATTTTTCCCTGAGGAAAGCCCTTGTATTGTTTGTATACAACTAATATGGCATCCATATATGACCATAAAGCATCTTTCTGGGAATGTCCACCCTGCAAACCACTGTGGCAAAACTGGTCTAGATTTTGGGGCAACAAAATTTGTAAACTAACCAGGTTTTTAGACCAAAGGCATTCAAATACATGATGAATATTTAAAGGGAATTTCCGAAAACAACATTTGCTTCCAACTTTCAAGGAATATTCATCAAATATTGTCCATGTTCCATGGACAATATTTTTTGCAGACCAAAGGTACGGCCATGGGAGCCACCATGGCCCCGGATTTGGCTAATTTATACGTAGCGTCATTTGAAAAGCAATGGATTAAGCACAACCAATACAGCGACAACATAAAATTATGGAAGAGATACATTGACGATATCTTTATGATCTGGCAAGGGGAAGAACATCAATTACAAGAGTTCTTCCTATGGCTGAACACTCGCAACCCCCACTTGAAATTCACATATAATTTTCATACACAGACGGTATCCTATTTGGACATACAAATTCAGCTTATAGAAGAGAAATTCTTTTTCTCCATCTTCCGCAAACCTATGGACAGGAATATGTTGCTCCATTACACCTCTTATCACCCTGATCATTTAAAAAATAACCTCCCAGTGGGTCAATTTCTACGGCTCAGGAGGCTGTGCTCAACAGTACAAGAATACCAACAACAAGCAATGCAGATGAAGGAAAGGTTTCTCCAAAGGGGATACCCTCTGCCTATCATCAATAAAGCATACAAACGAGCTAGGTGGGCTAACAGAGATCTACTGTTAAATACAAAACAGCAACAGTCAAACACAAGATTGGTCTGTGTTTTACCACATACGCCACAAACCATTTATCTCAAGAAAAGCATCTTAAAACACTGGCATCTTTTACAAATGCATCCCATCTTCCAGGAGAAGCCCATGTTCGCCTTGACACGTGCCAAGAACCTCAGAGATATAGTGGTCCATTCAAATCTACGGACACAGGAAGAAGACAGCACATTGGGTTTAGCAGGACATGGCACATGTAAAAAATGCAATGTATGCTGCCACATGCATCAAGGTAATACATTAAATATCCCAGGACGGAGGGTGTACCGGTTTAAGGAACATTTTACATGTGATTCTATGAATGTCATTTACGCGCTATGGTGTCCATGTAACTTGATATACATCGGAAAAACCACAAGAAAAATTAAGACCAGAGTCCAAGAGCATTTGAGTAGGTTACGACATCAGACTGAAGGGGCACCGCTAGTAGATCACTGGCGGGAAACAGGACACACTACACAGGAATTCAAAGTGGCAGTCATTTTTCAACTCAAACAGCATCCGAGGGGAGGGGACCTTAATCTGAAATTAGAACAAATGGAACAGCGCTTTATCCACACGTGGAGTACAGTTGCCCCCCCAGGGATTGAATAAAGAAATTAATTGGTCCATCTTGGGATGATGTGATTTATGGTTAGGAAGTAGTGCTAGTATACACAAAAACATCATAGTACCCTTTTACGATCCCAGTGTTTCACGCAGCATAGTTGAACGGGGGGTAGTCTCTTTCTACGAGACCAATGTGATTCGCCTATAAAAGGCTGGGGATTGCTGCACACAGTAAAAATTTGAAAGATTTGAAAAATTTGAAAAATTTGAATAATTTGCGACACAATGTGTAAATTCCGTGTATGCATGCTATTCCCCGGCCACAGACTAAATATCTTCACTTACAGATTGTATTTATAAGCTCAGGAAAAACTAATACATGGCCAGCGAGAACACATAATATACAGACAACAACCATATAACACAGGGAAACACCAAACAATGGAGTTTCGAAGCAGTGGCTCCGTTTAAATTTTCTACTACTTCGTAAATTCAGATGAATTGAAAAATTTGAAGTTCCTCTATAGGTGACGTCACATCCCCATGGCAGCAGAGCACCCTAAGGTGCTACCACTGGGATCGTAGGGATACAATGTGATTGGTCCACAAATCTGACGTCAAAGGCTTATTAGACAGCTGAGTAGAGAGAGACGCCAGATGAGTAAGTGAAGGCGCCGCTCACAAGAATGAGATTTTGAAGCGAAACCGTGAGTATCGGACTTAGCTCACAATTGAGGCACTGACATATCTAAATTATTACGGACACGTTCCTTCATTTTAGTCGTAATAAATGTGATATCCTTAGGTCCATAGGTAGTCTTGGTTCCATTCCGGTTCCCGCAGCCCCTGAAGCAGGCAACCGCCGAAACATGGACCGTGTCGGGCTGGCAGACCGTACCTGAACCCAACCTGCTCCAGCGGCTCCGATGGTTGCGAGGCCTGCGCAGCCGGCGCCGAGGCCCACCGGGGTAAGGCCTGATCGCACCCCTGCCCCACGGCAGCCCCCAGCGCCGACCACGAGGCACCGAGCCGCGACCCGAGGCGCCTCCCTCAGCCCTCCTCCGGGCCGGAAGCAGCCAATCAGCCCCACCACCAGCCGCCAATAGCAGCAGGGCCAGGAGCCCTTTAAATCCACCGCGGCGGCGAAAACCCGGCCTCTTACCTGCTCCAGCGGCTCCGATGGTTGCGAGGCCTGCGCAGCCGGCGCCGAGGCCCACCGGGGTAAGGCCTGATCGCACCCCTGCCCCACGGCAGCCCCCAGCGCCGACCACGAGGCACCGAGCCGCGACCCGAGGCGCCTCCCTCAGCCCTCCTCCGGGCCGGAAGCAGCCAATCAGCCCCACCACCAGCCGCCAATAGCAGCAGGGCCAGGAGCCCTTTAAATCCACCGCGGCGGCGAAAACCCGGCCTCTTACCTGCTCCAGCGGCTCCGATCGTTGCGAGGCCTGCGCAGCCGGCGCCGAGGCCCACCGGGGTAAGGCCTGATCGCACCCCTGCCCCACGGCAGCCCCCAGCGCCGACCACGAGGCACCGAGCCGCGACCCGAGGCGCCTCCCTCAGCCCTCCTCCGGGCCGGAAGCAGCCAATCAGCCCCACCACCAGCCGCCAATAGCAGCAGGGCCAGGAGCCCTTTAAATCCACCGCGGCGGCGAAAACCCGGCCTCTTACCTGCTCCAGCGGCTCCGATCGTTGCGAGGCCTGCGCAGCCGGCGCCGAGGCCCACCGGGGTAAGGCCTGATCGCACCCCTGCCCCACGGCAGCCCCCAGCGCCGACCACGAGGCACCGAGCCGCGACCCGAGGCGCCTCCCTCAGCCCTCCTCCGGGCCGGAAGCAGCCAATCAGCCCCACCACCAGCCGCCAATAGCAGCAGGGCCAGGAGCCCTTTAAATCCAACGCGACGCCTAGGCGTCGCACGCCGAGCGTCGCACGCCGAAGGAGCACGACAAAGGGGCTGGCCCCTTTGTGCGCCCCTTAGTGCAGCCCAGAAGAGCAGCCCAGAAGCCAGGTCTCAATCACAGCTGGGTCTTAAGGTAAGCCTGAAAGACTCTCAGCTAGCGGCAGCAAAAACAGGCCCTCTCAGCAGACCTAACCTAATAGCCGTAGACGAACCCACAGTGCCAGACCCACCACCCTCTTCCTGACACCTATAGACTAGAGGACACTGCAACTACTGTTCCAACCATTGTCTAACAGCCACCCATCAGTCATCAGAGAAGCTACCAGCCCTCCGTCACCCCAACCACAACTTCGGATTCCAAGTAAGGATACAATTCAACACACCACCACCGTATCATGCACCCTATACCTATACCAACTATCCAGTACACACCTAAACCCAAATCCAATAAATCCAGGATTCTAGGCATATGACATCAGAGATTGATTCCAATCATGATCTCCCCCATGACCCAAACGCTAGGATTAACATTATTCACGCTCACACTATTCAACGCCCAATCGATCACAAAAAAACTACACCTCCTCAACGACCATCTGACAGACAACAACCCCGATATTTGCGCCATCACAGAAACATGGCTGAAACCCACAGACACAGTCCTACTAAACCAGCTACCCAACCATCTTTATGACGTTCATTCAATCCCTAGAATCAAAAAAAGGGGTGGAGGGATCCTTCTAGCCACAAAAAAGGGCCTAGGGCTCTCACTCCAATTATCTACCACAATAAACAAGACTGAAATTGCCTTCTTCAATTCGGACCATCTACAAATAGCTTTAGTCTACTCACCACCTGTAACTTTAGACTCGGACCCTTCACCTCTAATTGAGTTCACAACAAAACATTGCAAACAGGATAAACCAGCTATTCTGATGGGAGACTTCAACTTACATGTAAATAACACACCACTAACTCATAACTGTGATATCCTTCTCTCAGCTCTCAACCACTTAGGCTTCAACCAGATAGTCAAAGATCCCACGCACAAAGCAGGACACACACTTGACCTGATCTTTCTCAACAACGGCATATCACCAACCAATAACCCTACCTGCGTCCCAGTCCCTTGGTCGGACCACCACGTCATCTCGGCAGAACTTCAAATTTCAGACCAGCCTCGTCCCATATATCCAGTAACCACTATACGTTACAGGAAACCCTGCCCCATAGACAATCTTAGTAACATACTTTCCACAGAACTCGACCGACTGGATTTAACAGATGCATCCTCAGCTATTACCTCCTGGCTCAATATTACAAACAAGATTGCCGATCTTACCTGTCCCGCTACCACCAAATCCTTAAAACCACCCCAAGCAAAAAGACAACCGTGGTACACTCCAACACTCAAAACCCTCAAACAAGAACTCCGGAAAAAAGAAAACAGCTGGCGCAAATCTCCGTCCACCATCACAACGTGAATTTACAAATCCCATCTTAACACATACAGATTAGCCATCCTAAAAGCCAAAAAAGACTTCTTTGCAAAAAAAATTCACAACTTTGCACTGGACCCAAAAGCTCTATTCTCATTTGTATCTTCCCTAACAAAACCTACTCCTCCTAGCATTCCAGATGAACTAGCAGCCAACAAAGCTGAGGAACTAGCAATTTACTTTGACAAAAAGATCACCAACCTCCTCAAGCCTATCCTTACCCAACAAAAAACAGTACTACAGCTGACAACCACACCATTTATCAAAGAATACAGCCTTTCATCGTTCGAAACTCCTTCATCATTAGAAATCGAACTTATCCTCAAGAAGCTCAAACCATCTTCCCATCCTATGGATACTATACCCTCCAATCTTCTCCTAGCGACCCCAAACACCATTTCTAAACCCATATCAGACATCATCAACTGCTCCTTAATACAAGGAAAGGTCCCAGACCAACTCAAAATAGCAGTTTTGAAACCGTTACTAAAAAAACCAAACCTTTCAACGGATGACCCTGCAAATTTCCGACCTATCGCTAACCTTCCCCTTATTTCAAGAGTGATGGAAAGATTCGTCAACAAACAATTGTCGGAATACCTGGAGGATAACAACATTCTCTCCCCTTTCCAATTCGGCTTCAGGAAATCACAAAACACTGAAGCACTCCTAACATCGTTATCCGACACCATACTTCTTAATCTGGAAAAAAAACAACCTTACCTCCTTGCTCTTCTTGACCTATCCGCCGCATTCGACACAGTTAACCATACCATACTACTCGAGCGACTATCCGACATTGGAATTCAAGGAGAAGCACATAGCTGGTTCCAATCGTTCCTGGAAAATAGATTCTACAAAGTAAAAATCAACAATGAAGAATCGCAACCCATCAAATCAACTCGAGGAGTACCACAAGGATCATCTCTCTCTCCTACGCTATTCAATATTTACTTGCTCCCACTCTGCCACTTACTCTCTAACCTCAAGCTAAAACACTATATTTTCGCTGATGACATTCAGATTCTCATGCCCATCACAGAATCACTACAAAAAACTTGGGCGCATTGGAATATCTGCTTACAAACCATCAACTCTCTCCTATCCAGCTTGAACCTCATACTTAACCCAAACAAGACAGAAATCCTCATCATCTCACCAGATGAAAATCACACCCTTACCAACTTTCAAAGCGTAACTCAATTCTCAAATCCAATCACTAACCTCTCTACCTCCGTCAGAGACCTGGGGGTGCGTCTTGACAACAAATTTAACCTAAAATCCTTTATAACCAACACAACTAAAGAATGCTATTACAAACTCCAAGTGCTGAAAAATCTCAAACCTCTTCTTCACTTCAGCGACTTCCGACTAGTAGTCCAGTCTAATTCTGTCTAAGCTGGACTACTGCAACTCTCTACTGCTAGGTCTCCCAGCTTTATCCACCAGACCATTACAGATGGTGCAGAATGCAGCAGCAAGGCTACTCACCAACACTAATAAAAGAGCCCACATAACACCTATTCTTCACAGCCTACACTGGCTTCCTATAAAAGCTAGAATCACCTACAAGACTCTATCAATGATCCACAAGGACATAATGGGCATCGCCCACCTAAATCTAAATTCGCTTCTCCGCCTTCACACATCTCAAAGACCCATCAGGCACAACTACAAAGGTTCCTTATATGCTCCCCCGATCAAAACCACATTAACAAAACGAGCACTCTCAACAGCCGGACCCACACTCTGGAACTCACTACCGCCAGATCTACGCCAAGAGACCTGCCATCTAACTTTTAAGAAAAATCTAAAAACGTGGCTTTTCAGGCAAACATATACAGAATCACAAGTTTACTTAGACACCGGCCAAAAGAAAAATAGCTCAACACCAGATCCAGTTTCACCTTTACCCCCCTTCAAGACTCAACTACGTCGGATCTGAACTTCTCACCTTAAAGACTTCTTAAAGACGACTTAAAGACTTCTTCTCTGATTCATCTGTCTTCCTTAACTCATGGATTTCTCGCATACTTTGCACAACAACATGGTCTGTGTACCCTCAAATCTCAATTTAGTCTACCCTTTAATTTTTTTCTAGATATTTATTCTCGCTATAATCATGCCGAGCATTCACCTACGTCCTGTTGACGAGTTACTATTATTATTATTATTATTATCTATGTAATATTTAATTTAATCTATTATTAATATCCATATGTTATAGGTTATATGCTAAATGCAATATGTTATACGTTATATGTTAAGAAACGCTGTTCCATGTAACGCCTTTTGTGCGAAAGTTTTGTTATATGTAAACCGACCTGATTCGATACTTGTATTGAGAATGTCGGTATATAAAAATCCGAAATAAATAAATAAATAACCTGAACTTCGCGGTAAAAATTCAGCAGCAAACGTAGACAAGCTTCTAAGCAATTGAAGGTGCAGGGTCGGTCTGCTACACGGGTAAACCGAAGAGAGAATTGGGCAGTGGACATTTTTAGTAAGAAATAAAAAAGAAAAAATGTTGTGAAAAAACAATAAAGAATAAAACACGGGAGCCGACCAGAGGGGAGCAGTCAGAACACAAGACTGCTTCAGGGTCGGCACCCGCACATATGTCCTCATAACGAGCAGTTCCCTTGTTATGTGGTAGGTTGCAGAGTTTGTCCAACTTTCAAGGAGCAAAGCTACCTATACCTGAACTAAAAGCTACTTTATATCAGAAAACAATGATAATTTATCATATAAAAAAATTCTAACTGTTGCAAGTGAGTTTGTGGAGAGGGTTGTAAGGTTATAAGTGATTGATATATTTAGGGCATGTAGAACTAGGATGCCAGACTTAAATAAATTCCATTTAGTATACAGAACAACTATTTTAAATCTGAGCTGTGTACAGATTTTAGGAGTTAATATTGTTTTAGAGAACTATTGAACATAGATAAATAGTCCCACAAAGTTATGTTATATCTTCATGTCTTAGCTATAGGTTTTATGTATGTTCTTTTTACTTTTTGCTATGCTTTTATTTGTATGGTAAAGCTTATGGTTATCTGTTTGTAATTTGTGTTATACCACCAAAAAATCTAACTATACATCTACATAGAAAATTTAACAAAGGAAAAAACAAAAAACTTCCAATCTGTTGGACTTCGGGTCTTAAAAGAAGAAACTGCTTTCTCCTACTATGGCTGACCTTGTAGATATCAGGATACATAGCAACTTTTAAATTATTAAACAATAGGGATGTGCAGACAAAAAGTTTATGTTCATAAGTCCATAAGTCGAAAGGGGGGGGGGGGGGGGGTCAATTTCGGTCAATATGGACATATGTAGAATTCTATAAGTTGAGTCTATGTCCATACGTGCACCGATTCCCTAAATACAAATTTAAACCCCTCACCCTCCTTAATCCCCCCCCAAGACTTACCAAAACTCCCATGTGGTCCAGTGGAGAGTCAGGACGCCATTCCTGTATTCCTTTGCGAGGAGCATGTGACGTCGGCGTCACATCGGAGTGACGCCGACGTCACGTGATTCCCCGTGCGTTCGCTCCGGGACCCTCGTTGGATACAACCGGAACTTTTGGCCAGCTTGGGGGGGTCAGGAGGCCACTTGGGGGGGGGTCAGGAGGCCCCCCCAAGCTGGCCAAAAGTTCCGGTTGTATCCAACGAGGGTCCCGGAGCGAACGCGCGGGGAATCACGTGACGTCCGCGTCACTCCGACGTGACGCGGACGTCACGTGCTCCTCGCAAAGGAGTACAGGAATGGCGTCCTGACTCCCCGCTCGACCACCAGGGAGTTTTGGTAAGTCTTGGGGGGGGATTAAGGAGGGTGAGGGGTTTAAATTTTTATTTAGGATCAACAATCGCGATTTCCAACGTATTCAACATAGCTATGTTGAATAAGTTGGAAATCCGATCCTTTTCGCCTCATCACTTTTTTAAGTTAAAAAAAAAATTACGTTGCGTTTTACATATGCGTTCAAAACGAATGCACACCCCTATTAAACAAGACATTCTTCTTATGAAAGTAAAGCCTCAGAAGATAATTCCTGTCTGAGTCCGCAAGAAAACTGACAACCAAAGTTGAAGATGATGTTTCTTCTTTACTTAGCTTTTCAATTATAGCAGTTAAATTTGTAAAATCCAAAGGACCCCCCCCCCCCCCCATCTAGTTTATGTATGGTGCCATATAATAAATCTTAGAAACTGGAGGAATTAAATTTTCTGGAACATTCAAAATTCTAAGATGTATTTTTTGAAACATTTCCAAGGAGAAAACAGATTTTTGCTTGGGAAAATTTGCTTAAGGCTCTTACATCTTACAATATTTTACAGCACTTCTACTTTATTCAAAGATTGACCTTTCGCCAAAGAGTTCCCCAGTTCCTGAACTGCCAAGACTGACACCTCTAAAGTCTTGACTTTCTATTTAACTGAGTTAATATTCTTAAGATTGTCATGTACTTCAGCAGAGAGAGATTGGAATTGGGAAAGAAAAGAGACATCTGGTTCCATATAGCAGTAATTGCATCCCAAATACCTTCCAAAGTCACCACTTTAGGCCGTACACTCAGAGAAATGAAAGGTCGCACCATCGTCAGAGTTGTTGAAACCTACATCTGGTCCACTTCAGCTAGCATCAAGGCCATAGGGCCTTGTGTTTTAATTGCAAGCTGCAAATCCCAAACTTTTCCAACTTTGGAGCGCACCTCTTCTTCTCTGCACTGAGATTGAGTGCATTCTCCCTTTACTTTGACCATGCTGATGTCATCAGAATGCGATGGCTCATCACAAGTATCTGGCTGCTCCCCTCGCATTATCCCGGGTTGGCGCAGAGAACAAAACCTCTGTCTAAGGAGCCAACTGGGGGGGGGGGAGGGGAAGGGGGGATGTCCTTGCCCGAGGCATCCAGTGATGCATCATCTGGAGAGACTTTGAGACAAAGGTAGTGCTGTCCAATGCACAAATTGATCAATGGGGCCAGATGGAGATGGATTCGGACCCACGACTGGGTACACTCTAGTCTTCCCCTTCCTTTTCCCCTTCCAACAAGGAAACAACAGATAAAGTAAGAGCTGGACAGGACTCAACAGCAATCCACCATCTTGACTCCTCATCAGATATAAGGCATTTTTAACCTTGGTAAATCATACCAAAACCTTTCTTTTCCTTTTCTTTTCTCACTTTCATAGAAGCATATTCAAACAGGCCTATAATTTTAACCTTAATTTTCCAAAGGTTATCCATTGGTTTTGAGTCTAATCTGCAGGATTTTATCACACTTTCTCTTTTACGCTGGAACCCTCACCATTTAATCCATGATGAGTTCAAGCAAAGTGTGTTTGACTCTTGCAGAATTATTCACAAAACAGCGATGAAGGTAGCATTTCCTCATCCACAGTTTTCATCCTCCCAGCCCCTTTTGCATTTGATTCTATTCCTGAATAAAGGAGTGCAAAGTTTACGAAAACATTTCTGGAGTTAATGTGGTACACTAAAGGCCAAACCCTGAACCTCTTTTCACTGCAAGTGGCACCACTGCAAGCAAGGCACCTGATGGGATGTTGGGGTTTCCAAGGAATCCATCACAGGTTTATGAGAAGTTATGTGGCAGAAGATGAAAATTCTTTTGTGGATCTCAAAAAAACTCTAGATATTTCTGCAGAATTTAACTTGGTCAAACAAACCTGCATATCCCATATTCTGAAAGGATTAACAAATACTATAAGCAATGATAAGGGAAAATGAAATTAAAATCAGTTGTATGTGTTTGAGTGTACATATGTTGTAAAATATGTTTTGTACTCTCTTCATTTTTTTATTTGCCTTTACAATTGAAAATGTTTAAAGAAAATCATATATGTTAAAATAAAAATTCCATCATTGATGAAATTAAGAATCACACCATACCATGATTTGTGAATAGTCTGTTATGAGTGTTCGTTTCTTTTTTTTTTCAAACCTTCCTATGGAAGTAGGAGTGGTATCGACATATCAAGGCAGGCTAATGCTTAGAGATTTTCTTTCTCCATGCAGTCTTGGGATAATCAAAGGCAGTGCTTTCCAATCCAGTCCTGGAGAAATATCTAAGCTTGTTAACAACATACATGCCTGCAGTACCTTTGCATATATTGGATCTCCAATGTATACAATGTGACCCTAGGGTCCCTAAAAGCCTAATTTGTCCCCAGATATTTTTTATCCACTTAGGATGTCAATTTTTCAGACCATCCTCAGAGCTCAGTCTAGACTGGTCAACCTTTCCATATGGAAAGGTATAAGCAGCACACGAGCAAGTAAGGGTTTTGTTTCAGTTTTATTTTGGCCTTTTGAGTAGTGGGTGTTGTTTAGAGCTGTCACTAGGGATGTGAATCGTTTTTGAATGATTAAAATTATCGTCCGATAATTTTAAAATTGTTCTAAACCGTTAGAGTACACGATACAATACAAATGCCCACAATTTATCGTCAGGAGCATTTATATTGTATCGTTAAATAGGGCACGGGAATTATTTGGGGGAGGGTGGGAAAACCGGCACACCAACACAACCTCTAAAGCCACCCCGACCTTTTAAAACAAATTCCTTACACTCCCCCACCCTCCCAAACCCCCCCAAAATGTTAAATTACCCGGTGGTCCAGTGGGGGGGGGGGGGGGTCCCCGGCGCGATCTCCCGCTCTCGGGCCATCGGCGCCATTTTGGCTACCACTGATAAAAAGGCGCCGATGGCCCGAAAAAAAAAACCCCACCCTGACCCTTTTCAAATTACCCTCCCGACCCCCCCCCAAAAATCTTTTAGATGTACCTGGTGGTCTAGCGGGGGGTCCAGGAGCCATGCCTTCAATCGTGCCGGTGCTGGAGGTTTCAAAATGGCGCCGATCGCCTTTGCCCTTAACGTCACAGGGAGCGACCGTCGCTCCCTGTGACAAGGTAAGGGCAAAGGTGATCGGTGCCATTTTGAAACCTTCAGCACCGGCACGATTGAAGGCATGGCTCCTGGACCCCCCGCTAGACCACCAGGTACATCTAAAAGGTTTTTCGGGGGGTCGGGAGGGTGGGAGAAGCAAAGGGGTAATTTGAAAAGGGTCGGGGTGGGGTTTTTTTTGGGGGGCCATCGGCATCTTTTTATCAGTGGTAGCCAAAATGGCGCCGATGGCCCGAGAGCGGGAGATCGCGCCGGGGACCCCCCCCCCCCCCCCCACTGGACCACCGGGTAATTTAACATTTTTTTTGGGGGGGGGGGTCGGTGGGGTTGTGTTTATCTGCTCAGGCCTCACTAAAAATTTAACAATGTGAATTGGAATCGGAACGATTGCAATTCACAATCTCTAACGATCCGATTTTTCCCTCCCACCATCCGAACCTGATCGTTAAGACGATCGGGCACACGATTCACATCTCTAGCTCTCACTATCTTGGGGCTCCACAGGGTCCCAAAGGAGATCCAGGAGAAGTGGCTCTGCTTTTATCGTGTTTTGGAAGGTGTGAGTAGAGAAGATTTGTTGATATTTTCCAATTCTGGGCAGCCAGCCTAGTGCCAAACCTGATAGGGATTGTCTGGAGAATGAAGAGAAGAATTGAGATAACTCTTTGTGTTTTTTGAGATCCCAAACCTGCCTAAGAAGAGAAGGTACTGTGATTTCCTGCGCTCAGTTAAAAAAGAGACAGCAGTAATCAGAGAGAGAAGAAAATAGTATTTTTGTAGAGATTTTGTTCTAATTGTTTTGGAGGGGCTTTTTGATCACCAGTTTCTGCTCCTAGAGGAGGAGTGGAAACTTTTTTGGGCTTGGAACATATTTTTTGGGACACTGCCACCTAGAGCCCCAATTTACCTTTAGAGAAATAGAGATAGGAGATTCCAGCCCTACTTAGGAGCCTGCTCTCTACCCGCTAAATAGTGTGGGTGTTTTTCTAGTGCTTTCCATCCAAAGGTACACAGACTCCGCTAACAGAGCTGAGAGAAAGGCCCTTCCCTACTGGAAGAACCTCAGCACTTTGGTGGCCTGTTGTGAATTGTATTGGTGTAATTTGGAGAAGAGAAGAGATTTGGCAATAAGATTGGCCCCAGGGACAACGGTGACCTTTTTGCATTCTGATAGCTCTCCGACGAAGGGGTTACACAAACATACATCAAAATATTTATTATGGATATGCTGAAAACTAGACCAGTTTGGCATGCCTCGTTGGAAACTACTGGTGTGTGGTACTTTTCTAAATTATTTGGATTTTAAGAAATTAATTTTTTAGAACCAAACTTGTTGATTTCTTCCTTCTCATTTAAAGACAGCCACTCAGAAATAGTATTTGTTTTACCATGGAAAAGCATCAGACATTTTTAGGGGCGGGCTAGTTTTTCGGAGAAAATTACGCCAGAATTTTGAAAATTCAAAATTATACACATAAGTGTAAACCCCTTTCTTGAACCCTTCATTGGGAACCCCTTCCGGTGCTGCAGATAGAGGCTCCTATCATACAGTGTGAAATTCCATTCTTGCATGTAAAACATTTTTACATGCTGTTCATTTTCAAGATAAAATATCAAAAATTCTCCTGTACCATCTGCTGAAACTGTCTTTCTGACTTGGTCCTGATGCTGCTGCAAAGACCATCCCACAACCCTCCAGTGCTGCGTGGGTTGCTCCCAACCCGCCCCTCGAGTGACATCATACGGGCACCAGCATAAGGGGGCCTAGCACAATGCCGGCGATGCCTTGCGTCGATGGGTCGCGTGCCAAAGACACGCGAGAAAGGGACATGCTCCTTTGTGCGCCCCTTCATGCCCCCTTCTTCACTTTTCTGCACCTGCTGTCTCACAGCCTTTCTTAATATTCTTGGTGTACATATACGAACCCTAGACTATCACGCCATTCGTTTTCTCAACTTTTTGCTCTCCTTACTCTGTCACATTTTTTCATCATGCATATCCCAACTGTTACAGGTAACGGTAAATATGGTGACCTCACCACCCACTGTCATTGATCCTCTCCATTATATAAATCCTTATTGATTATTATAACACCCACTCTTAAAGTTACCTCACTAATCTTTACATCTGTCTCCCTTTTAATTTTTAATGTTCAACCTATAAGAAAAATGGTCCCCATCATTTATGACCTAATTTCCACTCACTCACCTGATGCTGTTATGATTACTGAAGCATGACTTTTTGATTACGATACTCTAATTTTAAACACTTTATGCCCTGAAGGCTACATCTTTTATTCAGAACCACTACCCAATCAAAGTGGAGGAGGCTTACTTATCATTAAAACCTTCCTGCAACCATATAAGAAAGCCCTCCCTTCAAAATACACATATGAAGTAACACTTGTTTCTTTAACCATTACAAACTTGTGTACTATATATTGTCCCTCTGGTTTTCTTACTAATAATATATCTCCCCTACTAGAGTCACTGACTATCTTGCCTATCTTTAATCTCCATTTTGACTCTAACCCCCCTCACCCCAATTTCTTTTTTACTTGAAACCTTACATAGTCCGGGTTGGGTAGAATTACTGAACGAGCCTACACACAAAATGGGTCACACCTTGGATCCCGTCTTTTACAATTCTGATCACATACACCTAACTGTGACAACTCAACAAATTCACTGGTCTGATCATTTTTTAATATAAAATTACTGGTAACCTCAAGATCAAACCTTCTAACAACCCTATTAGTCCTAAAAAAAAATAAATTACAAAATAAAAAAAAATTGATTCCAAAACCTTCATAAATGCTTTACTGCCTAAGATTCCCTCAATATTTGGGCCCAACATTGATCAATCAATTGATAACTGAAATTTATCAATCCTAAAACCCATAGACGCTGTAGCACCCAGAAAATTATGTACCATTACCTCCAGATCTAAAGCCGCCTGGTTCTCACCTACTTTGCCTAGAATGAAAACCATGTTAAGATGCCTTGAAAGACGCTGGCAAAAAAATGGGACACCAGAATGAAAAAACACCTATTTCAGTTATCTGGAAAAAAAAAACCCCAACAAAAAATAAATTGATCTTACAAAAAAATCACATTATGCAACCAAAATACAAATGTCCAATGGCAACCCTAAAATTCAATTTAATATTGTAAAATCCTTAACCTGTCAAAAAAATCATACCACACAACTCAATCTCAAATGCTCGTTGCAATGAAATCGCTGTTCATTTCCAAGATAAAATATCCAAATCTTTTCAGAATTCTCACTTTTGCCTATTCCGAAAATAAATTTACCAGCACTTACAAGCTCCTGGTCCACTTTTACCAAAACTGACTCTTTCACTGTAACTCGCTTTTTAACAGAACTGAAAATTTCAAACTCACCTTACAACCCTTGTCCTGACCATCTATTGAAAGACAGTCAAGATCAACTAGTCAACCTATCTCTTCAAATTGGCATATTCCCTAATGTTTTAAAACAAACCTCTATTACACCTGAGCCCCCCCCCTCCAATAAACCCTCTGAACTCAATGATATTATTAATCTTCATCCTATAGCTTCCTTAACTACATTGCCTAAAATTTTTGAATCCATTGTCCTTTATCAATTGACTGAATATATTACTAATAACATCCTCCACCTGAACTAACATGGTTTCCGTAAGGGACACAATACAGAGACCTTGCTTCTTTCTTCACTTGTTTCAATAATTTGTGGCTTTGATGCTAACATAGATTATATTATCATTCTCCTCGACCTTACTGCAGCTTTTGACACATTAAATCATGAACTACTTCTCTCCGGCTTACAATTTATAAGCATGAAAGGAATGGTACTTCAGTGGTTTAATTCCTTTATTTCTAATCACCCACAGTAAATCGATTTAGACTCTCCCATTCAGATTGGTATACTACCACAACTGGAGTCCCACAAGGCTCCTCCTTATCAGCTATGTTATTCAACGTTTACCTTCTCCCCCTCTGCCATATATTAACTGGTCAAGGCATAGACTTCAAAATCTATGCCAACGATTTACAACTACTTATACCCTACCCATGTTCTTGGTCTCATACTTTTTCTTTACTTGGACACTTTAAAAACTTGGCTATCTCATAACTGACTGAAATTAAAATGCTGCAAAAAACAAAATATGACATTTATCAATGGTATCTGATTCCTCATGTTGCCCCCGCCCCGCTGCAACTTATATTTGACAATCACTCAATACCCATTGTCTTTCACGCTTGCAATGTGGGTATCATTTTTTATTCCAAATTATCCATGGCAGTAAATATATCCAAAACCATAAAAGCATCCTTTTACAAATTGACCCTCTTTTAAAGATTGAAACCCCTACTTTTTCCCGCAGACTTCAGAACTGTCCTGCAAGCTCTCATTCTTTCTGGTCTACCCTGCTGCAACTCATTGTAAGCTGGTCTTCTAAAATCAACAATCCATACTCTTCAGCTTGTTCAAAATGCTGCAGCTTGCTTTCTCACAAACACTAAGATCAGAGAACATATTACCCCAATCCTTCTTAACCTTCACTGGCTTCCAATTAAACAATGCATCCATTACAAAATTCTGACACTAATCTCCAACTTATGATAAATCTGTTTTTATTTTTTAAAAAGCATAAAATAATGAACATTACAAAGTATATATCTGATTACATACAACATATTTTTGTAAAACTCTTATGTTCATTTTTCTCTTCCTAGTCCATTTAACTCCCATCCCTTCTCTCAAAACCCAAACCACCCCTACATTCTATTCCTCCCTCCAAAACCACCCCTCCATTCTATTCCTCCCTCCCTCCCTGCACCAATGGAGTTCTTAAATAGAAATACATTAAAGATCTTAACAAGTCCTATGGATGAAACTAATCTCCAACTTAATGCACAATCCCTCTGCCATTTGGTTATGTGCCTCCCTACATATGTACCAACCACAGCATTACTTAGGCTCTTTAGATAAAAATCTTCTTCAGGTCCCAATGGTGAAAATTGCCAGACTTGAAATGACCAGAAAATGTGTCTTCTCTGTCACAGGTCCCTCACTATGGAACTCCATCCTGACTTCACTTAGGCTAGTGACCGATCCCAAAGAATTTAAGAAGAAATTAAAAACCTACCTGTGTTCTATTGCCTTAGACTTTCAAAGCCCAGAATAATTTCCTTCCATTTTAACCTCTTAATGTATTTCTTACACTTTTTATTAGTTTATTTATAAGATTGTTTTACTATGTATATTTTACAGCCTATAAACCATTTAGACCTCTACTTTTTTGTTTAAGCGGTATACAAAAGTTTTTAAATAAAGAAATAAAATAACCAAGGAAATAGCTTTGAAAATTACCCTTCCTGTGGGTACATTTTGAGACTTTGAATTCAATTGAGGAAATATACATAAGGGTGAAATTTCAAAATGTTTACAAGGGCATAATTAGCACATATTTAGCTTGTAGTTGCGTACACACTATTTTATAAACATCAAAAGTATTTGTGTATTTTCAATTTTGTGCACATTTACATGTGATAAAAGGGGCAGTCCAAGGGAGTTCTGGGATGGAGCGAAGAGGTATGCATGGAAGTTGCTATTTCTTTAAAAGACTTAAGTGCCTACATTTGGCAAATTGTTCACATAATTTTACACTTAATAATTATCTTGCACAACTGATATCAGACTCATTTATTGTTTATGATTGGTTGAGTAGAAAGACTGGGTGAACTGGGAGGAGTGCAAAGTGAAGAACTGGAGGGTCTCGATGACTTGAAGATGAACTGGGTGAATTGGTGCAGGTTTCAGCAAACTGGTGAATTTAATTATGCACACACGTTTTAAAATATACCAACTTCCACGTGTAAACAGAGTTTTACACGAGCAAGCCACAATTTTTTTGCACATATAATATATGTACATATATTTATAAAATAGGTAGGAAAACTACATGCTTTCAATGTATTCCAAGTATTCTCATGTAACCAAACATGCATATGTTGGGTGGGGGTAGACCTACATGTATTTTATAATCTGCATATACCTGATACGCACAGTAGATCTTCACACGACGATATACACGTGTATATGGGTCCACATAGAGTTGTTTGAAAGTCCCTCTTTTGCATTTAATAAAAACATATTTTAATCGATTCTTTGCCCTTGCAGAATATATACCTTTTATACCTAGAAAATGTATTTTTCTTCAGTCTCACGACTGATGATTCCTATTTGACTTTATATGTCATTGGTTGATGAAAATGACAGCAAGTTGGTATTTTCTGGAATGCATATATTCTAATAACCATTTTCTTTTGAACAGGAAATTCTTTACCTTCACAGTTGTGGATGTGGATAATATAAAAGCAGCAGGTCATACCTGAGATTCTCACATTTTATCTTTGGCTTCCTGATGAGCTTTCAGATTTCCAGCACTGCTTCTTTGATCACAGAAAATGCCCTTGTTTAAGCTGTTGAAATTAAGTCCATGTCAAACTGGTTTCATGCAACTCTTACTCCAGTGATTGCTGGCGATTAGGAGGATGTCAGAAAGACATTAGAACTGTTTTCAGTCATTCTTTTTTAGGTCTTTCTGAATAACAATGAAGTGGAGGCTTAAATGTGCTCTGAATCTTTTTTGGTCTAAAGGAAGAATTTGTGGGTGAGGGAAGACAAAGGCAAACAAAACTTTAGATCAGTTACCAATAATCCTCGGCATTGTGGCACACAAAACCCTTCCTGCTGGCATTCTTCTCTGTCCTGTATGCTGGCACTGTGATTGTTTTCAAAATTCACGGGCTCACTGCGGTAATCTCACGATGCAGCCAGCCCATGAATGTTGAAAATGCTTGCTGCGCTAACATAGAGGCTGGGATTGATTTTGCTGTGGTGGACCGGACTCCTTTTTACCCAGAGAAATGACCGAGCCTTTACCCAGACCCTCACCCAGTAATGATTTTACCACTGTGGCCCACTTTCACCTTTCTGAATAATAACTTTGCTACTGCTCCCGTGGGCAACCACTTTCTCCTTTGAGTAATGGCTTCCTTCCCCTCCCTCCCCCAAGAGGAGAAAAGATTCTGCCTTGGGGGACTTCCTCCTTGGAAAACTTTGTTGAGCCCTGCTGTACATAACAATGAAGGGATCCATATTCAGCTGTGGAGTGGCTAGTTTAGTTAGCCAGATATACGTATCCGGCTGACTTAACCGAGATATTCGGCGGTGCCGCTGAATATACCAGGCTGTCTTAAAATTAGCTGGATAAGTATATCTGGCTAACTTTTGGACAGCCCAAATATCGGAGTTAGAGACTTAACTTATGCGGCTAACTCTGGCCCGCCCCAAAACGCTTCCCGCACGTCCCTAGACCACCACCGAATTATGCAGCTAAATTCTAGCCGTATAATTCATTATGCGGCTAGAATTAAGTCACATATGGCTTCAAATAGCGCTGCTTTGCCATTTAGACAGATAACCTTTTAGTTATTCGTCTAAATGGCTTCTGAATATCAGTCTCAATAGGTTTTAGAGTAAGAGGTCAGTATTCAAAAGATTTGTCCAGGAGTTAGCTAGGCAATTCTTTGGGTTTAAAATTCCTCTTCCATTTCCCTAGTTCAGCAGGTAAATTTTGTCTGGACAAACTGCGACCTATGCAAAATTGATCTACATAAGAAGGAGGGGTGGGGTTGGAGGCATTCCTAGGATGCAATGAATCTTTATCTGATATTCAGCGCTGACCCGAGTAAAGTTAAGGCAGACAAATCTGGTCATGGAGAAGCCTGGCCTGAAGGCCTTCATTATAGCTTTATTCAGGTATATTCAGTGGCAGAATATCTGGATAAATCCCGTGCTTATCTGGATAAGTGATGGCAGAGTGGGAAAGACTTATTTTATGCATCTGCATAGCAGTGCTGGAAACTTAACTCCATTTCTGACCCAGGAGTTACGTTTCCGGCGGTAAGAAATCTAGGTTAGGCCTTTGCACCTTATCTGTAGTAGGGAGTAGTACTTGATGCCTTCATTTGCAAGGGATTTCCATGCCAGGCTGCTAAGCAGTATTTACATTTTTTGGAGACACATTTTGTCAGCGTAAAACTCCTTGCTGCATCTGCAGGAAGGTTCATGCTGACAAAATGTGTGTTTGAAGGTGTATTAAGCTGTACTTTCGGCTGAACACAACTTTCTGCATCGCCCTCTTGGTTTGTCATGAGCTTGTCAATACAGGCATCACTACGTTTGATGACCATCCTGAGAACTACAATGTGCATTCAGGAATGCCATCAGGAAACCTGGACATTGCTGCAAATGAGGAGCTTGACCTGTCGTTAAATGATTGGGGAATGAATCCTCGGAGCCTGTGAATCCTCTGAAGTCAGTAAATACAAATAATCCCTCAGCAGGTCTGCAAATAGAATGGCAAATGCTGGAAGAATGCTATTGACAGTCCAGATGTAATCAAGGATGTATTCTTCCTGAGAGCTGAGAACATTTCCTGCAGTTTCAAAGACAACCACAAGTTACAGCTCAAACACCAAAGCTAACGCACTTCTTCAGGAAGCCAAAGAATCACTTGTTAGGTGAATTCCAGCAGGCCGCTCTGGATTCCATCATCTGAAGAATCTTTTCTCCTCACGCAGCCAGGCACCGAGGAAGCAGCTGTTGCTTTTCCTGTCTGTATCGCTCTCTCTCTCTCTTTCTCCCCGTCTTGTCAGGAGGTGGCTCTGGCCTCCACTCCTAACAGTAGGGCTATGTCCCATCTGAATGGGCCCTTAAAAGTGCAGGAGTTAAAGGGTCTGGAGGCACTGGAATCACTGCACCTTTAAGTGGGCTAATGAGTAGGGGAAACATCACTACCCTTGGGCTAGACCTGCAAAGGTTTGAGGCCATCAACATCTTTGTTTACTTTTGGCAGGCATATATTTCTCTCAGCCCCTTCAAATCCTCACTGAAACTGGTGAGAAGAGGGATGTATGAGGTCAGATAAGAGCTAGCCGTTTCTGCTATATTTGTGAGCCCCTTGCCTTAGATTTGCTACCCTGGTGCAGGAAAATGAAGGCGGGAAACCATTAAAATTAAGAGACAGTTTTCTAACCTGTGTGTCTGCTTTCTATCATCACATCTCTGCTTGATCTCTGACTTCTCTATTCTTTCTTTATTTTATTGATTTAAATTTGGCTTTTTCAAAGCTGATTACATTCAGTGACTGTAGGTGTCTCCCAAACCCCAGAGGGCTCACAATCTAAGGGCCTCATTTACTAAGGATTTTTTTCCACATCCCCAGAATTGGAGAAAAGCCTTAGTAAATCAGGCCCTAAGTTTGTACCCTCCATTTCTCTCCCTCTGTGCTTCAACATCTTCCCCTGACTCCTTCCCTCCTAAACACGTCCTTCATTTTTCCCTCTCATACCCTTCTCTTCCTTGTCTCCCATCCCTCCCCTTATTTCTATAATGTTTCCTTTCCCATTGTTACCCCCTTGCCTCACCAGTCCTCTCTCTTCCCCAGCACCCACACTCTTGCCTTCCCCCAGCATCCATCCCCCTTCCTCTTGCCCCATATTTTCCTAGTATATGTCCCCTCACCTCCTTCCCCAGCATCTACCACCTGCCTCTTAACCCCCCATCCTTTCCCCTGTGTTTAGCCTTCTCCCTCCCCCGCCCCCCCCCCCACCAGCTGTTCCCTGTCTCTTATGCATTCTCTCCCCTCCACCACTTGTCCTGCTCTTACCTAGCATTAGTTTCCTTATATGGCTCCAATGCAGTAACTAATGACGGGAGCTGGTTGAAAGGCACTGCTAGCAAACGTAACATCTCGCCGGCAGCACTTCCCGCTGTTGAGCTCACGAGATCAGCAGATGCTGCGGGCCTGCATCCCGCTATTCTTTTTCTGCTCCGGGCAAGATTCCGCGCATTGTAAATAACAGTGGCTGTCCTTTGAGGCCTAGCAGGGTGGGAGTTGAGCAGGAGGTGGGCTCCCGAAGCAAGCGGGATTCTCCTGCTCAATGTGGGAGACTTGGCAGTTCTTCACTGACATAGTTGCTTTTCAGCAGCCTGAGAGATTAACACTTGTATAAAGTAACTGCCTTAGCCCACTGTCGATGAGTGGGAAACAGCAGAGACAGGCCAGGGAGACAGTGAATAGACTGTTTCCAGAAATTAAAACGGTTGTATAGTTGCTATCCTGAAGAACCACATAGGATAGGGTAAGAAATGGGAGGGGTACTGTCTACGGTGTCCACCCATAATAGCCTTGGGCACCCCAAAAATTTAAATTTTGGCTACATCTCTGCTCTGTCCCCTCGTTGGGTTTTTTTTTTCTTTGCTGCGTAGCTAGTTACATTATAGTGATTAGCAGGAAAACAATACAGAGTGTGGCTGCTCTGTCTCCTTAAGTGGCTGCTCAGCACTATAGAGAGCTTCATAGCACTCCCAGACATGAGGGACTCATAACCACTGAGGAACATCCTTTCCTCCTGTGAGGCCTCGGCTTTCCATCCTTTATATGCATTCATGTTCTCATGGTGCTCCACAGCACTGTGGGTCTATAGAAAGGCATTAATGCAAAGTATTAGAAGGAGTCATTCAAATGGTGAATGAAAGCACACAAAAATATGGGTGACCATAGTAGTCACAGAGAATAACTGCATATACTCGGTGTGGTTCCAAATAGTCTGACTTTTATTTACAGGAAAAAAAAAAAGTTACATAATGCTCCACAGGAACAATTATGTGTACCCAATTCATAGAAGCTGTGCTAAACTTTTGGGTTCAGATGCAAAATTTCCAATATGCAAAGTTCAGATTTTACTGCTTCAGTTTCTCTAATTCCAGATCATAGTCTCATAACAAAGCATGAGGATTTGATAGTGTTTTCTTTCTTCCATCCTTTGAGGTTTAGAGATCTCAACTATCCCTCTCCTGTCAGGGCTTCTCCTCACTGGATCCTTTGAACCCCCATGTTATACTATGAAAAGGTTTTGATTCCTACTCACTTTTGGATCCTGTCACCACTAAGGAGGGGGATACTCTACTCGACTGCTTAAAATCATATGTACAGCTTCACCAGGAGCTGGGTATTTTCCTCTCCACTAGGCCTCCTGCAAATATTGTCCTCTCAGCTTCTTCATTTACACTCATGTACACAACTCGTTTTCTTTGTAGTGTAACCCAGCGATTTTCCTGAGTCAGCTCTTCATGGAAGGAACTTGGAGCCTCTCCAGTTTTCAAAGATGAGGCAAAATGCAGTATTTGCATATTCTGTTTACAGTTGCAAGTCCACATTTTACAACAATCTTTTCTTCAGAGTCTTGGTCCTCCAGCTAAGGATTCTGTTCATGGCTCAACACCAAAAAGCATTTTAAACAGACAGTTAAAACACAAGTGGAGAACAGTCTGGCTCTTCAAATTGCAGAACTCAAGTCCCTGCACTTTATCCTGCTGGTGGGGTTTACCCTCAGATTCCTAGTCACTTTCAGAGCCTTGTTCTGTGGATGTCTCAGGCCCCTTTCCCTCTGATTCTCCACTCGATGTTTGCATTTTTGTGCCAATTAATTCAGGCCGATGCAATATCTGTGCACATTAAAGGGGTGCTCATGAGTGAGCACCTGCCCCCTTAACACGCACCGAACTACCTCTCTGGGGCGCCCAATGCAAAATACAAATTGACTGCCATGGTAAAAAAAAAGAGGCACTAGGAGACATTGCATGCACTTAGCACCTCCTTGGCAGCAGGTGCCCAGGAGAGGTGGCTGTCAGCCACTTAGGAAAATGGATGCTCAATTTTAGAGCATCCGTTTTCCTAATCTGTGCACAGCTACTTTTCCTAGGCGCTCGATGGCATGGACATGCTAGGGAAGTGCAAATTGTCCATTGCACATCCCTTTTAGGGCACCAGTTCATTGAGCGCCCAAGAGAAGGGATGTGCAGGCATTCAAGAAATGTGCGTCCAAGTTGGACGCACATTTTTTGTGCACATGTTATTGCATCGCCCCTCTGTGTATACAGAGAAAATCATCTTAATAAATCAGGTGCACCTCACCCCCACCAGCCACCCCCTAGTCAGCCATTCACCTCTTCCTCCAATTCACCCCTCAGAAACCCAGCTCCTCCATCCCCTACTCCCACCATCAACACTACCACCAGCTGGGCAGCTTTAATCTCCCTTCGGCCAGCCTTTGACATCCTAGCCAGTTTAAACCAGACACTCTCCAAGACTCCTGCTTAACTACTCCTTCCCGATCACCTTCAGGCTGTTCCTTTCTGCTCAGGGCCTGCACTGTGCTGCTTTGATTGAATTTGAGCCGTGTGGTGCCCGAACTTCCGTGCTGGTCTTGTGGTCTCAAGTTTAGCAAGAACTTGGGCACCATTCAATTCAAATTTGCTTGAAGCCTCACTTGCGCTGCCCAGCCAGAAAGAAACAATGGTTCTGGCAGCAATACCTGGAGCCTGGAGAGGGATATAAAAATCCCAGGCACCATGGCAGAATTTCTGTCTCCACAGTGACCTGGTGCCTGGGATTTGTTCAAACCCTGTAATACACATATAATTGTTTGATTATTTAAAAGACTTTTAATCTACACTACTCCACAGTTCAAGGCAGGACACAAATGAACAGGCATAATGGTGTATGATGATGGTGTACAGTGTACCATATTATTTTAATGATAGTAACATAGTGATGACAGCAGAAGAAGACCAAATGGTCCATCCAGTTTGCCCAGCAAGCTTCTTAAGGTAGTAACTGCCACTCCATGCAGTGATACCAAACTTTATGATAACCCATAAAAATTTCAGCTAGTAACACATTTTACTGGGTGATGAGCTTTCTTGAAAATTCAGACAGTGCTGCTTGACGTGCTTTGCTTATGGACTTGGCTGTAGAAGAAGTCCTGTGCTTTTTCCCTTATGTCTGCGCATCGATACCCCAGACCGTAGAAGTCGGGGTCCTCTTAGTTGTTGTTTGAATCCAGTTTATCTTTCCCCCTTCTGTCGAAGCAGGGAGCAAAGGCTTATTAGTTAAGAGTAGTAATCTCCATGCCTTCTGCTAAGGGTAGTAACCACCTCAACAGCAAGTTACCTTCCGTTTGCATTTCTTCATTATTACTTGTAACAATGAGATTTCTTTGGAAGGCTTTATCCTTTGGTTTAAATTCTAGTTCAGAAGGTTTTCATAGATTTTTGTAAAATTAAAATCCTAATTTAGATAAGCATACATTTTCAGTTAGGGCAAGTATAAATTGTATCATTTGTCCCTAAACCGTGATTGCTGAAAATTGGGTGGGTATGACAGAGGATAAACCATTCACTGTATGCCCTGTTCCTTGCACGTTTACTTTATGCTCTGAGGCTTGTCTTTAGCAGAAATAAGATGGTAGCTATGTATGCTTTCTGGTCTGATCCAGTCCGACAGGTTTATTTTTGTGTACTGAAATATTTGCATGCAGAAATACACTTACAAATCTTTGTAAGTTTTGCCTGCATTGTCGCCATTGTGTGTTGCTAAACAGTCTGTGGACTATGTTCCCATGAGATGAGAGCAGTGATACAGTTGCTGAAATCATCCCACATAGGGATCCCATGAGCCAGTGATGGGCTTTGGTTAGTAAAAACCTTGGAATGTTGTACAGTCATCTTGCAAAATAATAAATTGGTTTTATTAAAAGTGGATTATTGTCTTGCTGATTGCTTTTCCAGGCATGGAAGAAATTTCAGCTAAGTTAACAATTGTACATCAGGTGTGAGTGACTGGAGACAGCCTAATCAAGAAAAGTAACATCACATATTTAGCCTCATCCCATAGGAAGGATTGTGAATAAATATATATTAAGCCAACCTAGAGGAAAAGGTTTTAGAGATGTATTATTTGACTATGCATAAAAAATATTTCACTTGATCCAGTTGTTTTAACAGGTGCTGAATAATACGGGGGCCCTGGCCAGTGCTACAGTTGCAATGAATTTGATTCCTAATCTTGAGCTGGGATGCTGCTGAGACCAAGCTCACAGTCCCTGGAGGGAAATGAGTCCCAGGCATAACTCAGCAGTGACACCGCTAGCTGGGTTCAGGCTGCAGGCAAAGCAGATTCTGGATGACAACTTTTGCTGCAGTGACTGGGCTCAACGGGAGAGAGTGATAATGAAATGGGAGAACTCATGGGTAGACATAAATGAAGGTGCATGCTGACACATCCGAGCAGAGGCCAGTTCAGATCAAGCTAAAAGCCCAAAACAGCAGAAGGAACTGCTTGGCCAGAAACCAAGAAAAACCAAAACAAAAATAGCAAATATTGGGACATGGGTGATTAGGGATTGAGTACTAATTAGGGCTCTCAATTTTCCATGTTTGCATGTAAGTATAGATGGAAATAACTTAAGTTTTGTTTGTATTTAGCAGAAAATAAAAGGTAAATGTACATGAAGGTATCTGACATAAGTGACTAAGGGAAAAGATGCATGCTGCAAGTTAAAAGCCATAAAACAAATATAAACATTAAAGTAAAAAAAACACTGAAATACAGGACTGGTCCTGGGGTTTAATGACAGTGCTGGCTGAGAATGCTAGGGAGGCTGGCTGAGAATGCTAGGGAGGCAGCGTTCACAGTCGCTGTGCAAGAGACCAGTGGGAGGAAGGATTCAGGCCATTTTTTCTGCTGGTACTACCAGCACCTTTGTTTTGTCCCATGCATCTGCTCCTGAGAAATGAGAGAAATGAGAGGAAAGGAAGAGGCAAGTTTAGGGAATGGAGTAGCTCTTCTTTGCTCTGATCTGTCCCCTCCAACCTCACCCCCATTCCTGCTGCCTGCAGCCCACCTGGGAGGGAAGGAGGCAGAACATGGCTGAATAAGAATGGGGCACTGGCCAAAGGAATTGGGGCACGAGCCCTGTACTTCCAAGCCACATAATGGGCTCAGAGAGCGGGTGCCCCAGATCTTACTCAAGAGAGAGTAGTCCTCCGCTCCCTATCCCAGCCCTTATCTTCTTGTCATTTTTTCTTCCCCTTTTGCCTCGGGAAGGGAGATGAGGTGAGTGGCTGGAGTGGACATGGTAGCAAGTCTGTTCCCATCTGTGCTCCAGGGACTCTGAACTCCATTGCCAGCAGGGAGGGGAAAGGTAGTGTGGAAGAGGATTATGAGGTAATAAGTATGAATAGGAGGGGAAGACAAGAAGTCTGTGAATGCTTGGGATGTGGTACAGAAGCGAGAGAGAGAGAAAGATGAGTGGGGGTGGAGTGAGAAAATAGAGAGAATAAAGCCATGGGAGGGGGACTGAGTTGTGTGTATGTGTTATGGGAGTGGGGAATGAAAGAAAGAAAAGCACCAGTTATACCTCCCCCCCCCCCCCTTTCCTTTCTCCCTCTCCCCCTGCTGGTGCGTTCCTCCCCCTCCCTCCCTCCTCTCCCCCCCCCTTCCCCCACTGGTGCTTTTCCTTTGCAATGACTGCAGGAGAGGAAACACGAGCAGCTAGGAGCTTCTTTCTTGTGCCTCTTGCCAGTGGGAGGGAAGGATGGGCAGGTGGAAGATGGCACCGGGACTAAGAGCAAGGCAACCATAGGGTTATGGGGACCCCAAAATGTAGGATTTTGGGAGATCATCCTAATTTCCCCCTCCCCACAGCCTTCCCCCAAGGATGGTCCTACATCTATCTGATATTGCACCTTTATTTCTAGGAAAAAAAAAAGCACTGGAGGGAATCATAATCCCTACATAGTGGTGATGCTTAGTGACCAGATTTAGGGTCCAGGATTGGCAAGGCTCTGGAGTGAGCCTTGGAGTATGGCTCCCCTTTTTTAAACATTTTTTTATTCTTTAGTTTTATTACATTGCTGTTTTACTGCCATGAATATATCTAGTAAAGCGTGATATAAGATGGAAATAAATAAATTAGACTTTAACCATTTATAACTGGCATAAATTTTAAAGAGGGTCAAAAGAAACAATTACTATGCAAAGGTATTTAATGTTCACTGTGTCCCAAAATTTGTAAATGTGGCATGCTTCACAGTGTTGTGTAGCTATAGTTTTCTACGCTCTCAATTTGTGTTTTTCTCACTGGCTCTTGGGCTTTCTTCTATGTGCCACTCATCTAGATGCCCTCCAGCCTCCTGTGTCCCTTACACAATAACTGCTTAAGGAGTTCATGGTTCTCTTGTAGGAGTTTACAAAAAGCTTAGAAAAAAGCTCATGATACCGAAGATCTGAACAAAAACATTACAAAGAACAAAAAATCCTAAAGTCCAAATAAAACCCCTCTCCGTATACTAACCACTCAATCTTCCATACATGCTAGTAATATATGAGACCCAAAAGAATTTCTGTACAAGTGAAAAAGGTGCCTTCATACACCCACTCACTGCCTCACCCTTAAAGAGCATCTGTGTTCATGGGGGAGATCAACAGTCATGGTAATCATTGGGAGCTAAAAATACTTGATTACATGAGTATTTCAAAAAGTCTGTTACTCAAAACAAATTTTATATCAAATAAATGCACATTACATTTCAAGAGACTTTTAAATAAGCTGTTTTGCTTGGGCAAATGTATTTGCAGGGAAAAGGAAGTGCAAATCTCTAAAAGTGACTTGGGAAATTGTCAGAGGGGAAGTATGTACATTCCTTCTCTTTGAAAATTGGGGTTAAAATATCTGCACACTTGTCACTTTTCTGCACAGCTTTAAAAAGTGCCGCCTATGATGATAATAATGAAAGTCCTTTCTACTGATAAAAAGAAATACTCATGGGGATCAGGGCTTTGATGATTGGCCATCCTGTTTGCTGAAAAGTACCTGCATTGTTCAACAGGGCACATACTTTTACCTGCAGGCTGCAGAAGCAGGCCAGGGGCCAGTGAACAATGCGCATACTTTTGTATAATCTAAACTCTGCATGATGTTGAGCAGAGAATTACACACAGGGAAAGCAGGCAGTCTTTCAGTGTAATTTCTTACAGGGGCAAAAATCAAAGCAAAAGCCTATGCAGATTTTTGCTTTTGATTAACCCAGTAAGTACAAGTACGGACTCCTTCCCCTGGAGTCTGCACCAATTTCACAATTTGAACAACTTTGATTATTGCACCTTTGTGTGCATGTCTACCTTTAGCTATAGATATTTATTTATTTAATATATGTATATATCTTATAAATGGCCAATGCTACAAGAGCAGTTCACAAAAATTTAGATTTGTAGTAACATATATATATATATATATATATATATATATATATATATATATATAAATAAAAGGCTTGGGTCGGTCACAGTGTTGTCTCTGTCTGTGGCCACCAGGTGGCACCCTGAACAGTGGAAGGTGCACTGTAGAAAAACAATATGCACTGTCTACAAAGCCCTGTCTCTCAAGCATCCACCCACATAAACATGCACAAGCCAGTTTTAAAACTAGCACACGTGTGCTCATATAGGCACTTATCGGCACGTGAGCAGAGATGCGCTAGAATTTTAAATCATGCGAGCACTTGGGCGCATATGATTTAGAATATACCTACTGGATGTAAGTATGGTCCTAATTCTAAGACGTTACTTGAGCAAACTTCATCATGTTCCATAGGACTTTGCCAGCTTTAACACATGTATGTAAGCGGATTTTAAAACATGCTTGCGCGAGAGACATTCCCATTTTTTCCAGTTAGTCCACCAGTTTGCCCAGTCAGTATCAAGATCTTCCAGACCCCTCTGGTTCTTCATCCTGCACGCCCTCCCCAGTTGACCTTGATCCCTCTCCCTGTTCTGTAAGCCCTAAAGCAAGAGATCTTCAGACTTGCCCCTCATTAGAAGCAGCAGTAAAGTTATGCAGCTAATTAGCCGCTGTGCGCTGTGGCCTCCAGTATTGAAATATGGAGTTATGTGTGTAAGGGTTGGGCCCACCCTGCTACACCCGTGCCTTGCCCATTCCCCGCCCCTTTATTTTTGGCACAGATATGAGTAAATATGTACATAGATTGAGGCTTTAAAAATCTGCATTGTTCGCGCGTATGTGGGCATTTTTTACATGAGCAACACTTTTAAAATCGACTTCACAGGCTCACACACACACAGGGTCTTCTCTTAATTTGTTAATACATAAAAAAAAAAAAATTATCTTTTTCACCTGTGTTTGGTTTTGAAAATGTTTCATTAATAGAGAACCAGTCAACCTGAGCAACAAACCAGGTACTTTTTGCTTATATGCTTTGTCTGCAATGCCCTGTCTCTCAGGTTCGCCCACACACCTATACAAACAGAGTCTCCCACTCACACACACACATACAAGGCATCTATTTTAGGCACCGCCAGACCCAGCCCACTCATTTTCTTGCTGCCATGGGATCGGGCTCCGTAGCTGTCCCCTCCTTCTTTGGCTGCTGTGGCATGGGTCCTGCAGGCCATTTCTGCTGGCGTCAGGTAGCCCTGATTGCATGAGACTGAGCCCTAAGTGGCTATGCCATTGCTGTGGATTGTGAACTGGTTAAAAGATAGGATAATCTCGGCATCCGTTTTTATTACTGGCAGACGGGTGGTTATGAAAACCGATGCCGAGTTTACCGGCGTCGGTTTTCATAACCGGCAGCCGCCACGGGATCGTGTTAGCAAGGAGGCTGTAAGGTCGCGCAAGCACAAGCACCTGAGACGCACATTTATTTTTTTGTATTGGAGTGAATGAGTAATAGCCTCATTCGCATGCATTTGCATGTGATTAGTGCTATCCCATTCACTTCTCATGGGACACACGTTAAATAGGTGCTAATCCTCTTGTTGTATTAGGGGGTGGCTTAGTGCTTATTTACCCTTCGTCCAACTGCGGGTTATACGGTGTGATTGGCTGCAGAAGAGATTTAATTGCTGATGTCTGTTCACAAATGCACATTTTTTATTGCAAAATTGCAATCTGCATGGCTCCTGGAGGAAATACTTTTGGTGACATGGGTAGGCGGTGAACCAAATAACATTGCTGAGCCCTGGTTTGGAACTGCTGGGTGGGATCCACAGGATATTTTATTTATAGTTTTAAGACTTTCAGGTTTGTGGTTACAATAGCTCAGGAAAAAAGGCACCAACAGGTTTCTGGGATTTACTGTGGTGTCCCTGCAGACTAATTTTAAAAGAGACAAATAACAAAATGATAACCTCTAGGTGAAAGGTGAGTGGTCAGTTTCAATCAAACCTTTGAAAAACAAGGTCATTACTTTGTGTGATAAGATGTCTGTAATTCTTGTGGCACAATCATTAATCATTCCTCCTCTTGCTAACATGCCAGTTTCTCTTTTGGCAGGCAGAGAGACCTGGCACTGGCTTCTAATAAATACTCATGTTACATGAAATCCTGGTGTTCTTTGGCCTGATGCTCAGATGTACTGCTATAGTTGATTAAGAAAGAAAAATGTTAGTAGGTCCCCAGTTCAGCTTGTGGTGCTGTAGCTGCAGTTACGGATTTGCAGAGTCAAAATTTTGTTTCGTTTTGTTCATTGGTTTCGCAGGTAACAGTCATTCGTTTCAGTAGGTTCACCATTATAGTAAATGGGGGAAGAAATGCAGCCTATTTTTGGCTCCCAAATTGGGGCATTTTTAGGTTATATGCTGCTTTTACGCAAGCATCTATGAACATTCACTCCTTCGATGGTAATTTTCAAAGGGGCGTGCGGGTGCGCATCGATGCATCAGCATGCACCCAAGGGCGCGACTATTTTATAACATACATTCACATACGTTGAGTATGTTATAAAGTAGCCTAAGCGCATATGTGTGCACCCTATTTTGCAATTGGAGCGCATAGCCATGTACATGTGGGTTTGAGCCGCATTAAGTGGTAAATTTTATACCCGGCGATCATCCTCACGATGAACACCTTCATCAGGTCATCCGCCAGAGCTAGATCCTCCAACCCCCCCCCTGGATTAATCTTGCATTCTCCCCAGTTCCCCCAGACCCTTTACACCACTCAGAAATGGCTTTTTCTTTATAAGTTACACCTGCTCCATAGCAGAAGTAGAGTTATGCAGCACTGGATCTGGGCGTGTACGCAGGTGCGTATTTGCGTGCACATCTCTTGGCCCTGCCCCGGAAAGCCCCTTTTTGAATCAGAGTGAGATATTCGTGCAATAGGTGATACGTGTGCATGGTGGTGGATTTTAAAAACCTCTGGGCACGCACATGCCCTACATGTGCACAAACCTCCAGGTGTTGGCACGCCCCGGACTTTTAAAATTAATCTCTTAGGTATCCTCGCAAGGCAGGCTCATGCGTACCCAACAAATTTGAAAAGCTGCACTCATATCCTCCATATCTCAAATGTTTTCAAAAGGGGGCATGGGCTGGGCGGGACTTGGATGTTTCAGAGCATGGCCAACATGTATGTTTAAATAATTGTGCCCCTGGGCACGTGCTCAAATCCCCTGCTGTGTACATTTAATTCTGCTAGAAACAGAGTGAAAGCTAAAAATGTAAAGAAAGCCATTTCTCAGAGATTTAAGGGATCTGGGGTAACTGTGGGGAGTGCAGACTATCAAACCAGGGTGGTTTGGAGGATCTAGCTATTAACTGGGGGTGAACTGGTCGACGAACAGGTGAAACTGGCAATGGTGTGATCGCATACCCCTTTTAAAATCCCCTGATGTGGTAGAAGCGGGATTTACACACGTAGGTGTGCGCCTACTTATTATTGGGTGACATATGCATGCGGTCACGCTATTTTATAACACATGTCCCTTTACGCGCGTGAGTTATAAAATGGCCATGTATCTGGGTGTGTGCTGACGCACGTGTGCCAAAGAGCGCCCCAGCACCAGTTTGACAGTTACCATCCCTGTGTGCACATTTTTTTTTTATGCACTAAACTCCTTTCTGAATCAGGAGTAAAACTGTGGATACAACATTGTGCTAACGTGTGCTTATAGCCGAGCAAACCTTATTACATTGGCCTATGGAGCTGGGAGACCAAAAGAGCAGGAGAAAACTGCCATTAAAAAAAATCATTAGCAATGAAGACACAGTCATAGCTGTTTGTAACATCTTTAGGATTAAACTGTATTTAGACTTGAAATTGTGCTTCATGAGTGATAACTTGTGGGAATTAATAGAGACTGATCCCTTTATAGCAGATCCCGCTTTCATGTAAGAAGCATGGTGAAGCGAAAGCCCCCTGGAAACTTTTAGGCAGTGAAACCAGTTATTAGCAAAGGCTTTCATTCCTGTCTATAACTTTCACTGACATGACGAGGTAATATCAGTCCTGCTATTGCATTTTGTTATATTAAAGTCATATTTAATTAAAAAGCATGCTGCTCTTAGTTATTACTCAGAGGGAATCCAGCAAATTAGAAACCTAATAATGTTTTGTAATACTTAGTATGATTGAAAATGAAAAAAAAAAAAAAAGAAGAAATTGACATTTTGGTCAGCTGCCAAATCCGTAATGAATTCATATCACTGGTGCAAACAATATAGAGTTGCATCCCTGGTGTCAGAAATGTTTGGAATTCATATAATAGAATATTAGATGCCCATGTAAACTAAACTCTAGTTTATCATTTTGCTTGGTGGGGTGCAGTGTCTAAGAGCACTAAGGAAGCCTCCTTACTGACATTATGAACAGTAACTGTAAAATGAGTAGGGGTATGCATTTGTTCAGTTTGGTTTTGGAGGTTTATGCTCTCTTGAGGGGGAGAGGGGGACTGTGGCTAGTCGATGAAATAAATGAAATAAAACCTATTATGAGATAGGTAATGCAAGAACTGAGAGCAAGCAGTCTCTCCCAGCAGCCATGGTGAACTGCAGTTTCTCAAAATCCACACTGCGAAAAGATGCTTAAATAAATGGAAGCAGGCAATTTTCAAAACCATTTAGTTGCATAAATAGCAATTACTTGCTCAATTGGCCTGTCTGACATTTTCCCTACTCTGCCCGGGTGTAAGGACACAGACTTAAGAGTCATAGGGGAAAAAGACTGTCCTGGGGGAGGGGGGGGAGTGTTTTCATCAGGAGAGGAAAATAGTGTGTGCATATTTGCTGAGTACACAGGAGCTTTGCACGCATGGACACAATGCGTGCTAATTTTCAAAGGCAATGTGGGCAATTTCACGGAAAATTTGTATGTATTTTTTTTTTTTACATCCATTCAGATCTGCTGTTTCCCATGCAATGAATTGTTGCGGATTCCAAATGTATATCCATAATAATATATGTGTAATTCTAAAGATAAATCATCATAAAACATTCTACAACAAAACACTGCAGTTCAGAAAATCAGACGTAATTGTTATTTACTACCATATGCTTGTAAAAATAGCAATGTTTTTACCTTTTTCCAAAACTTTAAATAATTAGTTTCTTCTTGTAGGGAGGCAGAAATAGGGGACATTATTATTATTATTATTATAAATGCTATATATCACCTGTAAATTGCGTTAACCAAGCAGGAGTACAATAAAGCATAAATGGTACTAGATCAAAATATGAAACAAAAGAAAATACATTATAAATAATTAAAAATGAAAATCATAACAATAAATACAATCCAAAAAATAATTTCAAAATTTTTATTTTAATTAAAAATTAAATAATCACAAATTATATAGAAACTAAAAATTAACTGTGGCCACTTAGTTGTTACAAGATGTTATCAAATACCTGATTAAAAACAGGTAGATTTTTAAAAGCCTTGTGCGGGTAAAAATGGCCTCATACGTGTGTAAGTGGGCAACTCGGGAGCTATGCAAATTTTAAATAGCCGGGAAGGGCACAAATACATTGATGTATGCATGCCCAGAAAAAGGTGAAAAAAGGAAAGGGCATGGGTGATCTAGAGGCGGGACCAGCACTGAAAGAGGTTACTTTGATTTGGGTGAGTTTTTGGGAGGTGGGTTGGGGTTAGGGGGTTGGTGTCATAGACACATTCAGAGGTAAAATGTAGCTAGTAGAGACTGCAGTGTACAAATCAACTCCTTTTCCATCACACATAAGGTATAAAATTATTTAATGATGTCAATTTTATAATGAATACCTCTGAATGTGTCTATAACACCACTTCCCCCTAACCCCAGCCTACCTCCCGAAAACTCACCTCGAATCAAAGGGCCCTGTTACAATGGTCCATATATTGAGTGTCAGGCTAAGCCTTATGAGTCCCTCTTTCTCTTTCTCTCTCTCTTCCCCTCCCTCCCTCCCTCTCCTGAGCAAGATGTGTGTAAAGCTGCAGACATACGCACGCGAACAGTATTTTATAATCTACACGCATACTTTATAAAATAGCGAGTATCTTTGCATGCAGTAAGATAACGCACATTTATGAGTGCACACGCGGCCCTTTTAAAATCTACCCAGAAGTTTTTTCTGCCTTTCTAAACTTTATATAGTTTGCTTCTGAATGAATATCAAAAGGTAGTGCATTCCACAATGGAGAAGCCTGGTAGCTAAAGTACAAATCCTTAGTTGACTGAAGACGAATCACAGACTGCGGAGGAAGAGATAATAGATCTTTCTGAGAAGAATGTAGGGAATGTAATGAAGTATAAGGAATTAAAGGTCTAGCAAGATATGATGGATAACCAGTGTGTAATGCTCAAAAGAGAAATAAAATTTTAAATCTAATACGATAGATAATCGGAAGCTAGTGCAATTGCAACAAAGTAGGAATAATGTGATCACATTTTTTAAGGCCTTAAATTAATCTAGCAGATGAATTCTGAAGCAATTGTAATCTTTTCAATTGATAATTTGGTAAGCCTAACAATAAAGAATTGCAGTAGTGAATTCTTGATATAAGTGCATGAACTAAAGTTTTTAAATCATGAAGCTCCAAAGGGTCTTAAGCAACAAATGAATCTGAGATAAAAGAAGACCCACCTGCACAATAGATGAAACTTAATGGACCATATTAAGTTGAGAATCGAGGATAACGCCCAAAGTTGATACAGTATTTTTCAAAGGAATAATAGTTCTGCTACAACAAGAGTTGGTAAAGAAAGAGATGATCTAAGATTGAACCAACGTGCCTCGGACTTTGTGGGATTAACTTGCAGATGAAGATCAAACAACTAAGAAGCAACATGATCCAAACAAGAATTCAAAATATTAAGATCAAAATTTGAACGAGTTTTAATAAACATGGTGATCTGAATACCATCTGCATAAAATGAAGGTTGACATCCATGTTCCTGGACAAGTGTAGCCAATGGTGAAATGAAAATGTTAAACAAAAGTGGGGAAAGTATTGATCCTTGTGGAAATCCAGTGAGCATTGACCTAACATCAGATGTCTCATTAGCCCAGTCTACCTGAAATGACTGATCTTTAAGATATGATATAAACCAATTTAAAACTCCATCTAAAGACCATTTTCTACCAAACAATTAATGAGTAATGAATGATTAATGGTATCATTTGCTGCATTCATGTCAAGAAATACACGGCCCAATTTTAAAAGGGCCGCATGCGTAAAAATGGGGGGTTATGCACATGGCCAGGCCTTGCATGCACCATGTGCATTTTAGAATGCACCCGGCCATGCTCATAACCCCCGTTAAGCACAGAAGTGCCAGGCCCTGCATAAGGGATGGGCTGGGGAGGCGGGCTTGGATAGCGCCATTAGCTGCTGTCCCAGCGAAGTGGTACCAGCAGCCGGCCAGTGCGCAGAACTTACTACTGCTCAAAGAGAAGGTAAGTTTAAAAATAAAAAAATAAATAGGCTCGGTAAGTTAGGTTTAGGGGTCAGGGAGGAGAGGGAGAAGAGGTAGGAAGGGTAGGGTTAGGGATAGGAAAGTTCCCTCCCAGTCTGCTCCTTAATTGAAGAGGACTGGGAGGGAACTGGAGGAGGCCTGATTGCGTTGCCATGCGTATTTTTCTAAAATTCCCCCCCTTGTGTACGGAGGAGGCCACCTGCCTGCACACTCACATGCAAACATGAAAATCCGGGGCACATGTGCTTGCAGAACCAGTATGTTATAAAATAGCCATGTCCATGTACGCACACCGAGAACCGCGTGCACATGGATGCATGCATGCTCCTTATAAAATCTAATATTTGTTAGTGAAAGTAAAGCAGATTCCATACTATTAGCTCAACATCTGAATTGATTAGGATGTAAAACATTTGTTTTCTGAAGAAAATCATTAAGTTGGTTGAAGACTACTTTCTCAATGATTTTTGAAATTATCAGTAAATTAGAAATTGGCCTATAATTGGCCAGAATGTTTACATCCAAAGATTCTTGGTTTGAGATTGGTTTTACTCTTGCAACTTTCAGTTGATTGGAAAACAACTGTTAGATAATGAATTATTGACCATAAGAGAAAAAGGTTCATAAAGAGAAAGAGATGGTTCTAACAACAACTTAGAAGGAAGAGGATCCAAATTTGATGTAGCAAGGTGAAGAGTCTTAAGAAGAGAACTGACACCCACACTATTAATTGAATACAATGAAGAAAATTGCGATGCAGCAGAACAACTGGGAGCAATCAGCTGATAATCAGTAGAAAAAGATTTCCTGAGGAGCTGCAAGGATGCAGGCTCAGAAACAGCATCAGAAAATATTTATTCATGGAAAGGGTGGTTTAGGCATGAAAGGCCCTCCCAGAGGAGTTATTGAAGACAATGTTTATGAAATTAAAAAGGGTGTGGAATCAACACAGAGAATCACTATTAGCTAAAGGGTAGAAATGAAGGTAAAGAGAAACTTGAATGGAGTGGCTGTTATTACACTTAACAGAAGGCATGGGGGTAATATGCATGAAGTGGCAGTTAATATCCTCAAAAAAATTATCGTGCTGGGAAGACTGGATAAACCATTGGGTCTTTTTCTGCCATTATTTACTATGTTACTGTGTAATTGCATAAGCAAGGCTTTTAACCTTGTCTCTTATAATCTATTTTTTAACAAGGCATGACCAACAGATTATTTTCAGGAGACCATATAAAGAGCAAAGGCTCATAGTTAACAGCCTAGCCAAACAATTAATATCCTTGCTATTTTTAATCCTATGAAAAAATGCATACTTTTTAAATAAAATGTTGTTGTATAGGAAACCTTTGACTCTCCCAGTCTAGAACCAGTAACAATTCTGGCAGCCTAATTCTGAACTAATTCAAGCATTTAGGAAAATATTTTTATGCACACTAGCAAAGGAAGACTTGCAATAATCTATGGGGCTTAAAGCCATAGTGCCAGATTTCCGAACCTATGCGCGGGTGTAGATTTGTGCACACAACCTGGCTCGCACAAATCTACGCCCAATTTTATAACATGCGCGTGCAGCCATGTGCATTTTATAAAATCTGGGGTTGGCGTGTGCGAGAGGGTGCGCGCGCCGAGCCCTAGGGTGCGCGCCGAGCCCTAGGGGAGCCCCGTTGGCTTTCCCCGTTCCCTCCGAGGCTGCTCCGAAATCGGAGCGGCCTCATAGAGAACTTTCCTTCCGTCCCCCCCCACCTTCCCCTCCCTTCCCCTATCTAACCTGCCCTCCAGCCCTACCTAAATCCCCCCCCCCCACCATTATTATTTTAGTTGTGCCTGCCTCTGGGCAGGTGTAGGTTGCACGCACCGGCTGAGCGGGCCTTCAGAGGCTTCTGGCCACGCCCTGCCCTGGACTGCCCATGACCCACCATTTTTTTCAAGCCCCTGGACATACGTGCGTCTCGGGGTTTGCGCACGTCACCAAGCCTATGCAAAATAGTCTCGGCGCATGCAGGAAGGGTTTAAAAGGGTTATGTGCGTACATTACATGTGTAACCCTTTTAAAATCCGCCCCATAGATTGCACAATCATGGTAAAATCAGCATTTATATAGTATTTTAAATGTCTTAAAATTCATAATTTATAAAATGCTTCCTTTGTATCAATTTCACATGTGCCTTGAGGGTTAATTTAGAACCTTATGATAATATCTAGATCTTTGCATTCTTTAAGAATTGGTAAAATGAAATTACCCAAATAAAAAAAAATTGGCATCCAAGGATTTGGACATTCTGTTTACCCATAAAATCACCTCCTTTTCCAAATTTAAACCCAAACCATTTGCAGATATCCAACTATTTATTAGGGATGTGCATTTGCTTTTAATGAAATAGACAATTTTGTTGCCAATGCGTATTTCTTCATGTTTCGGGAGCATCCCGAAACGAAAAAAAAAATCGATGAAATTTCATGGACTTTCATGTTAGTGCGCACCAACCTTTTACAAGCTTACTGCACACTAACGGGGCTTAGTGTTCATTGACTTCATGTTAGTGTGCATTAAGTCCCGCTAGTGTACACTACCTAGTTTTCAACTTTGAGTTAGTGCACCCTAATTGGACTTAAGATGCACTGACTGGTTGTTTATGTGCACTGACAAAAATGTTACCAATAAGTTACAAAATGTGTCATTTGGTGAGTAGTTAGTTAACTAGAGGTGTGGTTCTGCATTCCCATTGGCTGACTCCTTAGGTTGCACTAACTCCAGAATTAGAAAACTAGGTAGTGCACACTAACTCCCAAATGGGGGAAACACGAAATAACTACCGCCCGAACTGTTATAGAAATGAAATTTGACAGTAAACGCCCCAAAATGAAAACGACACAAAAAAAAAAATCAGTGCACATCTCTATCATCAAAAATTTTTATAAAACTTAGAACTATTTTGCCATCTAAATCATATGACAGATAAAATTGAATATTGTCTATATAAAATATTCCACTCCCAAATGAGATTAAAGTTCACCTAAGGGAAATAAATAAATATTAAAAAGAATGACAAACAAGGCCAATCCATGAGGAAGCCTAGGCATCAATGTTTTCTATGATTAACTTCTCCTCCCCCCCCCCCATTCTAAACTATTGCCCTCTAGTTGATAACATGATGCAAACCAATCTAAAACAGATCTTCCTATTCCAATTGTTTGAAGCCTAGAAAGCATAATTGACATACCTGGGAATTTTTCAGTTGTGGTCACCCTGAGATTCCTGTTGAAAAGCAAAGGGTAATAGGGAGAAGGAAGAAATGGAATGATATATCTGTTTATTTATTTTATTTATTTAGCATTTTTTATATACCGAAGTATAGTAGAGTTGCCTTCACTCCGGTTTACATACAGAACAACGTGTTACATTGAACGATGTTTGAAATTTAAACATATCAAAAATTAACAATAATGAGCAAAAACATAACAAGGAGAATGAGTATAACAGGATAACACTGGGTGGAAACCCTGAGTAGGTGAACAGAGATATCTGGGAGCATTGAAAACAGAGGACATCTGCATCATGAAACAGTTTATTCAATCAACACTTTCTCTTTCTTCCACCCACCACTATCATCTATCCTCCCACCTCCAGAGATGACCCCAGCATACTTCCCCTTCCTCTCTCCCTGACCCCAGCACTCACTTTGCTCCCACCTCCTATAAGTCACAGCTCCATTAAGTATGCATCCTCACTCTACTCTTAGCTGAGTGAGTTCCCAAGATTTGCATAGTGAGTTTTATGCATGTTACAGCCCTTTCCAGTTTCTACCCACATGCAGATTGCAGTGTCTGGTCCAGACTAACTCTACTTCTTCTGTTTTCTGCAGGCTTACTAGGAAAGGGAGTGGGAGTTGTATATAGAGAGGCCCTGAGATTTCTAGTGTTTCCCCTGATGCAAATTCCCTCAGTCTCAGGGTAAAATTCTAAGAGTTCCCAGGTATGATAATTGAATGCGATATAATATATAATGCTGCTGAAATATCCATTATTAGGAGTGCTGCATTTCCTTGACAAGTCTTCCAGCATAAAGAATCAAACAACTGAAAACATTAGAGTCTCTGTCCCAAGTACTTTGTGAAACCCAAATTGAAATGAGTCTAAAATATTATGCAAATCTAAAAGATCCTCATGCTAAATAAAGACTAGGGATGTGAATCGTGTCCTCGATCGTCTTAACGATCAATTTCGGCTGGGAGGGGGAGGGAATCGTATTTTGCCGTTTGGGGGGGTAAAATATCGTGAAAAATCGTTAAAAATCGTTAAAAATCGAAAAATCGAAAAACCGGCACATTAAAACCCCCTAAAACCCACCCCCGACCCTTTAAATTAAATCCCCCACCCTCCCGAACCCCCCCCCCAAATAACTTAAATAACCTGCGGGTCGTTAAAAATCGAAAAATCGAAAAACCGGCACATTAAAACCCCCCCAAAACCCCCCCCCGACCCTTTAAATTAAATCCCCCACCCTCCCGAACCCCCCCCAAATAACTTAAATAACCTGCGGGTCCAGCGGCGGTCCGGAACGGCAGCGGTCCGGAACGGGCTCCTGCTCCTGAATCTTGTCGTCTTCAGCCGGCGCCATTTTCCAAAATGGCGCCGAAAAATGGCGGCGGCCATAGACGAAAAAGATTGGACGGCAGGAGGTCCTTCCGGACCCCCGCTGGACTTTTGGCAAGTCTCGTGGGGGTCAGGAGGCCCCCCACAAGCTGGCCAAAAGTTCCTGGAGGTCCAGCGGGGGTCAGGGAGCGATTTCCCGCCGCGAATCGTTTTCGTACGGAAAATGGCGCCGGCAGGAGATCGACTGCAGGAGGTCGTTCAGCGAGGCGCCGGAACCCTCGCTGAACGACCTCCTGCAGTCGATCTCCTGCCGGCGCCATTTTCCGTACGGAAAATGGCGCCGGCCATACGCGTATGGCCGGCGCCATTTTCCGTACGAAAACGATTCGCGGCGGGAAATCGCTCCCTGACCCCCGCTGGACCTCCAGGAACTTTTGGCCAGCTTGTGGGGGGCCTCCTGACCCCCACGAGACTTGCCAAAAGTCCAGCGGGGGTCCGGAAGGACCTCCTGCCGTCCAATCTTTTTCGTCTATGGCCGCCGCCATTTTTCGGCGCCATTTTGGAAAATGGCGCCGGCTGAAGACGACAAGATTCAGGAGCAGGAGCCCGTTCCGGACCGCCGCTGGACCCGCAGGTTATTTAAGTTATTGGGGGGGGGTTCAGGATGGTGGGGGATTTAATTTAAAGGGTCGGGGGTGGGTTTTAGGGGGTTTTAGTGTGCCGGCTCACGATTCTAACGATTTATAACGATAAATCGTTAGAATCTGTATTGTATTGTGTTCCATAACGGTTTAAGACGATATTAAAATTATCGGACGATAATTTTAATCGTCCTAAAACGATTCACATCCCTAATAAAGACCCAGTTCTCCAATATTTAATTAATGTTGGCAAATTTGTTCTTGGCATATAGTAAGTCATCAGAAATTGATCCAGTGGGATCATTTTTATCACTGAGGCAATAATAATTTCTAAATGCTAATGCATAATAGCACTTAAACTTTGAATAACCCAAAATGGGCAGGGATCAATAGTACAATAAGTTGATTTTATCTTAGTGATCAATTCTGGCAAATCTTTCATAGAAATCAATCTAAATATTTACTATTCAATTTGAATTAACTATCATCCTTATAACTACCTTCGTACAATAACTACTGTTCTTTATTCCAACTTTGACTCTAAGCCAATTCCTCAGCATTAATAACTGCCTTAGCAGCAGCTATAGTTTTTTGTTTTTTTTTAACCATATTCTTCACTGTGTGGAATAATTGACATGTTTGATCACATAAAGTATACGCATCAGAAGCACATTTCACCGCTGAATATACCAGGATAACTAAGAGTTATTAATAAGGCACTAGAGTTGTTTAGTATTATTAAACAACTTACTAGTAAACCACTGATAGGCAAGGCTGATTTTCCTGATTGTGATGTATTAGCCAATTTCTTCAATTCTAAAATCCAGAGCCTTCAACATCAAATTGGACCTAATTTAGTAGATAACATTGTTCAGATCATAGTTCATCTCAAGATGAATGGCAATCTTTTGAATTGATTTTGTTGAAGGAAATTGAGACCAAAATCTCAAGTTTGAAGTAAACCTTCTCAATTTTGGATCCTTGTCCATTTCAGATTATAAAAAATTTGTGGCAGGTGACCTTTGGAGTTTTGAAAAAAAAGATTAACAAATCTTTAAGTAATGGCACAATTCCTAAAGTTTGGAAGTAGGCCACAGTTAGGCCAGTCAAGAAGGATGATAATTTGCAGCTTAGTAGCTGGCAAATTATTGTCCTATTTCAAATTTGCCAACAGTTATGAAATTCCTGGAAAAAGTTGTCTTGGATCAACTATAGAAATGCATTTGTGATCAACAGCTGTTGGATGATTATCAGTTTGGGTTTCATAAGAACCACTAGATTGAGTATGTATTAACCGTTATGGATACTTTATTGGGTTGTCTTGAACAAGCTGGATCTGGTATTTTGGTCCAGCTTGATTTGTCTGTGGCTTTTGACACCCTGCATCATGATATTTTATTAAACATCATGCATTTGAAGGGTGTAGGAGGTACTGTGTTAAATAGGTTTTGATCGTATCTGACCAAAAGGGTACAAAGGGTTCAAAATGGAGTACAACATTCTGCATGGTATGAAATTAAATGGGGAATGCCTCAGGGCTCGGCCCTATCATCAATGCTTTTTACTTGGTCCCATAGGAACTATCTTTCAGTGTTTGAAAGTCAAATATTTTATATATGTGTCCTAGTGGTTAGAGCAGTGGGCTACGAACAAGGAGACCAGGGTTTGAGTCCCACTGTTGCTCCTTGTGACCTTGGGCAAGTCACTTTAACCTTCATTGCCTCAGGTACAAAACTTAGATTGTAAGCCCTCTGGGGATAGAGAAATATCTACAGTACCTGCATGTAAACCGATGTGATATCTCAGATCGAATGTCAGACCCTTGGTCTGACCTAGCATGGCAATTTCTTATGTTCTTATGTCCTTCTATTGCACCTAAAGAGTGGAATAGCCTTCTAGTGCAAGTGAGATGAGTACAATATTTCAAATTTTTTAGAAAGACTCTGAAGGCAGTATTTTTTGAGGCAGCTTTTGAGTGAAATGGGATTACCAATTTTAAATATTTGTTTTAATGAGAAAGTATATAAGAATTAGAGATGTGCATTCGTTTTTCCCGAATTAGTTTGGTATGGTTCTGGAGAACCGGGAAAAAAAAAAAACCAAATAAAATTTTCCGGTTAGTGTTAGCTAACTCTGACCCGTTAGTGCACACTATTGGGAGTTAGCGCACGCTAATTCCCGATATTGCGCACTAACCTAAAAATCGGGGCCCCCGAGAAAAAAAAAAACCTGAACCGTGGGGGAAAACAAAATTCCTGCGGGGAGCCCCAAAATGAAGCCTGACACGATATAAAAACCTAAAGCCCATCTCTAGTAAGAATGTTTTAATTTGTTTGCATATGTTTGTTTTATGTGGTTTTATGATTGTTACATTGTAATCCGCACCGAACGTTTTATGGAGGTTGTGGAATAAAAGCTTTTTTAAATAAAGAAAGAAGAGTTAGCCAGATAAATTTATCCAGCTAACTTTAGACTTGTTCTATAGTAGATTTAACTTATCTGGCTAGCTTAGCTGGATAAGTCTCAGTATTGCCACTTATCTGGCCACCTAGCTGAATAACAATTTAATTGGCTAAATAGTTAACCAGTTAGGTGGTGGCTGCTGAACATGGCTGTATATTCAAATGCTGCCATTTAACCATGTATCCCCAGGGGTTAAAATATGAAAATAAGTGGTTAACACCTTTTTTTTTTTTTTTTAATTGACCTGAGTCCTGGGGCTGTAAGAAAGCATTGCTAGGATGTGGTATGTGTTTCCATTTCTCTCACTGAGTATGTGACTACACTGGGGAAGAACTGCTGTGTCCCCAATTGGAGGAAATTCTAGAGATATATGGTGGTTTTCTTTAGGTATAGGCAGTGAAAAGATGCATAAAAAAAATAAAATAAAAACTGCAGCATGGTGTTATCAGTGCTGGCAGAAAAAGAAAAAAAAACCTCCAGGAGACAAAAAGACCTGGGGGGGGGGGGGGGGGGGGTGTGAAGACAGCTGTGAGAGCTCTTCCCCCCCTCCCTGCAGCTAAGAAGGGGGCAGACCTGAAGAGAGTGAGCTGTGAGAGAGGAGGAGCAGGGCTGCAGATTTCACTTTTATTTTGCAAAGGCAGCACTGATAATGCCAGACTTTGTTATCGCAGAGTTCTGTTGTCAGTCCTTGTTTAGGTGTCCAACAGCAGCAAACACAGAGGGAATTCACCTAAATGCACTCATATTTGAATGAGAAGGGATGTATGAAGTGTGTCAGTGAAAGATATAAATTGTTTTAATTCTGGTCTTCTCAGGTAAGGTAGAATAGATAGATACAGTGTAAATACAGCCAAATCAAGGAATTTTCTTGGCTTTACTGAATTAAAATTGTTGAAAGGATTTGAATGCAGGAGAAATAAGTAAAACAAATTCTTTGGTACAATTTGTCACTCTTTATGGGACAGCTCATATAAACTTCCAGTGTTCCTGCAGTGCTACAGTGCTATTATTTAAGTCTGCTTAAATATTGAAGGGAGACAGAGATAATTCACCAAAAGAGTGTGTCAGAGAGAAGAAAGTTTGAGCAGGTTACTGATATTATTTATCTTATCTAATTAACTGAGGAGTCACTATTTAAACTAAAACAGGAGTTGGTATAGGGGAACAGTGACAGTGAAAGTTTCCCACATAATGTCTATAAAAGCTGTATAGAAAACTTTGAGATACTCTTTGAATTTTGAGGATGTATATTGTTAGTAATTTGTGGAAGTGATTTAAGTATCCTATATTCTGCAGAATCCTATTTTTAATAAGATAGTTGGCACTAGGAATCTCTGAATAAGTGATTTCCTGAATTCCAAACACAAGGAGACTAAATAGTGATAAAGTGTGATAGAAAAAGATAATATTTGTGTGTGTGAGAAACTTCAGAGTGGAAAGAGACATCCCATATTCCCTCTGTGAATAGGGATTGATTATTTTTTATTTACTCACTAAGCCAGACCTAGTACATTAAGATGGCATAGACACCACATCTAGCAACATATTTAATACATCATTGGAAGAGGGGGACGAGATAGAGTATTTAGGGAACATATATTTCATGATATTTTAAAATAGGCTTCAATTGACCATCCCTGGACAATACTTCACCAGGGCTTGCAGTCTGAAAAGCAGAGATAGCACTGAAATTGCGATGGATCAGCTAAGTGTATTCATCAACTCAAAAAATTCTTATTGGCTAGCTAGACCACAGTGACAGATTAAAAGAGTAAGACACACACACACAGCAAGAGGAAAAGGAAAATTCAGAGTGACAATGCTAAAACACTTAGACCAACTGGAGAAAGCACAAAGAAAAGACAGTAACATATACACAGGACACACTTGCCATTTGTGTACTATAAGGAGATCGACTGGAACACCTGTGACAAGAATTATCAGAAAAGAATCATATTTTTGGTTATTGACCAAGCACATCATTTCAGTTGAGACAAAATGGATAATTCAGAGTCATATGGAAAGAACTGTACTTATCTGATGAGAGCTGTCATATTGTAAATTCTGGTACCAGATAGGGGTTAGCAATCCTAGAGAAGAAAAGAGATACAAGAAAAGGTTGAATACTTGGGGGAACAACTTTCAAACCAGCCTCATGTGTGCACTTTTGTGAGCATACGTCGGGCCATGCCTAGGTATGCGGCCATTTTAGAACATACACGTGCATGTTATAAAATTGCCTGGCTGCGTGCACATGTGCCAAATTTTAAGTGGGCGCATGCATGTGTGCACAAATCCTGCTTCTACTGCATAAATCGGGGGATATTATGCCCAGTTTTACCAGTTTGTCCCCAGTTCTCCCAGTTAAAAGATAGGTCATCCAACCCCCCCCCCTCTCCTGGTTTGACATCCTTCGCTCTCCCCAGTTAGCCCTGACCCTTAAAATTCCGCAGATCTGCCTAGTTTTCTTAAAATTGTAATGCACACGGCATCCACAGCAGAAGTAATGTTACACAGCAGGGGACCTCAGTGTGGTGCTGGGACATGTCAGTATTTGTGCGTACATTTTAGGTTCACGTGCTGAAACACCTATGCCCTGACCACAGTTGCGGCCTTTTTGAAAACTTTCCAGATGTGCGCGCTGCGGGAGATAGTACGCCCGTATCTCGGCGGCTTTAGAAATCTGCTCGGGGCGTGCAAGCCCAACTTCTTTGCGCATCCCCTAATTAATGCGCGCATCAAACTTTGAAAATTCACCTCATAACCTTCTAGGTTGTGAAGAATTATTTTTGTTTTGTATGTGATATTCAAAAGGTTGCAGGCATTTCAATTGTTTGTCTATAACTCTGTTTCTTGTTGAATAAAGTTTGAGAAAACTGTGGTTTGGGAAGCCAGCCTTGAATTCATCTGACTTATTATCTTAAAAGACTCTTTCTTCCCTGTCTATCCCTGGGAGACTGCCTGGGTGGGCCTGTCCCTAGTTTCCTTTGAGAAGACCCCACTGGAACAAGAGCAACATATTTTTTCTCTCCCAGTCTTCACTTTGGTTAGCATCTTACAGTAACTCACAGCTTAACAATAGAAACCCTGTTATTTATTATTGCCACCGTACCACTGAAGCGGGAGAGCCATTATCCCCAAAACATTTGATTGGTTAAACCCAGATGTCTGAACTTATTTGGCTGAATAGTGCTGAAAGTCTAGCCCTGTAATTTGTATATTTCTATTATAAACTGTTACTGGATACATTTTACAGATAAATAAAAATAAAGTTAAATAAATTAATTCAGTACCTGCTCTGGGAATGTTATTAATGTTTCCCTACAAAGGGTGAATGCTTAAGTGCATGCACACTGCGAAATTTGATAGTCAAGATCTTTTAGTTATGAATTACTTTTGCTTTCTTAGTCTGATTTCTGTTCCTTGTATTTCTTCAAATGTATGTTTTAAAGGGCCACTTGGAAGTTTATACATGGGACACACATATACCAAAAAAAAGTCCAAACATATAAAATGTTATTTTAAAATAAAGTGATCATGACAGAGCCTACTGAGCAATGAAGAACAGATGAAATACCTTTGAGTTATACTCAAGTTCAGGAGCAGTTCTGTAATGAGGCAGGGTGAGACAGCCACCTCAGGCGGCAAGATTTTGAGGCGTTAAAAGTGACCCAAAACCTTCCTGCCCTGACCGCCTCACCCTGCATTCAGGCCAACACACCAGCACCGACAACGCTGGGCAGGGTTCCCACTGCTCACCAGCGTACAGGAAGGACCTGTGGCAGAAGAAGAAGACCCTGCAGTGCCTTTGGAGATTCCCCTGGAGCTGGCGGCAGAAGCAGAGGCCCTGTGGTGCCACCAACATTTCCTCCAAGCTATAATGGCAGATGAAAAAGCCAGTGGCATAAGAAGAAGCCCTGTTGTGCAGCTAGCAGCCGAAGAAGAGGTCCAAAATGTGAGTGAGAAAGCAAGAGGCTGCCCCTATGAGAGTGAGTGCCTGTCTCAGAGAGAATGTAGATGAGAGGATGTCTGGGTGTGTATAAGAGGGTGTATGTGTGTATAAGAGGGTGTGTATGTATATATGAGTATGAGAAGGGTATGTATGTGTATGAGAGGGTGTGTGAATGTGTCTATGAAAGGGGGTGCCTGTGTATGTGTATAATATAATTAGGCTTGTGTGTGTATGAGAAGGTTACTGTTTGTGTGTATAAGTGGGCCTTTGTATGTGTGTGTGAATGTATATGAGAGGGTGAGTGCGTATAAGAGTGTCTATGAGAGGGTGAGTGCGTATAAGAGTGTGTATGTGTATGAGTGGTCCTGTGTGTGTGTGTGTGTGTGTGTGTATCTGAGTGCCTGTGTGGGTTTCTGTGAGAGAGGGGGTTAAAGTTTATGCGGCCTCCTCCAATCCATGACAATCTCAGGATAACTGGAAATCTAAAGTTCCCAGGTATGGAGAGCAGGAGGTTTTTTTAAATCCTTGTTGGTTTTAATTATTGGATGTGATGTGTCTTCTGTTTTGAAATATTTTCTTAGTGTTTGGTAATTTTTAAAACATTTTTATGTGTTTTTAATTATCGGATGGCTATCAGTTGATTTGACATTCTTTTATTGTATGTTTTATATTTCTTGATTGTATTTGCATACAGAGTTTGGCTTCTTGTGATTTCCAGCTCCGTTTTTGTCTGCATGTTTCTATTTGTTTTTTATGGTCTCTTAATTCTGTATTTGATGAGGCTCTGTCTGGGATCTGCTTGTGTGACTGAGGTCAGATATTCTGCTAGCATGTAGTTTCTGTATAGGGATTTACAATAACCTGGCTTTATTCTGTCTTCCTAATAGGAAGTGTATTGGTGTTTAGGGCCTGATGTAATATTTGCAAAATGGCTTTTTCATAGGGTTGAGAGCTGGCAGCTATGATATGAAAGGCTTACTATATTGGAATTGTAGTTCAATTTATTCCTGGCTCTCTGAGTCAAGTCCACACCCAGTGCACTTTACCATAGGCCTAATACCATGTGGGATCCAGTAAACTTGATTACTATGAGAAAGGCAGTTTATTAAGCCTATTAAACTATTATTAAAACTGTCTCTTTTGCTGTGTATGTAAATATAAATACATATTGTGATATTTTTACTTCAGAAGATTGTATATGGAAATGGGACATGCAAATTGCAATCTCCCTTTATAGGTTGGGGAAGTTATTCAATTTTAAATTGGAAAAAAAATGCATAATTTTAATTGTGTGGGGAGAGGAGAGAAGGGGGGGGGGGGAAGAAAGACTGTAAAGTTTGTATAGGGACATCTAATACCCTTTCACCAGCCCTAAGAGAGTGTGACCCACACACAGACAATAGGGAGGCGAGGAGTAGCCTAGTAATTAGAGAAGTGGGCTGCAAACCAATGAAGCCAGGGTTCAAATCCCACTGCTACTCCTTGTGACCTTGGGCAAGTCATTTCACCCTCCATTGTCTCAGGAACAGATTGTGAACCTTCTGTGGAAAGTGATATATCTACAGCACCTGAATGTAATCCGCTTTGAAGTGGCTGAATGGCAGAATATAAATAAAACAGGGTCTCCCAGAGTGTGGCAGGGTTGCCAGCTTCTTAGTGTGTCAGTGATATCTTCCACTCCTTTGGGACCTCTGACTCCTGCCTGCACTGCAAATCGCCAAAAGGGCCAGACTCCACGGGAGACCTCCCACCCAACTCTCTTGGTGATTTCACCTTTGCTGCACCATGGGGGAGGGGGGCACCATTTCATCCTTCACCTCAGGCAGCAGATTGCCTTGAGCCGCCCCTGCTCAAGTTGATTCTGGATTGCTATCTCAGAAGTGGAAAGCTTTCTTGGAGGGCATCTGCAGTTTGGAAGGGTGATAAGATGGATGAATGGAAACTTGAACTTGTGTCCCATGGGATGCTAAATCAGAAAAAAAAAAAAAAGAAAACACTGGTTTAAGTGGGTGGGAGATTTATCAATTTATTTTTCTTTCTGGTTGTTTTAAACAAAAAGTTTAATGAGCTGTGCTAAATGTTAATATGTACGATGATATATTACTGAATGCGATGAAACATTCTTATGTATATGAAGCCACATTCACAATAATTTTGCTGTTGTGTACTATTTATTTTTGGTCTTTAGGCATGACAAAAGTCATATTTCTGGTATGGAGTGCACAATTAGTAAAATCCAGAATGGAACAATTTTCCAAGTATTTAAAGCAAAATACATCCCCACTTCACTGCAGTTAATGTAATACATCATATTTGTAAGAACTGGAGCACCATATTATTTAGGTTAGTGTTCAAAGGCATTAGCTGAAGCACCAACATTTTTAGTATGTGCTTATCAAATTAATCTCTTAGACTAGAGCCTTCTGAGAACTGGGCAATTTTTATGAAAAATTACTAGTGAAAATATATAAAATACATGTATCCAATTAATTATAACCCAACATGAATGTATGATATATAAAGTCAAACTAAAACATACAAAAATAATTAGTTCCCACCCAATACAAAATTATAAAATAATACAAACAAAGGAAGAAATATACCAATATTATCTTATACAAAAAGATTTATTAATTATTGTAACAAAATGTAACAAATTTAATAAAACTTATTCAAAATGAACAGACACATTATTAAATATTCATACAAAAGTCCATTGACACAAAATCAGCGACAGGGTTAATTTCCATATACATTCATCTAATGAACTGAATTGAAGTCAGCGACATGTTGAACTTCCATACACATCAGCGACAGAGTAAACTTCCATGCACATCAATCTTTTCAATTTGGTTGGAGAATCATATTATCATTCGTATCCAAAAGGTGAACTATATAGGATCAAAAACATTTTACCCTCTCTTCTGTCCCCATCACAAAGGCCTAGATGTTTTACTGCATAGCGTCTTCATCAGGGGGAGAATGATGATGGTTCAAATGCTAGTATAAAAAAAACATAGATATTAATAATATAATACTACATATATAACAATTCAACAAATATCAAAATTGAATCAAATGGAAGTACTTATATCTTGGCTGCACCACTAATCACTTAGGAGCAGATTTTAAAAGCCCTACGCGTGCCGGGCCTATTTTCAGAAGGCCCGGCAGCACATGTAAAGCCCTGGGATGCGTATAAATCCCGGGGCTTGAAAAAATGGCCATTCTGCGGTGTGGCGTGGCCAGAGGCCTTTGCAAGGCCGCTGGGCCAGGGGATCGGAGTAGCCTCAGAGGGAATGGGGAAAGCCAGCTGGTCTCCCCGAGGGCTCGGCGTGTGCAAGGTGCACTAGTGTGCACCCCCTTGCGTGCGCCGACCCCTGATTTTATAACATGCGCTCAGCTGCGTGCGCATGTTATAAAATTGAGTGTATATTTTAAAATCTGCCCCTTAGTATGGAATTAAAATTTATTTGTATAGTCTTTGTTGAAAAATCAAATCATTTCATATATCTAAGACAAGAAAATTTAGACTAGATAAATACTTGATGAACAGTTTTAAATACATATTAAAAAACATATATTATTAAAAATAAAGACAAATATCCGTACAGAGCTTACCCAAGCCTTTCTTGTTCTTAGAGCGACAAAAAAGATGAAATGGAGGCAGAACACTGCCACTTTGCAGTGAGGTTAAAATACCTATTGAAACATCCGGGTTACTAAATAACGATTGTGCAATCAATGAGAACAAGAATCTATATAATTTCAAGGTAGCACACATCACAAATGAAAAACAAAATGATATTGAAAAATCCTGTAAAAAAAAATGTAAATGAAAAAAAAAAAGATTTTTAAGGCACGAGAAAAATGTATGTGAAATATTTTTATAAAAAATACAAACAATTCAAAAAAAAGCGTCTTACTCTATAATTGTATTAAACCATAAGGCTAAATCGTGCACCACTTATAAATAAACTTGTTACCTACGGCAGAGCATCAAAGAGATATCACTGCTCTGGGGTAAATCAATGCGCTGAAGTACAAAAAAAGCACAATTCTTCAACTGTATGTTTGAGATAGCCAGTACTTTACTAGCAGAGATTTCAAATGTTTAGTTTGGATGCAACATTTTTGCTGAATAATTCTGATTTTAATAGCAAGTTTGGTATGTCCTATATATAATTTAGAACATGGGCATAAAATCGGGTATACCACTTGAGTAGTTTCACAATCATAATATACCCATTGGGGTATATTTTAATAGATGCGCTTGCGCATGTCCATGTACGCGCGCTACCTGGCACACACACACGGACACACCAATTTTATAACGTGCGCGCTGGCGCGCGCATGCTATAGAATCGGCAGGCCATTCGCACTGGATTTTGTAATTTATGTGCACGCAGCGCGTGCAAAGGGGTAGATTTTAGCTAGTTTTGTGCCGCAATGCATCGCAGCCATCCCCAGTTCCCTCCCAGTCCGCTCCAATTAAGCAATGCCCTGGGAGGGAACTTTCCTAGCCTCCCTTCCCCTTCCCCTCTGCTCCCCAACCCCTAAGTCCTACCTTTTTTATTTTCTTTCTTTTTTTTCCCAACTTACTTCAGGGCCCGATCTGAAGTAAGTTGCGCGTGCCCACAGAGCAATCAATGCTGCTGTCCCGCCCCCCACCCCACCCAGAATACGCCCCTGGGGTCCGCCTCCTGCAGGAAGGCTGGCACATATGCGCATACTGGCCTTTTTGTGCATGGCCTGGCCTTTTTGAAAATAGGCTTGGTACAAGCAAGGCCCGACCATGCACATAAAGGCCGGATTTTACTCGCGGGATGGATTTAAAATCCGGCCGTTAATGAATATTTAATATGTGGGTCTAAATGGTAAAACACTTGATTCTGTAATGTGTTGTTGCACACTGTACAATGGCTACATGTGAAATTGGCCAACATTTTCTGAATACTTGTTTCTAATCCATGGCATAGTTAACATAAGCTTATCACGTAAATTAGCACTACGAGTACGCGCAAAAATTGGAAATGAATTAAAAACTGCATACATCTGTAAAATGTGCTAGTGATCCCGAATGATCCATTGTATTTGATAAGACATCTTAGAAAAAGGAATTGAGCAAACAAGACGTAGATATATGTATGTATATATTCTAGTGTTGTACTGTTATAAAATGGCAAGAAAAGTACATTTTTCATATCATGTGTATATATATATATATATATATCACTAGAATGTATTCATATATATTCTAGTGTTGTACTGTTATAAAACAACAAGAAAAGTATGTTTGTCATATTGTTTTATTTCCCCATCTGAAACTACACAAGAAATAATAAAATATTGTTTCCCAATAATGCAATTTTCACGCAAACTGTTAGTAAAAATATGTGCATTATTAAAAAAAGAAAAACAAAAACTCCTGTGTAGGCAGTATAACATATGACAATAATAACAAAAACAACCAGATTCAAGAGTAGAATAGAGATTATCATAGAAACGCACAGTAGGTAGGGCGTCAGTACACAGTCACTCTGAATAAGAAGCCACTAACTGCACTTCTGTTTTGTACTGAATATTTAAATTGTGAAACTCTTTCTAATCTGCAATTTTTTTGAAACAAATTTTATATGTGCAGCTAAAAACAAGAGTGTACTGAGTATTAGAGAGCTGAAGAAAAGCTTACCTCATGGCTGGAGTCCAAAATGTCCAAAAGAAGATTTTTAATAGGAGTGGCTAAAATCCCAAACGGCATATATGGCCCGCCACGTTTTTCAATCACTTCATCAGGAGCTAGTGCAGTTGTCAACATTTTATTGTTCTGCTTTCATCTGGATATAACTTCCAACATGTCCCCTTCCACTCTGTAGAGTGTCTATTCTACTATTGACTCTGGTGAGTTTTGTTAAAAAAATAAAAGGCACATGCTAATAATGAAATGAGCCAAATATAACCATGGACAAAACAAAATAAATGAAAAAAGTGAAAAACAATTTTTTTCCTATGCATGCCCCAAATATAATGTTTTGTTTTATTTTGACAAATATTGTATATCTTAAATTACTCCATACTGAAAGGATAATTTTCAAACATCTCTGTGAAGCTCCATATACACGCATAAGTGGGTGTATGGAGATCTACTATAGTTTTTTTTTTATATGCATTTTTATTAACATTGGCAGTCTGCACTTCGTGGCCGCCCCCCGCACTCCCCCCCCCCCCCCCAAACGCCCCACATATCACACCGCACTCCATCTTTGGTGAAACAAGGCCGCAGCATTTATTAACATTAATTAACATGAATCAACATAATTACATTACCGGTACCCGAGCCGTCGGTGCTCTCAGCCTAGTGCGTTCCGGGCGTCAAAACCAGCGTCCGCCGTTTAAGCCAGTCCGCCACTATCTTACCGGCCCCCCGCCGTGACCAAGCCAGGGGGCCATTCCTCCAGGCCGCCCACGCCTGAATACACGCACTTTCTTTTCCCGAGGACTTCCGGTCCCTCCTGACCGTGTCCTCGAGGTCCCCCTTTACCTACCAACTCGGGTACCCCCCGCCTTGCTGCGACGAGTCCTCCCTTTATTGTCGAAATGTTCCTTGTCCTCTTCTCCCCTTGTCTCTGACTGAGTCCACCGCCTTGCAGCATCCTTTTACTCCTCTGGGTGGGTGGGTGGGGAACCGGCGAGCGCGGGCAATGAAAAAGACCGAGGCCCGCGCTCGCCGCTCCTTAAGAGGCCCCCCCGGGACTCGGGAGCGACCCCGTGCCGACGTCATCGCGTCGATGACGCGCGCGGCCGCGCCAGCGCGTCACCAACGCGATGACGTCCGCTGCTCCCCGCCTGTGGGGCATCGTGCGCCGCCGCGGAGATTGCCCCAGGACGCCAGGTAGGGTGTTGGGGGGGTCCCCCCCTCGGCAGACGCCATGTTAAGGGGGGGGCCCTCCCCGCACGAGGCGAGTCGGCCCCGTCTTAAGTTTTAATATACATACATCACAGAAACCACTTCAGTCATAAACAGGAACAGCAATGGCCTAACCCATAGCCCCCTCCCCCCTGTTCTCCACCTTCCTCAGCAAGGATTAGAGAAGCCAGAGAAACAGTTTACAATGAATTGATCAAGTACGTCAACTAGTAGCTGCTGCAGAAAGTTGAGGTCATAAGTCCCCTGAAGAGAGACATGCAATCTCTTAATATAGGAACCCCATATCTTATGGTCTGTACAGATTATAAAATATGCTTATATATGACCCCCAACATGTTTGTATGTTTAGTACATACAAATATTTGTAATGCATTGATAGTGCATACTTTCTGTTCCTATTTTACAAATATACATGCATATATTTTGCCCATAAAAAAAGTGTAAAAGCCTGATTTATCTGCAGAAATAGTATATTTTAAAATATGTGCACATACATGAAATTACCAGTTTCTCGACATCTGCACCAGTACACCCAGTCTGTCTTCAGTTCACCAAGACCTCACTACTACTTTACCCTGTGCTCCCCCTAGTTCACTCAGATCTCTCACTCAAAAATAGCAGATAGCAGATGAGTCTGAAATCAGCTTTGTTAGATAATTAGCAGGTGTAAAATTGCACTAATAAGCTTCCTAATGTATTCATGTAAATCTCTTATAAAATAGTAACTTCCATGCATACCTGTTGGCCCTACCCTGGACGGTCCTAGACCACCCCTTTTTTGTGCAGATAATTGTGCAAGCAAAACTGAATATATGTGTGTACATTTGATGTTTGTAAAATAGCATACATGATACAAGCTAGTTATAAACATATGGGTAATTTTAAAAGGAAAAGGTAAATGTAACATACAATATTAACATTCAAAATCGAAAACTGTTGCAAAAAATTCTTTTCAATTATCAATAGGTTTTACCCATGTTAAATGCATTTAATACTGGTAAATGGGCTTTTGAAAATTGCTATTATAGTATTAACATGTATAGAATTCCTTTGGAAATTAACCCGTTTGGTTCGTAGTAGCATACGCTGCCTTGCACTATAGTGCAACACACTTTGACACACTTAGGAGGCGTGATGGCTGATTTATTGATTTTAATATTTATTTTCTTTGTTTATATTGTATACTACTATGGGCCTGTCTTGTATCTAGCATTACGGTATATGAATAATAAATGAAATAAAACGTGTTCATGCATGAAAGGACATGCTGGTAAATCCTATTTCAGTTGAGTCTTTGTTTATCCCCTGAAAAATACATTGGAAAGAGTCTTTTTGATAAATTAAATCCCTATTTTCTATTTTAAAAAAATATATATTTATGGACCCCCCCCTCACCTCTGGTCTGAAGCACCTCCAGCATCATGCTGCATTCGAGAAACATGGCTGAACTTCCTGCAATTCTTGAGCCCTTTTATAGGTCCTGCTGGCGAACTTCTGACACATGCTCAGATGACATCACATCCTGCCTTGTATAAAAGGAGGATCAGAACTACTACCCACTACCTTTGCCACAAGTTGCCTGCTTTCTTTTGCAGTACCAGTTGCCCAGCATGTTCCCAGAATTTCTGTTGTTGTTTCTGCTTCCTGCCTTGCTTCTGGTGTTCTCCTGGTGAGACCTGTGGTTCCCTCTTCCATTGTCCATTGTCCTTTTCTTGCTCCTGCATTCTTATCTCACCCTCAGACCAAACTCTGTTCTTGCTTAGCTCGGCCAGCTGTCTAGTCTTTGTCACCAGCTTTGGATCACAGTAGAAAACTTCTGCCAGCCACCAGAACCTGAAAACTCAACCTGAGGGTGAAGTGTTTGTCTTAGCAGAAGACCTACTCCAGGGGTGCATTAACTGCCACCTGTTAAGGCCTATTGTGCTTGCACAAGATAGGCAGCTCAAATTTAACAAGGGCACAAGGGCTCACTACCCTTTGGCATGACTACATATATCGATATCTATCTATCTATATATATATATATATATATATATATATATATATATATATATATATTATCAAGGACTGGAGAAACTGGGACACTATAAACAAACTTGGGATTGGAGTTACAGCACTAAGAATGAAATGCATAATATGATGGCAAATAAAAAACATAACACATCTAATGTGCCTATTTACTCCGTAACTCCTGCTGTGGCTTTCAGAAAGTCTGGGGCCATTAGTATTCTAGCGCAAGCTGATATGGCTCTGTGAGGCAGCAGTACAGGACTGTCTCTTCTGCAAGCAGTATACTATAATCTAATAAGAGGTATCTGTTCCAACATTGTAAAGTACCTACAGATGTTTGATAAGAGATATTAGTTTTATTTATCAGACAGTAAATGATAAAAGGTTCCTCCACAGTTCATGATATAATGGGCTAACAGGTATTTTTCCACTGAAAATAGCAGAGCTTTATGAATTCAATAACTAGGGAAGTGTGTTTGTGATTGCAATGATTTGATTGAACACACTTTGTGTTTTGTGATGGTTGTAAACATGGCAGCTATGATTGCAGAATGACTGACGAAAAATATAGAATGGTTGTTGGAGGTCTCTGAATCGCTGCTCTGGACACCCAATACTGCTGGAACCCTATCATGAGGTTCATACAATGATGGAAGGATTATCTCTATTTGTAGAAGTCTCTTTCTCCCAAATGTATTTACTGGGTTCAGTTGTTAGGTCATGCAGGAGTTCCTGGCAGCTCTGTTGGCTGACCTTTTCAATGCTTCTTTAGAGTCAGGAGTAGTTCTGGAGGACTGAAGATGAGAGGATGTGATTCCTATTCATAAAAGTGGAAATGAGGTGACTGAGAATCACAGACCAATTAGTATGACCCCTGTGGGAGCAAATTAATGGAATTACTGCTAAAATAGAGCATAGTGTAGTTTTTGGAATCCAATGGATTCCAAGATCCAAGGCAGCATGGTTTTACCAGAGGTAGATCTTGTCAGACGAATCTGATTAATTTCTTTGATTGGGTGACCAGAGAGCTGGATCAAGTGACAGCACTGGATCAAGTGACAGCACTTGATCCAGTTGGGATCTAGAGTGACTTGACTGTATTAGAAACCGGCTAAATGGGAGACGACAAAGTGTAATGGTAAATGGAGTTTTCTCTGAAGAGAGGGTTGTTACTAGAGATGTGCTTTGGCCCAACCTTTCGGTTCAGCCTTCGTTATTGGCCCGCTGCGAGAAATTTCAGTTTCCCACAGTTCGGTCCTTTTTTTTCGGCAGCCCCGAATTTCGGGGTTAGCACGCACTATCCCCGAAAAATGAATTTTCCTGAAATTTTGGGAAAATTTGCTTTGTTTTTCAGGGTTGCCAAAACGAGACGAATTAGACAGTTTCATTGAAATTGTCTAATTCGGCCAAGACAAATGCACATCTCTAGTTGTTACTAGTGGTGTTTTTTAGGGATCAATCTTGGGACCGGTTCTTTTCAACATTTTCATGAGTGACATAGTGAAAGGATTGTTGAGAACTGTCTGTCTTTTTGCTGATTATACCAAAATCTGTAACAGGGTGGACAGTCAGGAAGGTGTGGAAAACATGAGGAGGGATCTAGTGAAGCTCGAGGAATGGTCCAAGGTCTGGCAGCTAAGATTTAATGCTAAAACGTGCAGAGCAATACATTTAGGATGGAGAAACCCAAGGGAGAGGTACAGTATTGGAGGTGAAATTCTTCAAAGCAGAAAAGAGCAGCAGGATTTAGAAATGATTGCATCTGATGATTTTAGGGTAGCCAAACAAGTGGATAAAGTTATGGCAAAAGCCAGAAAGACATTTGTCCACATTTTAAGTAATTTTGCATTATATTGAGTCTACAGTTTACAATCTAAAAACTGCCATTTTTTGGACAGACAACTTACCTGTAGGCCTCCAATGGTTTTCCTTGTTTCTTACCAAATACATACCACATATAGTATGGGCACTAGGCACATTTATAAAAATGTAATCCCCCTACGTCCCCATTACAAGTAGGTCACACTTCCAAGTTCTGCTAAGCACAAATCCACTCATTACAGGGTTGGGAACATGGGTTTAGTGATGGTAGACATAATTAACCTATATAGCTTTTACTATGGAAAACCAAAAGTTCCATAGGTATTTAAAAAAAAAAACAAAAAACAGTCCAGATTACGAAAAAAAACACAAAACAGCAAGTAGTTCTTTAAATTCCATCACTCAAATATAAGCAGATCAGTTCGTTATGCTGCTTAAGTCAATTTCATAAGACAAAAAATGCCTTCACACACTCACAAAAAAATTACCGTATTTTTCGCTCCATAAGATGCACTTTTTCCCCCCAAAAGTGGGGGGAAAATGTATGTGCGTCTTATGGAGCGAATATAAAAAAAAACTAAAAATATAACAACCCCCCCACCCTCCTGACTCCCCCAAGACCTGCCAAAAGTCCCTGGTGGTCCAGCGGGGGTCCAGGAGCAGTCCAGGAGCAATGGCAGCTGTAGCCCCTGTGACATAGTAAGGGCAAAGGGCCGTCGGCTGCCAGTAATCAAAATGGCACAGCCGGCCCTTTGCCCTTACTATGTCACAGGGGCTACCACTGCCATTGGTCGGCCCCAGTGACATAGTAAGAACAAAGGGCCGTCGGCGCCATTTTGATTACTGGCAGCCGACAGCCCAAGCCCAGGAGATCGCTCCCGGCCAGCTCCTGGACCCCCGCTGGACCACCAGGGAACTTTGGCTGGTCTTGGGGGGTGTGGGAGGGTTGTAGTAAATTAAGTTGGCAGGTCTTGGGGGGGTATTAATTAATTTAAAGGGTTGGGATGGGGGTTTTTTTTGGGGGAGGGGTGTTCCCAGAGAAAGATAAAAGTTTTTTGATCTGGGGAGTAGACGAAATGGCCCTCCCCAGACCTGAAAACAAAATGGGGAGGAAAAAAATGTTATGCACTCCCCTAATTTGCTCCATAAGACGCAGAGACGCCAGGGGACAGAGCTGGTTTAGCACAATTTTATTTTATTTTATTTTTAATTTTCCCCCTCTGAATCCTAGGTGCGTCTTATGGTCAGGTGCGTCTTATGGAGCGAAAAATACGGTATAGAGAATCCACCACTTGGTCCCAAAGTTACTCTCAGCTAGTTGGCTTAACCAGAACAATTCCTCTCTATTGTCTAAGGGTTGGGTCTCCCCATGTCAACCCTATGCCACTATCAGGAAAGAACTTTGTTTCCTATGAATCAATGGGACCAAAAGCAGAGCACAGCCCATTTTCTGCCCCTTCCTGGCTTCCTCCAAGATTTCTCTCCACATCTCTTTCCCTAGGATTCATGGAGTCCCCATTCTATAACTTTTGACGTTATTGACCCAACCAGTGGGGAATGGACCTGCCTGTAACTAATATCCCAGCTATAAGGAACATCCTTTACTAAAGTGCTCATACTGGAAATTTCATTTAGTAAAAACTGACAGGCTTTTCAGCAAGAGGAGAGGCATAGTCTCTGGTGGACCTTGGGGGCATGTGCACCCTCATTTTTAGCTATGACTCCCTACCCTTAGCAGCAGGGTCATATGTAGTTTGAGTCAACCTCTTAAATGTGCAGGAGGCACTGGAATCACTGCCAGTGGATGATCCCCTGTGCTATTAAGGAGACTAACCTGAATTGGAAGTACCACTACTCCTGGGCTAGAAATGTAAAGGTGTGAGGCCATCAGAGTCTGTGTTTACTTTCTCTCTTCCTTTCAGCCAATTCAAAGTTCAGAAATGCCTGGACTGGGTGGAAGCCTATTTACATAATTGCACTTCAGCAACCTGAGAGATAAATACAGAGGGAGAGTGAGAAACAGCAGAGGCAGACAAGAGAGAAATTGAAGAGAGAGTGTTGCCAGAAATTAAAAGGGTTTTGCAGCCACTGCCTTAAAGACCCAAAGAGAATGGGGGGAAAAGATGGGGGCAGGGCAGGAGACTGGCCAAGTGTCCAGCTATATCATCAGCCTTGGCCTCTACAAAAATTCAGCTCTGGTACATCCCTGAGCAAGAAGACACTTTTTTAGATTGTGAACGTGGTCCAGCAAGCTGGAGGTCAGTCTGAACATTTTCCACCATGTTTCTGTATTCCACAAGAAATGTAAACAGGACTGTCACCAGATGACACAGTGCCCTGGGCAAGGGTTGGTGGTGTCAGTGTAGCCTTCCCACACCTTCTACGTAGCACATTCCCTCCCAGGCTATCTGTGTGCATCCTATGGCCTCCTATTGGCACAGGGAGAATGTCTAGGGGGAGGATATGGAAGGGGGCTGGGCAGTGCACAGCTTGCCCCTCTTGCCATCATCCCTACCGTCCTAGAACTTTCAGTTTTCCTTTCCCATCTAAAGAACGTATGTGATGGAGAATTAATGGAGAACAAACACGTGTAGACATGGAACATGGGGTACAATTCTGCATAGACTGTCATGTTCACAAGGGTTTTTGATTGGACACCAGTTCCTTGCATTTGACGCTGCTTTTGTTCACACCAAATGCCAAGAGATGCTTAAATTACTGTGGTGTGTGAAGACCTTTAGTAGTAATTAGACATTTAAGATTATTATAATTGTATCACTGTTGTCTTTGGCATTTTGGCGTTTACCTTCCTGTGCTTTTCATTTGTAGAGGGAGAATGTGATACTGAGATTTCTAGTTTCAAATTTTCACCTTGACTTTTTAAATGGGGCCATTGTCTCCGTTCTTTTTGCCAAATACTGCCTTGATCTTCGTCCCCCTCCAGGTACACACATGGTAATAATTCAAATGTAAAGTGAATTTTCTGAGAAATGACAACTGTAAAGGGCAGGATATTCTTTATGGAGGAGAAAGGAAACCTCTGTCTGAATGTGTTGTATTATTTTTTTCTCTGCCTTGTGATATGTTTCCAGAAGAGAGAAAATGTATATTGTTTATAGTCATTTTAGGATAAATTGTCCTGAAAGGTTTTCAAAGTTAAATAAAATCCATGAGTAATAGAAATACGATGATGATGTCCTGTGCAAGTGGAAAAAGTTTTAAATAGCATTTAGCTCTTTTGCTTATGAAGTAAAACCAGTTTTTACATGCAGAATTGGGGACATTTCTAGGAATCTGCAAACTTTTTAAGGAAGATGCCCATTAGATTCAGATTTTACAAGAGATCAAACTATTCACAAAATCCATAGTTGGCTAGACAATATTAGTGGATTCATAGTGAATGTCTGTGGCTCCAATTCAGATCTGCCCACGATTGTGGATTTAATCAAACGAACAAGTTAAAGTTTGCCTTTTTAGAGTTTGACTTAGATTTGGCCACATATCTTCAGACATTACTCCACTGACACAAGAGGTAAAAGGGTAATTTCCTATGGTGCAGTATATGTGGTCTTTGTGAGCCTAAGGCTGTATCTGGGCCTAGTTAGTTGTCTCCAGAGTTCTCTCTCTGTGTGTGTTCAACTCATATATAATTTTTTTTATATACAAATAAATGTTATACACAAAAAGCACGGTATTGCAATTTCTGACATGGTTTTCTGACATTTTGTCATCTTTACTGTTCTGATTTATATACTATATTCCATTTCAGCATATAATTTTCATTTTTCACTATTTGGTGTAATTGCAGGTTTCTCTTGCTTTCAGTTTACTCTTTGTATTATGTTATCACTATTTTTTGTTCTTTTCCTTTGAGTGAAAATGAAAATCATTACATTGAAACATGATGAAAAAGTCACATGATTGCCAACAGGAAAACAAACCCAAATCATAAATATTCAGCATCTGGGAAAAAGCAAAGTTAAGTGAAATTCCTGTTTTGATCTGGGGTTAATTTGGTTAGTACTATTGGAACTGTCTGTGGCAACTTTATTGGATTAGGTATGGTTCCTTGAGTTGATTATGAAAGGTTTAAAATTACAGAGATACGAATAACATGTTCTCTGTTTTCAAAAGTCTTAGCATGCAAAAGTGCTTGAAAATGCATGCGACATGGATCCTTCTGGCAACTTTTATTTGTCCTCTTAAAAAAGAGCTTGGTGTTGGCTGACCTGATTGGTAAATATAAAATTGGAAAACACTTACAAAATCATTCATAACTAATTTCAGACTAAGAGAATATTCTGCAGTAATATTTCAGACCTAGTTGGGCATAGACTATTGTATTCTTTTGTAAAGGTGTTAAAAACACATTAAATCCTGGGACTGAATTTTGTACGGCTACAGCACAGATTACAAGCATAGCCTAATACAGGATGGCAAAATAGATTGGTGTCACGGGGTGAATGTGGGGAACCTGTTTGACAAGATAAAATAAGTAAAAATATGCACAACCAAGGTGCTGCATGGATATTAAGAAAAACCTATTTGTCTGTAGCAATGTCATTGATGTGGTAAGTGTTGTCACGTGTAACCCTCATAGCTTAAATTAATGTCTAAAAAAATGGTGTTTTGGCACCAGTTAATTCAAACCCTGTTCTGAACGTTAGAAAAAGGTACAGGAGAAAGCATAGTCTGTATTAGGGATGTGCAAAGGAAAATTTTTGTTTCAGTTCATGTGTTTTTTGACGCTCACCTCCCTTTGGTTCATAATAAAAGAAAAAAAATTAATTTATTCGTTCCATTTGATATTTTGTTTTGAAGTCAGTGTGGAAAGCAATTCTTAGGCTCATTGACTTCACTGTAAACCAAAAAACAGGCCAGGGCTGAGGCCCAAACTTGGTTAGGTACAGGAACCAAAGCCTAGATGCGATGTTGGGGTTAGACCTGAGGTTGAGTCCCATCACCGAGGTCTAGGCCTGATGCCAAGGCCCAGTTTGAGGTCCTGTTGACCAGACCTAGGCCGAGGCCCAGTGCTGTAGTTCAACTTGAGACTTGGTCCCACTGCCAAGGCCTAGGCTTAGGCCTGATACGAGGTCTCAGGCCTAGGCTCAGATCAGACGCTAGTGCCCAGCTGAGACTGGGTCCTGTCACTTAGGCATAGGCCTAATTCCATGGGCCAGTGAAGGCCAGGTCTCATTGCCAGGATAAAGGTCTAGCCAGAGGCCAAATGTCAAGGCCAGCTCCCATAGCCAAGGCTGAGGCCTGATGCAGAAGCCAAACTGAGGCTGAGTTTCTTCACCCAGAGCCTACGGCTAGGCCCAATGCTGGGCCCAAACTGTGGCTGGGTCTCATTACAGAGTCCTAGGCCTAGGCCTTTGCCCAAAGTTGGGTCCTATCACTGGAGCCTGGCCCAAGCCCAACACTAGGGCCCAGCCGAGGCCGAGTCCATTCCCCAGGCACATGCCCACTGCCTAGAACCAGGACTCACGCCATCCTCTTCCGACTAACATCCTCTTCAAATGACATTATCCACTGGAAGGACACAGTGAAATGATGTCACTGTGGCTCCTTCTTCCCAAGTGGACAGCACTGTTTTGATAAAGGGCCTTTGAAACTTATGGCCTTAACAATATGGTGCCCTCTGCTCATGAGGAAGATGCCACAGTGACTTCACTGTGGCACATCCTTCCAGCGGATGGCATCATTTGATGAAGGATGTTGTGGACCTGGTACTAATCCATGGGCTTAGGCTATAGCTTTGGCAATGAAACCTGGGCTCGGCCGGAGCATGGAGTCAGGTTTCAATGTAGACCCAGTTATTGGTATCAGGACCCAACCTTAGGCCTTGATGTAGGCTCGGGCCTTGCCACCAGGACCTGGCCTCATGGCTGGGTGTAGGCTCATGCCTTGGCAACAGGATCCAGCCTCGGTTTGGGCTCTGGTATTGAGCCTGGGTTTTGGTGACAGAACCCAGACTCAGGCCTTGGTGATGGGACCTGGCCTTGAGTTTGGCCCCAGCATTGGGACTGGGTCTTTGTGATGGAACCCAGCCTTAAACCGAGCCCCAGTATTTGTTCTAAGCCTGGGCCTAGGCAATGAGTCCCACATCCACAGGGCCCTGGCATCTGTCCTGGGCCCTCTGAGTGAGGACCCAGCCTTAGACTAGCCTCAGCGTTGCACCTGGGCAATAGGATCTGATATCGGGCCTAGGCCTTTGCAATGGGACAAGGCCTTGGGCTGTGACTCAGCATTAAGTCTATGACTTGACAACAGGACCCAGCCTCAGGCTTACCATTAGGCCTTGGTGGCAAGACCCAGCCTCAGCAATGGAATTAGATTAAAGTCTGGTCTTGCTAGAGGCCTGTGTTTTTTTTCTTTTTTTTAAATGGGAAACATGAAACTACCCAAACATTTTGGGGTATTTTTGTCATAAGCTATTTTTGGTTCATTTCATTTGGATCAAACAAAAAATGACTTCATTCATTTTGTTTTACCCATTCATTTTATTTTTTTTTTGTAAATATGTTTATTAAAGTTTTCCAACGTACATCTTACCAATTGTGAAAACGTATAATGCACATCCCTAGTCTATATACTATTATGGAAATAGTCCTGCTTGTGTGGATACACTTAGCACACGAAGGGTCGATGCAGTATCGGCATGTAGAAAGTGGGCGCGCAACGCTGAGTGCCTGCTTTTTTAACGTGTACCCAACCACCTCTCCCGGGGACCTGAGGTCATATTTAAATGACCTGCTGCAGTAAAAAGGATGCACTAGGGAAAATTGTGCACCCCTAGCGCATTCTTTACATCGGGTGCCTAGGAAACATTGCTGGGTGCCCATATCTGACCTGCCCTAAACTCCTCCCCCGAAGATCTGGCCTGATGGGCCAAGTAGTCCAGGTCAGATCGGGGGGGGGGGGGGGGGGGGGGGGGGGGTTGAGTACCTGGAGGTTCTTAGGAAAGTCCTTTGATAATTTCAAATCTTCTCCCTCCTGCCGGCCAGGAACACCTAACGGAGAACCTCCTCCAGCAGGACTGTTCCTAATTAGTCCTTTTCACTGACATTTGTCAGTGAAAAGGTCCAGTCCCCTTTCAGGACAGCCTTCTGAAAGGCGATTGGTTCTTTCACTGACATGTGACAGTGAACAGACCAATTGGCAATATGTGAAGGAGTGAATAAATTAATATTAAGTGCTCTCCGCTAGGGTCAGGGGCGGATTGTGGGAAAATAGTGGCCCAGGGGATTTTTCTCCATAATGGCCAATGGGTACCCAATTACACATACAATTTGGTGAGTCACCAAATATAGAATAAAGGGACCATAAAGTATACACAGAAATGCACAGACAAACTAAACTGGAAATCACAACAAGTTAGACTATATGTAATGCAGCAATGGAAAAACAGAAAATACCATCATTCTTCATAAAACATTAAACAACAAAATCAAGAACTATAAAACATCAATCACAATAGGAAAATCATACTAAAAATATATATATTTCAAAACTGCTGATGAATAGAAACTCCAGTAATTTAACTCGTATACAAATTTTTGAAAATTTCCGTACCACCAATAAAATATTTCAAAACAGCACATATATCAAATAAATTCAATAATTAAAACTAATAAGGATTTTAAAAAGCCCCTGCTGTCCCCTTCTGGGGAGCTCTTGATTTTCAGTCACCCTGATATTGATTATGATGTTATCCTCTCTCTCTCACACATACTCACATGTCCATTCTCTCTCTCACACATACACTGTCACATACATACACATTCATGCTCTTATATCCACCATAACCTCTCGCTCTCACTGACACTGACAGGCTCTAAGACACTCTCTCCCCCTCCACACACACACACACCCTCTCCACACCCCCCCCCCCAACACATAAACTCTTACTCCTTTGGATTTTCTCATACACACTCATGCTCTCACACTCACTGGCTCCCTCATGTACACACAAACACACACACACAGGCAAGCTCCCAGTCATTCTCTCTCTCTCACACACACACACACACACACACACACACACACTGACCCCCAGGCAGGCACCATGCATTCACACACATACACCCACAGGCAGAGTCCCATTCATACACATGCACACACTAAAGACAGAGCCCCCTCTCTTTCTTTTGCCAGCAACCTCGGAACCTCTCTCATTCCTCTGCTGCCGCTCTCACTGCTGCCACATGGCTATTGGGGAGGTGCCGATTGCTGCTACTGACACTGAAGCCCATTCTGCTGCCGCCTCTGTGCAGGCCCCGTGGGCTTCCACTTTCTCCATGCTGATCTCGTACATTGTAAGATCTGCATAGAGAAAGTGCTACTCTTGCATATTCCCAAAGATTACATGTGCCAATCAGTAAAAAGTAATTTTTTTTTTTTTACCTTTGCTGTCTGATCTTAGTTTTCTAATCAGTTGGTCACAGGCTTTTTTTTTCCACCTTCCCTTTCTTATTTTTTTTCCACCTGCCCTTTCTTATTTGTTTGCGAATTCCTTTTATATTATCTTTTTTTCTATTTCTTTTCTCTTCATCTTCTTCCCTCAAACAGTCAGGTTCTCATTCTCACATGCATTTCTCTCTCTCTCACACACACACAGGCGCTCCCTGTCACATGCTCTCTCATATACAATCATTCATATACACAGAGGCTCTCACATGCTGTCTCTGCAAACATTCAGGTCCTCACTCCCACACACAGTCTCTCAAATCATCTCATACACACAAACACACCCTCTACAGACCCTCAGCCTCTCTCTCACCTCTGGGCCTCCTCTTCGCGGGTCACCGCAGGATGGACTCTGCAGCGGCCCTGCTACTGGGCCTTTTCCTCTTCTCTGGCCGCTGCGACTTGGGATTCGTGGCGGCTGCTCCTCTTCTGCACGCGCTGATGCTCCTCCTCCTTCCTGCCTATGCAGCTCTGGCAACGTTTACTTCTGGGGCCGCACAGACAGGAAGGAGGAGGAGCATCAGCGCGTTTAAACGCAATCTTTTTCTTCGGGCCGTGGTGACGTGAGCTCCACCACGGTCCTGTTGATCTGCCTGCTATGTGTCGCTGCTCAGCCGCCAGTGGGATGAGGTCCACTGCCGGCCGCATTAGCCTTCCTGTGCCCAGGGGCATTGGCTCCCCTCAGGATACCACTGCTCGCGGCGCCCTAGGCCCAGGCCTAGGGCTTCCCCCGGCCCTGGCTTCCGCTCTCGGAGAAATGTCACGTGATTGGGGTGACCTGCCCACCGGGGCATGCCCGAAGCCCCGATAGGCCAATCCGCCTCTGGGTAGGGTTTTCAGCCCGCCAGAGGGAGAAGATTTGAAGTTTCAAAGGGCTTTCCTAAGGACCTCCATTCAGGTACTGAACCCCCTGGATCTGACCTGGACCTCTTGGAGGTGGTCACACCATTTAAATTATTATTATTATTATTATTTTTACCTATCTCCTTTTTGTTCCTCTGACTTAATATTGCCATGATATTAAGTCAGAGGAAGTACGGAAAAGCAGTATTTTCTGCTTTTCTGTACACCATTTTGGGGTGCTCAGAAATTAACACCTACTCTGGGCTACCACTAACCTGCTGAGAACAGAGAAAGTAGTCCCTGTGCTCCACTCCCCGTTCCCCACCAGCCACAAGAGAAGAATGACTTTTGCTTGCCATCCCTAGCCTCTGCTGGCTAGCAAGAGAAGAGCCTGATGTTGACCAGTGCCAAAAGACAAGAGAGATCCTCATTCTGCTGTCCTCTCTTGCACTGCCTGCTGACAAAATGAGACCTGTACAAGTCTATAACATACGGCCCCTCCCCACTACACCCATTTGTGTGCATACATTCTGGCAAAAAAGATAAATCAAATGCACTTCTGTGTCAGCTGACCACTAAAACAAAGCCACTGGGGCTCCATGGGGGTCAAAAGAGTAAATAGGACATACTGACAACATGTAACCTTCAGCCAGCTAAGGAGTGAAGCACAAGCTGGGTTCTCCGGGGTCAACAACCTGCTAGTGGTAAGAGAGAGGGAATGGAGTTATTGTGAATGTGGTCCTGAGTGGTAAAGAGGAATCAGATATAAAAAAAAAAATGCGTTAGAGAGATGATGGTAACAGGTAACATTTAGAAAAATGCAGGAAATGGGGTTGAGAGATGGTGAGGAATCCAGAAGGAAAGGAGGCGTCTGGAAGGAAACCACGGAGGAGTGAATGGGAAGAGTAAAGAAGAGCTGGAAAAGGAAACGAGGCACCATACAAGACACTGAAATGGATAAAGAAGACCAGGAGTGGCAGGTGAATCCTTTAGGGTATTGGAAATGAGGAGATAGAGGAATTTATTTATTTATTTATTTATTTTTAGTTTTTATATACCGATCTTCTTGCATTAGGTACAAATCAAACCGGTTTACATTAAACAAAGAACTTGCCTGTAGCCGGTACATGGAACCATTAACGTATAAGAAAAACTCTGTGTAACATAGTCAAAAAGTAACTTGACCAGGAAACAATTAGCATTACATAGTAATGAAAGTCACAATAAACGGTTGATCCAAATAGGAATAGAATAGGAGAATGTGAGTGGCACCATGGGACTTGGAGGCACAGTGTGTCATTTCTATTTATTTTTATGGTTAATCACTTGTCTCTGTACCAATAGAAAACGTGCCCTGTGTGTGCGGAGCAGCTGTCTCCCGCTGCTCCGCACACACGTTTGAAAGAGTCTTTTATAAAGAAGAGCATGCATAAATCTGCAGAGAAATAGTGTATTTAAGAAAATAAAGTGTCATACGATGAGAAAAACAGATCTGAGATAGTGTTGACAACAGATGCTGAAAAACTGGCTGACAGGTGTTGCTTGTAGGTTCCTCTGTCATGTGGTCAGCGTGGGGCTGGCAGTTCCATAGGAACCCACAGCGAATATGTGGCAAAGTGTTGCATTTTGCAGAAGAGAGGAAGGGAGAGAGAGTGTGCCATTAAATCCCTCTCCTTCGGCCCTGGGAGCAGAGAGTGAACCCAGCTGAATTATTTTTCTATTTTTAATGAAAAATCACTTTGGTGACTTATTCTGGCTTTCTATCAAGTAATATTTCTTTTTATATACAAGTTTCATTGAAAATGTTATAGTGAGGCTAAACAGTTTATTGTTATCACAGCTGAAGTTTGCATTTTGCCTGAGGTTTGCAGATGGTATCAAATGCCAAATATACTTAATATTAAAAAAAAAAAAAAATAAAGCTTATGATGGCTCAATGACGCAACAGCACTACTGCGTGCTGCCACATAGAAGACCCTTATTTGATTCCTGAATCTAGACCTCCAGTCCTTGGACTGATCAGAACAGGATATAAAACAGTGGCATACCTGAAAATGGGCAGCTCCCTAGTTGTCACTCTGAAGCATGACCTGATATCTGGAACAAGAGATGGCTAGTTTCGGATTCTAAAGAGCAAGGACATTTGCACCTTTTGTCCAAGGGCCGTCACTCTGATGGCCACACTGGGAAGGAGGGACTCCAGTTAGGGGAAAACCCCTGCAAGCTGGTGCATGCCAACTCCTACAGGCCGATACAGTAAGGTCGCAGGAAAATATGCGCTCAGTGTTGAGCGCTCGCTATCCTAAGGCGCGCAATGCAATATTTAAATGAGTGGTCGTGCTTAAAAGGAAGTGCTAGGGACAATAGCATACCCTAGTGCCTCCTTAGCAGCTGAAGCCCAGGAGAAGTGGCTGTCAACGGGTTTAGCAAAAGGATGCTCAATTTTACGAGCATCCGTTTTCCCAACCTGTGCACAGCTACGGATTAGGAAAATGGACCCTTGTAAAATTGAGCATCCATTTTCCTAACCTGACCTGCCAGCATACTTTATTTATTTATTTTTAACCTTTTGGTTCCTCCAACTTAATATCACCACGATATTAAGTTGGAGGATGTTCAAAAGAGCAGTATTTTCTGCTTTTCTGTACACTTCTTTGGGCT